>NC_057401.1:33250880-33603650 GCF_019320065.1 Cervus canadensis | reverse complement strand
GGAAACTGGAAAGAAAATGAGAACATAATTATAATCAGACCAATATAAAAACAGAAATTGGGTCTCTTATTTAGGAAAAGCATGAATAAATAACAGCCTTGAGGCTTATAAAGGCTAATTAATCTGTTGAGTATTATTCCTTTCTCAT
This sequence comes from Cervus canadensis, assembly GCF_019320065.1. Lineage (NCBI taxonomy): Eukaryota > Metazoa > Chordata > Mammalia > Artiodactyla > Cervidae > Cervus > Cervus canadensis. Next base: position 33,603,502 of record NC_057401.1, on the reverse strand, counting down.
CCTCCATTTCTCTGCTGAGTCCCAAGATTTTGTCAATCAATTTGGAATTTAGCAAGACTTTTTGTGAACTCTGGTATTGGCCAAACAAATCAAGAATCATGACATCCAGTGGCTTATTTTTCTCACTGTCACTGGACCAATGTTTTTGAATTTGTTCTATGAAGTTTGGGCATATTATCATACCAGAGTAAATGAAATGATCTAAATATTTCAGTCATTGCAGTGTAGCTTCAGATGAAAACTGTTTGTTTGACTCAAAGAATAGGAATGTAGGGTCAAAATCAACAAAAGTCACAGGAATCTTCATGTAACCATAGTATTGTATATGGTCATATGAAGATCATAGTATGACATAATATTGTTTGATAATATGTACACATATATCCCCAAACAGAAGAATGGTGAATAAGAGAGGAATATCCACTGAAACCAGAGAGTGACAACTTATTAATAGAAGTGATTTGAAATCAGGATTGGGTGACTTTTAGTTGCAACAGAAAAAAACCTGTGTTTTTATTACTTTCTGAACTTGAAACACACATACACACATAACTGGAAGAATGGTGCACAGTTACACTAAAGTGTGAGAGGTCATTAGTAAAAGTGATTTAAAATCAGAATTAGCTGGTGTGTTATTGAGCAAAAAAAAAATTTGCTTTTATTTCTAAGTGAGGACTACATATGAGTAATGATACATGAAGAGAAGATTTGCTATGTTTACTTACAATTTTAAGTATCTCATTTATTGGGTGTTGTTTTAGTGTCTCACAAAAGGATTTAAAACTAGGAATTCTGTGTGTAATTAACATCTTATAAAGACTTCTGTTAAAGTGTGGTGAGTCTATTAGTATATATAAAACAATAAAAATTTGAGTGTACTTAAGGTCCTTCAAATTTATACACATGGAACTTATGCTAAAAGATTATTTTTGTATAGAAAGATAAAATGTATGCTTTAGTCTTATTTATACAAACTGAAGATACTTAGAATAATTTTAGTATAGGACAAACATGTAATTCAAGTGGAATTACTATGTCATTATTGCGAAAGTTACAAAGACTTTAGATACTGTACTTAGAGAAAAGAAATTCCAAATTTTGTCCTTTTTTTCCTATAAATTAACTTTTAAAAGAGAATGTATATTTTGAATAGTCAGTATAAAATATTATATAATAAAATGTAGTGTTGGAATTGTGACCTTTTAGATGTGATCTACAGCTTAAAAAAAGGTCCTACTAAATGGAGGTTGAGTGTATGTATGCTTGTGGATTTGTGCATGTTTGAAAGGAAAACAAAATACATTTTTGACGCATATGATGATTTTATGTAAATGCACGAGTTTAAAAGTGACACAGTAAATGAGACTAGAATGACTAATGGAAAAACACATTAAAATTTCTTAAGACTGTCAGAATTTGGTTACTGGTTATAAAATATTAGTAGCATTTGATTAAATTATTAGTGTAGTTATTGTGCACTGGATTTGGTGGTTGGTTGACTCTTACGATGAACCTTCATCATTGTCTGACTCAGAGTCTTTAGGTTTCTCTCGTATACTTTTCTTTCTGTCATCTTTTCCCTTTAACATCTTCAAAATCCCCCAGGACCAGGTGTTACTCTTCTCTTCAACCTGTAGTGTGGAGCTTTGGAGCATGCAGGCATTGATCAGATTTTTTATAATTATACTGTGTTGATCATTCAGGCTATAAGCTACTTATTGTATTCAACAAGATGAAGCTATTAAGTTTATAAGTCATGGTCTTTGAATACTGCTGTGACTAGGTAAATAGTAGGCAAGTTATTTTCTCCTATTTGGTAGATTTCTTAAACCTTGTTTCTTAAACCAGTGAGCTGAGTCAAAAGTTTTAAACATCAATTTAGCTTTGCTATGATTAAAAGTAAGTTGCTATTAGATTAAAATTTTAAAATATGTATTTAAATTTTAAAATGCACCACTTCAAAAGTTTAAACACCTAAAGGATTAAGTTTTCAATATTGCCACATACAGCCACAGATAAACATACGATCTCAATTTATTTGGATTGCTTACAACTATGATTATTATACAAGGGCTTCCCTGGTGGCTCAGATGGTAAAGAATCCACCTGCGATGCAGGAGACCTGGGTTCAATTCCTGGGTTGGGAAGATCCCCTGGAGGAGGGCATGGCAACCCACTCCAGAATTCTTGCCTGGAGGATCCCCATGGACAGAGAATCCTGGCGGGCTGCAGTCCATGGGGTCGCAAAGAGCTGGACACGACTGAGCGACCAAGCACAGCACAGCACGTGATTATGATACAAAGGCTAGCCATGCAACTATAAACTTTCCAGAGATTATAACAAAAATGAAGTATTGATTGATAAATAAATGATTGGGAAAAGTTTGAATACTAGTAACCCTTACCCCTTTTCCGTTTCACTCCTTTTGACATAGTTGTCAAGATTCCAAGTGGTATATTCCAAACAATATACCATTTCATTTGAAGTGCGGTATAATTACAATTCCTCATTTGCCATTGCTGTTAATCAAACATTTTTGGTTATGTAACAGGGAACGCTACTTTCTGCTTTTTATTCTAACTAGAAATCAAAACCAGTGACAATTTCAGTATATATAATATTTTGCAAAGAGGCAATTAAGCTGATTATTCTTACCCATCAGCAGCATCCTCCTCTTCTATCCCATCATAAATATCATCATCTGGGGGAGGTGGGAACATCCCTTCATGTGAATTAGGGGGAAAAAAATCTGTTAATTTTGTAATTTGGTCACAAATGCTCACTCAAAATTTGATAATAAATGTCTTATGCGAAATAAGATGCAGAGAGCATCTTATTTTTATGGCAATTATTTAAATTAAAATAGCTTTATTTTCCCACTCTTACACAGAGGTAAATTAATTTTTTAACATTATTTTATAAGGAATTCTTAGAAGTGAACTGTAAAAATATGAGGGATGATATAGAGTACTGTGCACTGGAGGTGACAGAAGTGGGAGAAATAACTGAGAAAAAGTAAAATTAAACAGAGGATGGAGTTAAAATTTATTGTGGGAAAAGAAGGGAAAAGTTGATAAGAAAAACTTAATTAGTACTAAGGAGACATTCAGAAAAAAGCATTGATCAAGATGTAACTAAAGGAAAGCTAATGAAAAGTGACTGTAAACATTGATGGGAACTGGGACAAAGAAAAGAATGGAAGGTGACTTTTTCATTTCTTTATTTCATTTCATCAAAGTAATATTTTAAAAGTTAAACCTTTGCTTGATTTGTTATCCTATGTTTGCTATTTGACAAATATTTATTTAACAAATGTTTACTGACTACCTTCTTTGTAAAAATATGTGCAATAAAGTTGAAATTAGATTTTTAAGATGAGAATTTCAGCACTGCCAGGTATTAGCAACCCTTATTTTGTTGATGGGATAATGAGAAGTCTTTAGGAGTTATACTATGGTGACTATGTAAGGAATCATCCAAATAGGGACATTTCTGAAAGTGAAGGGGGATACTACTAGAAATTGTGCTCAGACAACTGGCACAAATCAAGACTGCCCTGGGCACACTGGAAGTGGAGTCACCCCATGACCCATAACGTGGAAGAAAGAAGTGACTTACTCAGGGTCACTCAGTGGCCAGGACTGGACTCCATGTCATTGATTCCCAGTCCATTGTTCTTTCTACCACATTAAGATCCTCCTCATTATTTGCAAACAAGAGCATTTTGTCATTAATATATACAAGAACGTCGAAGACTTGAGAAACTGATAAAAGTGTGTAGCTTACCTCCACTTCCACTCTGACTGTGGCTAGGAGAAAAAGAGTAGACATTAATTGATATATTAATTATTTAGCTATCAGGAAAGGAAGTACATATTGAGCAGTTAAATGAGAGAAAAAAATAACATTCCAGTCAACAGTTATCAGGATGTTATTTACAATTGTCAAGATATAAAAACAACCTAAATGTCCACCAACAGATGAGTAGATAAAGAAGACGTAGTGTATAAACACGATGGAATGTTATTCAGCCATAAAAGAATGAGATTTTGCTATTTGCAACAATACCAGTGGACCTGCGGGGTATTATATTTAGTGTAATAAGTCAGAGAGACAAATACTGTATGTTGTCACTTATATATGGAATCTAAAAAATAAAACGAATGAATGAATATTACAAAACAAAAAGAGACACAGATATGGAGAACAAACTACTGGTTACCAGTGTTGGGGTGAGGGTAGGGGTTTAAGGAGTACAAACTACTATGTATAAAATAAATAAGCTATAAGGATATATTGTACAGTATAGAGAATATAGTCAGTATTTTATAATAACTTTAAACGAAGTATACCTTATAAAAACATCAAATCACTTGTATACCTGAAACTAATATAATATTGTAAATCAGCTACTTTTTAATTAGAAAAAAGTTATTAGATGTTATATGTGAAAAGGAATAAAAATTGTTCCTTATTGTAATAGATAAGTAGTACCTAAGCAAAAAAAAAACAAAACTAATAAGAATCAAGTGAGATTCAGTACTCCATAAAGTTTTCTAAACAATGATATTGTTTGTTTCTAGCATTTTACCATAAGGCAGTTTTCAGATTATATAGTATTACATCACTCCATAGATGGACTTATTAAAAAAAGAGAGTATTATTCTAGAACCGTTACTGCATTAAATTCAATTTCCTCTCAATATCTTACAATTACAGCATTTAACTCTTAGTCCAATAGCATTACATTTTTTACAAAGGGGATACTTAAAAAAAATTTGAAATCCTATTCGTGGGGCCTTTGTAGAGTGTAGCTCCTAATTCTCTAAATCTATATTTCTGCATTTTAAATTTCTTTCTATAACATTCTATACCTCCCCTATCTTATAATTGTTTTCTTGCCCATTTCCCCACTAGATTGTGAATTGTGGAAAGGAAAGGAAGTCATTTAGTTCATTTTGCAGAAAAAAATTGAGGCTCTGAGAAATGAAGTGATATGACCATGTCCACTTTTGATTAATTGAAAAAATGACATAAGAATCTCAGTGTCCCACTTTCCTGTATGGACGACATCATTTTGACTACATCTCACTGTGCCCGCCGTGTCATCATTTTTGCCTTTTAGATAATCTTCCAAGAACAGATATCTGATGTTACAATCATATAGTATATTTATACATCATATGTGATCCTTAGCCTTAAAGTCAGAATAACTGTGAAGTCTACTGTTAATCTAGAAATAAAAAGTACTTTCACTAATGGAATTTCGGAGAAAAACACGCTATAAATGTCTTAATATACAAATAGAAGTGATTTTTGATGAAGCTTAAGTATATTCGCTACTTGCTTACAAACTATTTTCACACTCACTGTCTTCAACACTTTCCTCTGAGCATGAAGCAAGCATTTAGAATTATGAGAAAAACTGCCAATTTGGGTTGGCTGCCACTTCTGGCAAATACAACATATTCCACCTTGGAGATTTCATACCCAATTTCCAAAGAATTGGGTGATCACAATCAGGAACAAAGCCACTATATATTATTTGATTTCTAGAGCAGTTCTTCATTTTCTCTGGAATATAAACCATTGATCTGGTGAGCTAGAGGGAAGGGAAGGAGAATGTGAGAAAAGACCAGGAAAGAGAAAGAGGAAAGGATAAATGGCAGGAAAAAGGTTGGAAAACACACCTAGAAGAAAAGTTTTTTATATGACAAAGGAGTGGTATTTGCACTTGTAATTTCCTTTTGTTCAACTTTTCACTTTTATTACAAAAAAACAAAAAACAAAACTGCTTCATTGAGAAGAAAGGGAGAAGATCAGCTGCCAGGACCTGTGTTTTTTAAGCCTCCTGTCTGCTCTCAGAGTGTGGGGTATACTGTTGATTCTCCTAACCTGGAGAAATTGGGAAAGAACTTGTCAAGAACCTCCTGATAGGGGCCAGGAGGTATCTGGGGGAGGGAGAGGAGAGGATGGTGCTTTCTCTTATTCTTGCCAGGACGAGCTGCCAGCTATACTCAGCATCTTTCCTTGTTCTACTAAGGACAAAGCATGTTCTGTTATAAGATCTCTGCCAGCAGCAGCTGTAGTTTCAAAAAAAAAAAACAACTTGTGTAGAAGTGATGTCTCTTCTTCCATTTTCTTATTAAATATGCATAAAGAAGGAATAGATGCTAGTAAATATTGTGGTGCTATACTTGTTTAAAATATTAACCAGTAAAGCTATACACTTCCTCTAACCCCATTTTATTAAATAGAAGATTCCTTTTCTGCTTCATGTTTACTAACTGGAGAGGTCTTGTAGAGCTGTGGTATGTATGGTGGTGGTGATTTAGTCACTAAGTCGTGTCCGACTCTTTGCAAACCCTGGACTATATGTAACCTGCCAGGCTCTTCTGTTCATGGGATTCCCCAGGCAAGAATACTGGAGTGGGTTGCCATTTCCTTCTCCAGGGGATCTTCCCGACTCAGGGATCAAACCTGGGTCTCCTGCATTGGCAGGTGGATTCTTTACTGCTGAACCATCTGGGAAGCCCTGTGGTATGTACAGACTAGTTAAAATGGAAACGGTAATAGCATTAGTTTTGGGAAACAGTCACTTATTATGAAGATAATGCTTCATTTTAAGGATATTATCCCTTTTTTGTGGATTTATTTATTTTCTCAGTATTTTCATCAGTGTAAATATATATATATCTCACTGGAGTTCCTTAATTCCAAAATGAGAGAAATTGTGTGTTTTTTTAAAAGATAAAAGACAAACATAAGGTACAGTGACATTGTTCAGTTGTGTCCAGCACTTTGCGACCCCATGGACTATAGTGTGCTGGGCTCCTCCATCCATGGGATTTTCCAGGCAAGGATACTGGAGTGGGTTGCCATTTCCTTCTCCAGGGGATCTCAGGCAGACTCTGCCATCTGAGCCACCAGGGAAGCCCAACATAAGGTATATATGCTGATAATATACGGGGTAAGACATACTCATGTCTAGAAAATTCTGTAACTCTCAGAATATGGCCAATTGGAACTCTGACTTCAAATTTGACATTTGCTAACTTCAAAGTAGGTCAAGGTGTTTCTTATTACTAAGGTCAATTTACAATCTGTAAACTCCAGTGCATACATGGCATGTTTTGATATATATTGCATAATTTATGATCATAATATGTTAAGACAGCATTGATATCAGACATTTTAGAATGATGAACTGCCAGAAAGCAATATAAGTTTAACTGATGCCATAAGCTCAAGACCGTAAAAGGGAAATTTAATTCTTTATGTGTTTCATAACTATTAGTATTAATAAGTATTAATATATTTCTATTTTGATTGTTTTACATTTTTAGAATGCTTAATAATAAAAACATTTTTTACTTTGAAATTTGACTTATAAAGAATGCAGACACATTTTTTTTCTCAAATGAAGATCTTGCATAGATCATGTGGGGAGGTTTCCCGATTTCACAAAGTGGGCATAGAAAAATGAGGATTCTTCGCTGGGTTGGAGATTTTCCTTCTCCTTTTCCTTCCTTTAAAGGGATTATGACTCTACCAGGAAAGGGAGATATTGGAGGAAAAAAGGAATGAAAGGAGAACAGAAAAGGAAGAAAAAGAAAGAACAAGGAAGATCAGAGCTAGGAGAATGAGACAGAAGAGGAGGCACTATAAAGGGAGCTGGAGACTGAGAAGCAAGAGAAGGAAAGTATGACAGAAAAGTTTGCCCTCCTCTTTGGTTCCTCTGGAAAGGATGTCTTGATCTGTCCCTCTGCCCCAAAAAGATGGTCCTGTAATTTTTCCGGGGAAGGTCACAGGTCCAATGGAAAGTTGAACCCTTAGTTGATTGCTAGGGATCATAGAGGATTGAGCTTTTACATTCTTACTCTTAAAGAGCAAAGATGTCATAAAAAAGCATTTCTATTTGTTATATTTTCAAATAACAATGACAAATACATTTATACTCAGATTTCAGAGAAAAATATTTTATATTTTTAGAGCTAACTTTTATATCTCATGCTTCATATTTTACAAAGTCATATGTATTCTAGGCATATCCTTAAAGTCAAATCAGAATGAATATTGCAAAACAGTATATTGTATTGACAACACATCTGCCAATGACCCATTACATTTCAAGTAGTATTTAACACAAATAGCCAAAGAGTAAAATGAAGGACTATAGAGTTTCAAATGAGTTATCATCCATATTGAAGTGATTTAATTCAGTGGTAAATTAATTTAATTTACTGGTAATTTAACTTAGTGATAGAAAGTAGTAGGAAATTAGGAAAGTAAAATTCTAGTATCTTAAAACCCACAATCTCTGACAAAGAGATAGTTTGATTTGCTTTCCAATTTGTTTTTACATATACCTGCTAACATTTTCCTGCTCTGCAACGTCATCATACACTTCCTGGTCATCTTCAAATGGTCTTGATGAAAGAGCACCGAGACAGCCTTTTTTCCGTTTCAAGGAGTCATAGTCAATCTCTACAGCTGTTGTTTTAATATAGCCATCTACCAAAAGGGGAACAATTTATGTTCAGATAACTGTAGTTTAAATATCATGGAGTTGTGAATAAAATATCAATTGTACACTTTCTTTTTAAATTTTCCCTTTATTTCTTTGCTTGCAATTCTGACTTAAAGACTTGTTGACACAGCGTCACTGTGCTTTGTCAAAGTCTCGTGATGTTGTGCTTTGGGGTAAGTCAAGTCTGTTTTCAAGGTTCTAAAGTGATTCAGAAGAAACATTTTTGCTTTTTAACATCAATGAAGAACCTAATACTCTTTGCTCCTCTTTGGGATATTATATTTACATTTTTTCCCAACTAAAAATATTACACAAATGAGGTGAAGATGGAGCTATGTTTGTCATTTAAAATCTTCCTATTTTTGTCTACTCTGTAACATAATGCTACTTATGCTATGTAGCATAATGCAACTTAATGCTATGACTAGCTTTGGAAGAATTTTCACATTAAGATTGGCTCAAAAGAAAACACTTTGAAGTCGTAGAAAAATATGCACTCACATGACCCCCTGGCTGTTCTGCCCAGCCATTTTCCTTCAGGGTTGTCTGTGATGCGAATTATTTCAATATTCTCTCCTTGCTTGAAGCTCAGTTCATTCTTTCCTCCTTTGACATCACAGCAAGCTTTTGCTTGATGGATGACTTGAATAGGGCCTGTTAGCTGCAAAGAGAAAAAAAAAAATCACAACCAGCTTCTTACTATTCACGAAATCCTTAAGGAATGCAGTTTTGAAAGACTAGGTCCACTACTTGCTAACCTGCTTATTACCAACATTTACAGGTTTGAACTAGAAGTTGAGGGTGAATGTTATTTCTGGTGAGGGTTCTTATAGGAGGGGCAAGGGGAAAATTGCAGAGGTCAGACAGAACCAGCAAAGAATAGGTACGCACATGTTCAGGGGCCAGGAGAGAATAGCAGTGATCTGTTGACCTCGGGAACTCTGTGAAAGATTTGAAGAGGAAGTGACTGAAAACCAAACACCACTTATGTATGCGACATGCTGGGTGCTATGTGTTTTTATGGGGTATGCTGGTGTTCTGCTTACTAGACAGAAGTTATTTCCCTCTCTGCTTTGTGCAATTATTCTGATGGTTCTCTGCAGGCTTAAAATAGCAAGAGAGAGAAGGATTAGTAGTGGTGGTAGGTCATACTTGTGAGAAAAACATTTTCTTTCCTTTTTTCAACTTCATGGTACTTGCTATCTATAAACTTGGAGTAGACATTACCTGCTATAAACAAGATAACAGTTTAGAAATAGCTTTGTGAATAAAAAAATAGCAAACGAATATTATGTGATGTTTTTATAATTAATATCCTGAATAGTACAGTGGTTTCTTGACAGCAGAGGAGTAATCTAGTTTAGAGTCCATGAATCTTAAAGTCCTAATTTCCTAATCTTTTGTCTTTCAACAGAATTTCTTGAATCTTTTGATATGCAAATATGCATCATGATTTTTGAAGAAGCTCTACTTTATTTATTGAACTTGTGATGTGATGAATTGTGAGATACCATCATTAATTATATACTACTAAGAAAGTAAACTAGCTTGATTTAAACTTTGATGTGCCAACAATGTTACAATGCATCCTAATTTCAGAATTTTAAAATGTGAAATATTTTGTCATAGAATTAATGAAATGTGGAACTGTATAACAGTTCTCACATTTATTTATTTAATTTGAACATCTATTAACAATTTTGTGGAAGGAATATAGCGTGTAAAGTCCTAGTCTTGACAAATGTTTGAGTTCATGTTTGGTGGTGTGATTTCATATCTTATCTTTTTCTTACTAACAAATATTATTTGAATTAATGAGTGGAACCATCCAAAACTGGCTTCTCCAAAAAAAAAAAAAAAAACCCACAAGAAAAAGCTTCACCTAATTCCTTCAAAACTATAAACAATCTTTTCATAAAAAGTATGTTATAAAGATTTTCATTTAAGAAATTAATTTTCCACGTTTTCCACTTGAAAACTATGAACATTGGTAGCCATACATTCTGTATGAGTAAAATATTTTAATATTCATATTGCAGTCTTACTTTTGCTTATATATAGTAAGCAAAACTGAATGAGAACCTATAATAGACACCATGTATTATTTTATTTAATCCCATAACAAACTTTCAGGAGAAATATCGTCTACTCACTTTAAAAATAAGAATCTGAGGTTCAGAGAAGTTTAGCAATATGCCCATGATTATATAACTCACAAATGCAGCTGGAATTTGAATCCACATCTGTCCAACTGAGTCTAAGTTTTACATTTTCCCTGCGCCCCGCTGTTGCATCTTTGTTTCGCTATAATCAATACACTGGGAAATTATATATAAGCCAGATTTTTATAATTCAAACCATATATTAAATGTTCTGGAGGAACTAAATATTTAAAGGAAACTTGATATGAATCCTTTTCAAAGTGAAGAATAGTTTTGTGACTAGATAATCACTCTAAATATAGCTGACATACCAGACCCATACCAGATGGGCCATGTCATCAAAGCCTATCCAAGAGAGTATAGCCAGCAAGTATAGTGTTAGCAGTAGTAGTAATAGGAGTCATTCAGTTAGAATGAAAGATCAGAGAAGACAGAGGTCAATGAGGAAGGAGAAACAGAAGGTATGAGAAGTCAGCATGTACATAGGCTTAAAGTAAAGGTGTAGATGTGCATCAGGTCTAGACAGCATCAGTCAGGGTGGCTCACGGAGTTTTATTGAGACAGGTCTGCTTACTCCAGAGACACTTCTGTCCCATGCACCATCATAATACATGCCAGGGATATGTATGTGTGTAGTCCTGAGCCCATATTATGAGTAGGTTAATATGAAATGCTCAGTCGTGTCTGACTCTTCGTAACCCCTCTGACTGTAGCCCATCAGGCTCCTCCGTCCATGGAATTTTCCAGGTACGATGAAATGCATAATGAGGAGAGTCAGAATGGATTTGAGTAACTGAGTATTCATTCACTCAACTGACATAAAATTTCCTGAGCTTCCACCATATTTTGTTTAGATTTTATCCAAATTATAAGCCACATATTTTATTTGGATTTTATTGTATTGCATTTCTAGTGCAGGGATAATGGAGTGTAGTAGACAAAAACATTACTGTTATGAAGGAAGTTACTCTGTAGAAAACAATGATTAAGTAGTTGTCCAACCATGTAAGGTTTCAAAAAATGGTGCCCCTTTTGTATGAAAGTTATAAAAAGAGAAGTTACTCTTTTTCACCCATCAGCAAGCAAGCTCTTACTTTAAATTTCTTCTTTATTTCTTGTTCTTTCTTTTCTCTCTCTTTCTGTTCTTTTTTCTCCAGCTCTAATCTCTTCTTTTCCTCCTTTTCCCTTTTCTTCTCTTTTTCTTTGGATGTGTCTCTGTGGATAAAAATTTGGCTGTTTCAGCACCTGCAGGCATTTATGTGTTAGGGCTCACTATTCAGAGAGGTTCCTACCCCAAACAGAAGATAGTATGTGGAATAGAGGTGAAGGTACAAAGCTAAGTCTTGTCAAAATTCCTGGGTGTGTGAGACTGTTCTTAAAACCTGCAGGAGGCATTCAAAGGAGGATGCCTTCCAAAGGCCCCCGCTACCTTTACAACCCCCGAGGGCAAGTGGAAGTCATTGTTATAAAGGTTCCTGTGGCCTGTCAGCATGAATACAATTAAACCTACCCCCCTACTCTCGCTCACAAGAGTACACTCACTGGTACAAGTTCACATACACATATTCACTCGTACTTATAAGTACAAATCTTCACTTAGAAACTTTACTCAGAATTAGCTGAATTCTGGGTAGGGAAGATTAACATATTTGAATCAACAAAAGATAAAATAAGAGAACATGCTCATTTTTATTTTCACTCATTTGCTAAGAAATTTCTTAATCCTGGGCCACCCAGAAACCCACTTGGAAACTTTTTAACATCTTTCTTCTCAAGCAGGTTAAAACTTTGGGATTCAGTGCTGTGTTAAATCATCTCTCAGAGCAGAATTTTGAGATAAAGTACTGCCTAGGTGAGGACATTGTAATATACACACAAACTCACTTGCCCAAAGACATACCGAGAGCAAGAAATACAGATTCCTGGCCCTGTAATTCCCTGCCTGTGGGCTGTCTAGTGGGTTGCAGGCCTCTGACCTCTCACACAATGGCATTTTAACAGAGTCCTCTGTAAAATCCTTTGACAAGAAAGGAATCTTTAGTCCTTTGTATTGAAATAAAGGTTATCATTATACGCCCGTCATTTGAACAGTTGAACTTTCCCCCTCCTAGTATTGAATATCCATTCATTCTCCCTCATACAAATTAGTATATTCATCTTAGAAGAAAAATATCATGGTAAAAAAAAAAAATGTAACTCATACATGTCTTCATATGTTTCTCCTTCACTCTCTTGTTCCTGTCGAGAAAAATATTAATAATGATTAATTGCAATTATTCAATAAAGGAACAAATATATACTACACTGCTCAAATACTCAGTAAAACAAACATAAATTTGTGTGTATGTTTGGCGTGTTTAATTTTTTTTTTTTTCCTTTTTGGAGACAGACTGGGAAAGGAAGCACAGAAAGATTTCATTTTATATCTTGCTATGTAATTCAGAGTTACAGCCAGACTTCAGTTTCTGTTTAGCATAACAAAATTACCGAGTCAGTGAAATGACTGGTGTTTAATGTCTCAAGCATTTCAGGTGAAATAAGATTGCAAAAGGAAACATATTACCATTATTCTTAAGAGTTTTCATTTTTTGGTTTATGTCAGTAGAAAATAGATCACAGCAATTGTTACATATTCTAGTTACAGCAATATAATATGAGAAGAATAAAAAAAGAGAAACTAACCTCATCTAGATTTCCAGTACCTGAAGTGTTTAAAAAAAGGGATAGCAATTAAGAAGTGCTTTAATAGAGGATTGTTAGATGTAACATAATACTCAAAACAGTCCATAATGTTAACAGAATCTATACTTCACCAAAGGTTTAGAAGTACACAATAGAATATGTGGTTTAGATCCTTACTATGGCTTTTCTAAACCTTGTAACTTATTATAAAATAATTTCATTAGCTTTCATAAAATAATGCAAAAGTGAAAAAAACTGAACACTCTTTAGTCTCTTTACAAATGGACACTGAAAGCACCCGTATTTGGTTTTTCGGGCTTGTGTGGAACACAGGCTTTACCAGAAAATCACAAGTTCACACTTTTTGACTCATTTGTTCCTAAGGATCCGCTTTCATGTATCAAACAAATCAAGTTAATTAGATTTTTTTAAAAGATATTTTACTGCTCAAGTAAGTGTTTAATAAAATCAACAAATTTTCAGGTATTAAGACATCATCTAAAACAGTAACAATAAAAACCTTGTGGAACTGATACATGAATGAATAGACCAGTAGAATAAAACAGAGAGCTCAGAGATAAAATTTAAATACACACAAATAGGAACACACATTTGTAGTTGTTTAGTTTCTAAGTCTTGTCTGATTCTTTTGCAATCCCAGGGACTGTAACCTGTCAGGCTCCTCTGTCTGTCAGATTTCCCAGGCAAGAATACCGGAATGGGTTGCCATTTCCTTCTCCAGGGGAGAAAAAAAAAATCTAGGTTTCTACCAATTCCTCAAAAGTGGACTGCAAACAATCAAAGACTAACTATAAAGGATAAAGTTCATAGAAGAAAATAGAAGAAAATATTTTTATTTCCTAGGGATAGGAATTCTTAAATAAAACTTTAAAAGTACAAACTACAAAGTATTAATAAATTTGATTATATCAAAACATATTTATGTTCAATGAAGGACAGTATGGACTAAGTTAATAGACAATGGACAAAATGAGAGAAGATATTTGCAGATATTTGCAATCCCTACAACTGCTGCTGCTGTTAAGTTGCTTCATTCGTGTCCGACTCCGTGTGACTCCATAGATGGCAGCCCACCAGGCTCCCCCGTCCCTGGGATTCTCCAGGCAAGAACACTGGAGTGGGTTGCCGTTTCCTTCTCCAATGCATGAAAATGAAAAGTGAAAGTGAAGTCGCTCAGTCGTGTCCGACTCCTAGCGACCCCATGGACTGCAGCCTACCAGGCTTCTCCATCCATGAGATTTTCCAGGCAAGAGTACTGAAGTGGGGTGCCATTGCCTTCTCCACCCTACAACTGACATGGTATTAATATCTGGAATACAAAGGAACTCCTGCAAGTCATCCAGAAAAAGATACCAATCCCAAGAAAAAATGGTCAAGGAATTGGAGTTGGCAACTTACAGAAGAGAAAACCACAAAGGCTAATAAACAAATCAAGGTTTTGAACTCAATAGTAAGCTGAGATATGAAATTGAAACAAGACATTTTATACACAGAAGATTGGAAACAACTGGAAATCTGCCTCTGCACTGGTGGAAGGCAAGCATCTTGGAGTCCTCATGCCCTGGGATGGGACTACACACAGATGCAGCTCTTCTAGAAAGTACTCCAGTACTACTCAGTCAAAATGAATATGCCATAGCTTACAAGCAGTCACTCTACTCCTTGATACACATCTTAAAGGAAGGCTCTCAGGGATTCACATGGGGATATGGACAAGAAGGTGCACTAAACTATTAATATCATTTTCGGTAATAGTGAGTTGGAGGTGAAATATGCATAGGATGCATACCATAGAGAGCTGTGCAGTAGTTAACAGAAATAAATTAAATATACACATAATCACGGATGAGCCTCACAAAACACATTAGTCTGAGTGTAAAAAAAAGACCAGAATGAGCTATAATATGCTGTTTATGTAAATTGAAGTATATACATATACACACACAACAATATACAAAGAATGTGTACAAAATACATATACACACTAAGTGCATTAAAATATTTCACTCTGGTAAGAGAAGGAAGGAAAGAGAGTGGGTCGTGAAGAGAAAAGGGAATAAATAAGCAAAACGAGAGGACTTGCATGGACTAATGATGATAATGACTCATTAATGACCCTATGAGAACAATTAACTCTAACTGTCATATCTGAGGGAACAAAAAATAAAACAGCATTTGCCTCTTACCATCAGAGTGCATGACACTATCTTGATTTTCTTCATTTACAGGGCCTCTGAAAACAAGAGAGAGGAAAAAGTGAAAATGGGATAAGTAGATGCTCCTCTTACAATGAAAAAGAAAAAAAAATAAAAGGATTATTTAAAAATAACTCTTGGACTTCCCTGGTGGTCCAGTGGTTGGGAATCTGGCAGGGGACACATGTTTGGTCTGGGAAGATCCCACACGTTTCAGGCAACTAAGCCTGTGTGCCACAACTACTGAAGCCATGCTCCACAACAAGTAAAAAACCACCACCACGAGAAGCCCATGCACTGCACTAGAGAGTAGCCTCCACTTGCCACAAGTAGAGAAACGCTGCGAGCAGCAACAAAGAGCCAGTGCAGCCAATAGTAACAATAAAAATAATAAAATCTTTTTATTTTTTATCTTTTTAAAAATAAGATAAAAATAACTCTTTTCTCTTTCATATCTACTCTGCTTTAAAACTTCAGAAGTCAGTAGAACAAGTTTTAGCTCTGTACTGATGCTGCTACTGCTGCAAAAAAGTGGAGAATTGGGGAACTTCTGTCCAGCACTGTCCATTCAAAGTGAGCACCTACAATTAATCCATAGTTTCAGGGCAGTAGTATGTTTTTCTGTTAAAAATGACAGTATATCAATAAGTCAATTCTGGATTCTGATGGCAGATAATTGGCCGTACGGTATAGATTTCAAAGGCCATTAGTTTCAGTCCTGGCTCCTCCCCGCTTCTAGGTATTCTCCACCTGGCTTTGCTTCCATCAGTTGTGGCTTGGACTCCAAGGTGCTTCATTTCAAACCACTTCACTCCAACTGCTCATCAGTTCAGTTCAGTTCAGTTCAGTCGCTCAGTCGTGTCCGACTCTTTGCAGTTATCAATACCTGGGCCCCACGAATCCTTAATGATTTATGGACCCATCTATATTTTCTATTTCTATTCTTGGGTTGATCAGCATAGCTGGGGAAAATTGTCATCTTACTGATTCGGGAGATTACAAATAATTGACATTCAGTCTCAGCTGTACTCCCAACACTATCCTATAATCTCATTACATCTTTTTCCTAGTCAATCTTCTCTTATATCATTCTTCTCGATAACTATTCAAGACCTTCACTTCTTCCCTTAAATCTCCTATTTCTCTCCTTCCCTTTATCATTAGATGATTTTGTTTCTTATTTCATTATTTAGCTGTTATTGGGAGTGAACTCTCTTAAGAAAATACATTCCTTTAACTTCCAAGTTTATCTACAATTACACCCATCCTTACATCTCCTGACCAAAGTTCTTCTTTCCATCTGTGTTCTGAATGCTATCTGAATGATCAGTTATTTCACTCCTTTTATTTGTTTTCTTCTGTGTGTCATCATATCATTTATTTTTTATTATTATTGTTCTTCTTTCCCTCCCCATCCCTAAATATCTCACTATAGTAAGTCCTCTACAAACAAATCTTCAAGTTGCAAGCTTTCAAAGATGCAAATGTGTGTATGTGTTTGCATATCCAACTACGTCAGGAGTAAATGAAATTGCAGCTTGCCCTCCATCTCCTATTGCTGATGATCCTTCAGCTCTGCTATCTCCCACCTCTTCTCCCTCCTCCAATTAGTATCTCTTCTCGCCTGTTCACTCAATACCAGCCCCTGTATGTCAGCTATTGTCATGTTCTAGTGTATTTTGAAGATACTGTACCGTAAGAGTAAAAATATTTTCTTTTTGTGTTTGTTTTTCTATGCATTATTTATGTGAAAAGTATTATAAACCTATTACAGTAAGTACTATATAGCCCATTGCGTTAGTTGGGTACCGAGGCTCGTAGTTACAGCCTAAGCAGTACTTACAACCTAGGTTAGAACAAATGAACTTACGAGCTTCCTCGGAATGGATCTTGTTCATATGTAAGGGACTTATTGTACTGCTTCCTCCCTCAGCCCAAGTTACTCTCATTCATAAAGGACACACGTTTCTCTTCACTTTTCTAAATTCCACACATCGCCACAAGGACATCTTCCTCTTCCCAGTCCAAGTAGGAAAAACTGTCCACGCTCACTTTACTTGCTCTCCTCCCCTTGTTTCTTCATTGACTGCAAGCTAACTTCCTTCGCTAGTCCTTCACTGAAACTACTCTTAAGAGGCTTAATTACTGAATCCACTAAACACTTCTCAGCCTGCAGCTTCCTTGATTGCTTTGTGGCCCTTAACACCATATCGGCTATTTTGCCTTCCTGGAGCCTCTTTTGGTTCCACGAGAAAGCTCTTCTTGCTCATCTATTGTCTCTCTGGTCTTGATCCCACAATTTTCCTTGTGGGTTAGTTTCCTCTGACTTCTCTTTTAAGTGATGGTGTTCTTTTGTGTTCTTGTCTTGGCTTCCTCATTTTTTCCCTTCTACCTTTGCCCCTAGATGGCCTTATATTCTCATATGCTTCCTTACCTTCACAAAGTATTTTAATGTTGGTGACTTCACATTGAAATGTCTAGCCCGTAGAGAATCTCATATTCTTTGTTTCAGACACATCTATCTATCTATCATCTACCTATCTATATATTCATTTTTCTATCTGTGTTTATAGGTCCCACTGATGGTTCTACATTAACATCCCTGAAGCTGAGGTTTTCCTTTCTCATTTCAGCCTAAATCTATTTTTCCTACTCAGTTTCTTACCTTGGTGACTGGCACCACAAATTCACTTCACCACCCAAGCCTCACTCAAAAAGTGAGAGCCTTTATTTCTCATTCTTTTACAATGCTATGTCAAATTAACCAAGTTCTGTCAGTTCTACATATTTAATATCTCCTATAATACACTTCCCCTTCCATCTCTCTCCCCTGTCCTGCTAGACACAAGAGCAGGATTCTACCATCACTAGTGTGGACCCCTATAGTGGCCTTCTGGATAGTCTTCTAGTAACGAGTGACTGAACTAAAGTGAACTGAACTCAACGAGAATTGTGCTTCATCTTTTCTACCCTTAAAGTCCCTTCTTTATGCAGCTGTCAAAGTGATCTTTCTAACGTGAAATAATACCATTTAAAGAATGTGAACAGGAAAAGCCTTGCTATCACTAAGGCCATAAAAAAGGCTTAGTGGGTGTCCTTGTGACTCTGGAAGAAATACCTTAGATACATATATGTAATCACAAACTTTTATCTAATAAAGTCACTCAAAAATTGAACATTTAAATATTAACATATATGCCTAGCTTACTATCTAGGTAAGTGTGAATGGCCAGTGAGATTGATAATGACACTTGTTTTTCTTAGTTGGCGTTTTTAGATCTTAGAAGATTCAGAATTATACAGAAAGGATGAAGTAATTCAAACCCATGATACAAAAATCTGTGAAATAAGTTTTCTAATCATTGGGACAATAATGTATGTTCAATATTTTAAGTGTTGTTATGTTTAAGAAATTTGTTACATTAGATATTCATGAGTTAGGCTTATTATTTTAATTGAAAAGTAAGGACTCTTAAGTGTTGAATGTCTATGATTGCTGGCCTCGCAAAACAGAGTCAGCTAAAGCTATGAGCTCCTGATAAAAAAATCCACCGTCACCTAGGAAGGAGTCTTATGTCTTACCTAAACAAAGAAAGAAACACATTTAGAAAATAGAACGAAATTCGATCAAATGCTTGTCTATATCCAACAGCCAGTTTACAGAGGAATGGGGAGCACATAAGCTTACTATAAGGAAGCCATCAGCACAGGGGAGACTGTGGGCAACTATAATGCCCACCAACAACTTGATGTATTCAACAAATAAACTGCAATAAGTAAAAAGAAAGTAATACAAGGGGAACCTATAGCTTGAAAGAGAATTGCAAAACATGTAAGCCATAGACTTTGCTTGGATTCTTACTCAAACAAACAAAAAAACCCACCCAGGATTTAAGAGACAACTGAATAGTGGCTTGATGTTTTATATTAATACAAAGGGTCTATTTTTAGGAATACCTACTGAAAGATTTACCAGCGTAATTATATGATGTTTGATATTAGTTTCAAAATAATATGAGACGAGAGAAGTGGGTAGTGTATAGATAAAACAAGATTGGTAGTGAGCTTATAATTGTTGAAGCTGGGGAGGGGTGTATGGGTACTCATTACATTATTCTCCTTGCTTTTTATATGCCTAACATTTTTTTAACATAAATATGTTTCTTTAAAAGTATCTGAAAAATCCAATTGTAAATGCAATTGGATTATTTAAAGGAACTGGATATGATATAATGGATTTATGAGTTGTTTACAAGTTCTTGGGAGGGTTTTGCTGAGTAAAGTTATGAAATTTGTTCAGTCAGGCATCAGAAATGCTTAAAAATAAAATTCAGTATGTAAATTCATACATGCAATGTCAAACATGTAAAGGAGTTTAATTGCTTAAGTTTATTATGAGCACAAGTATTGATATGAAAGAATTTAGTCTGAGTTGTCCAATCCTTTATCAAAGATCCCCCTGAAAATAATCATTTTTATTGAAATAAAAATTACTAGGTGTATAAATAGCATAGCAAGTTATGTGAATTTAAGTACTTAAAATAAATTAGGCCTTTTCACTATTAACTTTAGTGAATTGAGTATTAATTTAAAGCATAAGAGTATTAATTTAAAGCATAACACCTCAGACATCAAAATACATTGACATTCTATAGAATAAAGTCTATTGTCCTTTTCATAGTGTACAGGTCCGTAAGATGAGTCCTGCTCTTTTACAGTTTTATTTTTCATATTTCCTCTTCTTACAGCATCTTCTTCAGATATTAACACTGAATTCACTTATTCTCTGAACATGTTCAGAGAATACTTAGCCCACGCTATTGGCTTTCTCTGGAGTAATCCTCGCTTCTAATCATCCCCTGCCGAGGCCCTCCTTAATCTTTAAGATTCTCCTTTAACACCCCCTCCTCTGTGAAGTTATCTCAACTCTCCCAAGCTCAGCAGTTGCTACTTCCATATGTCATACATTGCTCACTACAGAGACTATTCTGGATTACTATAATTATACAGCGATTACTTGCAGGTCTCTATTCTTACTATAAGATCATAAACCCTTAGTATGACGAGATTATGTCTTTGTTAGTTAATTTATTATTATGACTGTCATTTTTAGGAAGCTGTTAGATTAATTCTTGTCAGGTATAGGACTTTTGACTAAATTAATGCTGTCTTAGTAACACTAAAGCAAACTGTTTATTATTTTTGAAAATAATATTAAGTTAAAAAGACTACTGGACTTGCAGTTAACTTCCTGAAACACACGGAAGAGTAACAAATATTTGCAAAATGAAGATCTGTGTAGCATGCTTGTACATACGTACTTGCACTTAATGCAAACCATTTATTACTTGCAGGTAAGGTTTACATGCATATATATATTCATGGACCCAACATTATAGCATCTAAATTTTAGTTTTATATAGGTCTGAATTCAACACATATAGAACAGCAAAATATTCACTAAGTATGAAATAATGTTAAGAATAGGAATAACAGTGAAGAATAAAAGGAAGAAAGATGAGGGGGAGAAGGAGGTGAGTGTCATCGATAGACCCAGATCAAACTGTCACCAATTGTTCAAAAAAAAAAAAGTATTACAAGCATTGAGAAAAGCCAAACAGAGAAAAATAGACAATCAACGAAACCAGTCACAACCCAAGTCCTAGAAAATGAAACAGAAGGAGTGGGTGAAAAAGAAAAGGAGGCTTATCAGTTGTTACAGTAAGGACATCTATTCAAGAAGGTCTTTCATTATAGTTCTCTGTGTTTCTACTTTAGCATAAGGAATTAAAAAAGAAAAGCAAAATTAATTTAATGTTATGACTGTCATGCTCAGAAAGCTACTAGAGCTCTATATCCTGACTTTTAAAGATGGGAAGCTATTGACCTTTATACCTTATTTGCCACTCATGACCTTTATTCCGTGACTCTAGCATTTGTCAGTTTGATTTTTAAAGACAGAGGAAATCTAAGTGACACTTTGTTCCATGCCTGCCCTCACTGAAAATGAAATCCAGTGAATTTTTCTCTGGAACACGTCTTCCTGTATTTAACGCATGAGAAATTATACAACTATGATGACTTGTTTAAGCCAATGGACTTAGGTAAGTCTGTCTGGGAGTGCATGACTGATATGGCAAGTCTCAAATTTCAGAAAATGTTAAATATTTCTAACTAATAAAAAAGGTTACAATGCTGAATTCTTACATTTCCTCTAATTTTAGAGCCAGAAAAATCTCACACTGAGTAAGAATGACCTCAAGGTAAGATCTGGTTAAGCTTTCCTTTTTCAACCTTAGTCATTTCCATTAGTTGTTATTTCTTATTACTTCACTTTTCCTGTCTCATTACTATTAATAACCATGTAATTTGCTTTGTATACTAAAATATTCAACTATTGGTTCTATATTCATATGAAGAAAAAGTTACATTGTTAAAATTATAATTAATTTTTTAAAGTGGCACCAAGAAATATGTTACCCTAAAGAAGTTGATTTGAACAAAATGATAAACGAGCTCTTCTGACCCATTTCAGTTCCTCTTCAGACTATCTGAATAAAGTAGAAAATGGAGCTAGCTGCTTTCTGACCACTAGGTGGGGAAACAATACAATTTAAAATGCAGTATAACTTTGGCTTCAACTACTTTTTAAAAAAATATGTTTATTATTTTAAATTCTCACCTGCCTCCAATTTTTTACATTCTTAAGGCATTCTGACCTGAACGATATAATTACAAGTGACTTCTGGGAAGTAGGCAGGTAATAAAGGCCATGTGATCTCCTGAAATTCTTCCTTTGATCCACATTAGAAGTTCTTTTCCTTGCCTTAAGCAACACAGACTCCACACCCTGGGGGAAATGTGAACCTTATCAGTCATTTATGCCTCTGGGGAGCTGGTCCCTCACCTGAGCGCTGGTTCTTGTTCTAATCCTTTGTTCTAGGAATGCACTTTCTCTGTGATCCTAACAATGTCTGACTTGAAGCATGGGGTATACGCCCACGACAAACATATATTTATAACTCAGAGCTCCCTTCCAGCTCTTCACTTCTTACATCTAATTGCCTCCTCAACATCTCTGCCTGCATGCACACCACAAGCTTTGAGCAACTATGTTGTCCCGATTTCCCCCACGCCCAAACTTGCTCACCTTCAGTCAATCTCATTCAGTCATGGACACATCATCCTTGGAGTTACTCAGGCTCAGAACCTTGGAGCTGCCCTGGATCCTCTTTTCCTTTCATACCCTAAGTCCAGATTCTGTGGTCTCTACCTTCAAAGTACATCCTGAATCTGGACCCCTGTCATCATCTCCACTGCACCATCCTGGTTAGAATATCTTGCCTGCATTTCTGTAGGATCTGCCTAACTGGTTTTCCTTCTTCAACATTTGCCTACTACCTTTTTTCAGACAACGATTAAGGTAATACTCACAAAACGTGAGCCTGAAAACATCACTGCTCCACTCAAGCTCTTCAGCATTTCCCCCGTCCCTTAGGATAAGAGCCATCATCTCTATCACGACCCGCAGGGCCTGCATGAGTCTGCCTCTACTACACTTTCCGTCTACTCAAGCCTCAGTTACCTCTTTCCGAGCCCCTAGACATTCGAGGACTTTGTTCTGTCTGTCCTCGCTGACTAGAATGGTCTTCCCCCAGATACCTGCATGCTTTAACGCCTTCACTTCCTTGAGTCTTTTCTCAAGTATAACTTCCTATAAAGGGAGCGACCCTCATCTCTCCTTTAAAACTTCAACACACTGTCCCCAGCACTCACACTGCACCACCTAACCTGCTCTACTTCATCCCATATCATTTGATATTTCCTAACATTCTATACTCTTTACTAGTTTATTATTTTTTCCCTTTTGTCTCCTGCCCCCTGCTTTATGTGAGTAGGGGTCTTTATTTTGTTCACTGATATTTCCTGAACTTCTATTACAAAGGCACAAAGTGGTGCCTCACAAAATAATTACTAGAAGGGTGGTGGTGCAAAGAAAAAGCACAGAGACACCCATCTTTCACAATTTTACTTAAAGATCATTCCATAAATTTCCCTCTCACATGAAATATAAATTTGTGAGCCTGACTATCAAGACCCATTTTACTTTCATTTCCTCTTTGTGTCTTTTCTAGCTTCCCCTACTTGGGGGGAAAGTTTCCAATTTAGATATTTCTTCATTTTGGATTTTACTTGGGCTCTCTGATGGGAGCCTGAAAGTCTTACACCATATACCACATTTTTACTTTTGAAAAAATAATCATCTTACAGATATCCCTTAGCTTTCATCTTCATCTGACATTTAACTTTTAGATGTGACAGTTCCAGCGAATCTAGGCAATGTAACATCTAAAGTCTTGTTTCTCAGCTTCTTTTTTTTCTGAGAGTATACATTTTGAGGAGTTGGTAACTCTTAAATGAATCAGACTTTTGAATTAGGAGTCCTTAATAAAATGGAAATAAGGATGAAGTTAAGTTGATTACAACTGATGGATTTTGCTAATTTCTGATGTAAGCAATGTTACAAGCAAAAATTTGAACTTGGTTGGTTGGTGGGCTCTTTTTGACTTTGTAAGAATTTCCTACAAATGTGGGAAATTGACCAGCATCGGTAAGACACAGTAGTCCAGGCTACTGGTCTCTTTGAAATTCTTTCTTCCTTCTACAGCATTGTATTCCTCACCTTATCATGGTGGATTCTAGGGGGCAGGTTTACAGAAAAGAGTTAACATAGCAGGCCTGAAGCTGCTATTTTAAAAAGAATCTTCTACCAAGATAGTCTGTTGGCTTATATCTGGGAACTCAGCTTCTAAAGCATTCCTTGCACTGATAGGAAAAGTTGCCTAATGATAAGAGTGCTTTGCTGTGCCTAGACTGTATAAACAACACGACTTATGGGGAACACCTGCTTTACTTCTAGAAGTCTGGTATTTTGGTAGTTGCTAGGCTGGCTCAGAGATTAAAGCGTCTGCCTGCGTCTGCCTGCAACGCGGGAGACCTGGCTTCGATCCCTGGGTCGGGAAGATCCCCTGGAGAAGGAAACAGCAACCTACTCCAGTATTCTTGCCTGGAGAATCCCATGGACGGGGGAGCCTGGTGGGCTACAGTCCATGGGGTCGCAAAGAGTCGGACACGACTGAGCGACTTCACTTTCAGGCAGAAGGTGCCTAGGTGGCAGCTTTCAATAGAAGGATGACTCTAATAGGCTTCCCTGGGAAGCAATACCACACATCTATTGCATTTTTGTAGCTAGAGAAAGAAGCAGTTTTACTCCTGTCCACTGCCAAGTTTAGAAGAAGAGTATGACTAGGGTAAATCTTAGCCACGAATACTCCTGTATGCTAAGTCTTGTGTGTCCTTGTGGTTGATCACCAAACCCAGGACTGGTCTTGGGGACTCTCAAACAACAGGAATAGTGATAAACCCTCCTCCATGATTTCTTCAGTCAAAGAATTACCAATCTTTTTGCCTTATAAATTATCAGGAATTCATACTCAAGGTATTTACTGAAATTTCTCACTAGAATTACACAGGATCCAGAAGCCTAATTAAAGCCAGCTGCTGGGATAGGGTCATATAATAAGCCTCAAAAGTACTGAGATCAAAATCTAATGGATTAAATTCTTCAGAGTAGGATAAAGACACAGGATTTAATACATGTGAAAAGAAACTCATTTATACAGAAATCAAGTTTATATAAGAGCACATATTAGTTATTTTAATTAAGTTAATATTTATTTGACACTCATATGTTAGTAAGCAAATAGCTCATATTCTCCTTTGGTAGCTGGTTGTCATAAACTAGGATTCATAAACTCAAATGCATGGAAGGGCATGTGGTTAACGTAAATGTAAAATGCCGGTTTTATGCAAGATAGTAAACTGCTCTAATATCTCCTAGTCAGTTGGAGTTCTGCTTTTAACCAATAGCGCCCCCTAACCCCCCGTCAAAGCCTAATAAAGTGAAACGTAGCACTGGCTACCCATGACAAGTATGTTTTCAACTCCTGCTCTAAATTGTAATTATCAGCATTGAAGGAAAGCTGTCAATCAGACATGATATTAATTGAGTCTATCCTAAGGATTATGGATATTAAGTACTTTAGATGTAGTGAACATCAATCTGGTAGGAGATTGAAGTAAAGGAAAAACAACTGTAGCTAAATATTTTTGGCATATTTGTGGTAAAGGATAATCACGCAAAACAATTTTTTAGAAGAAATAGAAGATCTACTCTGACTTGCAAACAGAGTCTATGCTTGCCATTGTCTATTTCTCTTTAAAACAATATTTCATTCTATCCGAGTCTTCTGCTTGCTTTTTTCTCAACCAGTTCTCTGGTAAATCACGGGTAAAGAGCCTGTGCATAACAACCTACACAGTTCTGACATTTCTAAAAAGTACCATCTAAGAAAAGTGAGAGTGGGCTTGAATGTTTCCTATTTTTTTAATACACAGTCAGAAATCTGATTACTCAGAGAAAACCTCCATTTTTTTTTTTTTTTTTACTTATAGGAGGTTATTTAGCAGAGTGGTTAAAAGTATACAGTGGACTCAGACTGCTACTGACAGTCTTCTATTGAGAGTTACTTAACCTTTGTAAAGTTCCATTTACTTATCTGTGAAATGACAAAAACACTATCCACTCAATGAAGTCATAAGGATTATATACGTAAAGTGCCTAGCACATTACAGGCAGCCAATAAAATATGGTGGTGGTGATGATAGTGGTGGTAGTGTTGGTAATGATGGTGGTGATGCAGTGATGCTAATGGTGGTGGTGGTAGAAATGATGATGAAGGTTAACGAGATGGTGGTTGTGTTGATCTGAAGAATGTTTCAGAACTTCTAAAAAGGCTCTAGAAATTTTCCTCAAATGAATTCTTAAGGAAAAACCATTGCCAAAACAGATAAATAAGAATTGCTAAAGGCTATGGAGGTGTGAGAGCAGCTTGCTAAGCCATCTCTTCTCCCTGCTCACTGACCACTTTTGTGTTTCCCCCAGAGTCACATGGAACCCTCAGCACTCAGCCAAGCATAGTCTGAAAATTCCTGACAAGAGATTGACAAAGTAATGGCAAAATAATCTTTTGCTTACTTGAGGTCTAAGGGAGGTTTAATGTTTCTGGGAGGTAGACTTGGGGCTGGCAATTGTGTTGGGTGAGACGCTGGCAATGGTGGTTGGCTGGCTGGATGGGATGGTGGAGGTGGTGGTAGGGCAGTTGTTGAGAAAGCCATTGGTCCTTTGTTGGTACCTAAGAAGCAAAACAAAAAACACTGTGAATTAAGACAAATCTTCATCATGCAAGAACTGACCATTCCAAGTATACAGAAATGAGGATTTTAAACATAATAATGAAGGAAATGCATTGTAGGTTGAATATGCTTCAAAGAATTCAATACTCTCAGTATCATGGGACATAGATTTTTAAATGTTCCATTTCTCCCCACCCCCCACCACCCAGTTTACGGATGTATAATTGACAAAATTTTAAGATATTTAAACTGTATAATGTGATGATTTGATGCACATGTATCAAAGGTTTCACATATGTGAAAGGTTTCTTCCCACCAAGTTAATTAATATATCTATCACTTTACATATCTGTCTTTTTGGGAAGAGTGGCAAGAATACTTAAGTTCTACTCTTTTAACAAATTTCAATTATACAATATAGTGTTATCAACTGTAGTCATCATGTTCTGTTTTAGATCCTCAGACTTTATACATCTTATAAATGAAAGTTTCTACCTTTGACCAAACACCTCTCCTTTCCCCCGCAAACTCAGCCCCTGGCAACCACTTTTCTACTACTTAAATATTATACAAAAAGTTTCCTAATTCCTTTTAGATATTTTTGCCTCTCTTATTAGAAATACTACCCTCTCAGAAGCCTGGCTACAGTCCATGGGGTTGCAAAGAGTCAGACATGACTGAGCAACTTCACTTCACTTCACTCTCTTCTCACTATCATAGTCCTCTTAGAGTTTTAAAAATTGTCCAGTCCCTACACCCCTGACTTGCGACATTCCTTGACAGGAGAAAATCTCACAGGATTAGCTCGTGTTTTCTATTGCCAGCCATTTTTTGGGGGGTTGAGGTAGGAATAATTAGTTCCCTTATAAATCTGATAAATGAAAATTTCTGATTACACTTATATATTAGAAATATTTTTGTCTTTTTGTCATAAAGTTAAAGTTTTCTGATATTTAAGGCTAGATACTTTTTCTTGAATTCAATTAGCAAATTTTTTCATGGATAATTTGTCTCTAGAGTTACATTTAGGAAGCCCTTCCCTACCCTGAGAACACATAATTATTAACCTTATATTTTCTCCTATTTCTCATTGGATTCATTTTTTTACCTTTAACTTTTAAAAATTATTAGTAATTTATTTTGGAATTAGATGTGAAATCAGGATCTATTTTTATGGGTTTATTATTGTTCTTAAATCATTTACCAATGTCCCAGGACCATTTGTCTAATAAGGTATTATTACTTCTTCTTTCATAAAACAAATATTAAAAATCCTAGTGAATGAGACAGATGGAAATGCAGCTTGTTATTTTAATTTATAAATAATATGGTTTGATAGAATCATAAGTGACTTGAAAGCTTTACACAAAGAGAGTAAGCCACTGTGAATGGATATTAATAAACCATTGGTGGTTTAGTCACTAAGTCGAGTCTGATTCTTGCAACCCCATGGACTATAGCCTGCCAGGCTCCTCTGCCCATGGGATTTCCAAGGAAAGAATACTGCAGTGAGTAGCCATTTCCTTCTCCAGGGTATCTTCCTAACTCAGGAATCGAACTTGGGTCTCTTGCACTGCAAGCAGATTCTTTACCGACTGAGCTACCAGGGAAGCCCAAAGAGAAGAACAATTATTTATTAGTCATTTGTGACATCTTTTCACGGGATATGTTTTGACAAGTGGGAGACTCCACCACGTGAGTGATCTAAGGCCTGAAGGTGAGAAATCATAGACATGATTTGGGGAATGCTGAACTGGGTAGACTAGAACCCAATCTACCCTGAACTCCGTAGCTACAGGTTTGCCTTTACACAGGATTAGGAGGCTTTCTGATGGGGCCGCTGGGGCGACCCCCTGCTCTTCTTCTTGCCAGGCATCTACTCCCCCTTCCCTGGTTATATTAACTTGAGCTGTTCAGAAAGTGGTGTGATTGCCTGGACTTGTAACTCCAAGGGGTCCTCAGGGAACTATGACAGCTGTCTCACCACCACCCCAGAAGGCGTGCCTGAGGGCGCAGTCAAACCAGAGGAAAGGAGAGCTGGGAGATGGAGAAGAATTGGATGGGTTGTTTTTTCAAATTACTTTTGGAAAATGGTTAGAGATAATCTGACAGGCTACGAGAAACTAAACTATAAGTGTCTTGTTCTTCTTTAAGCTTGAGGGAACACACGCTAAAGTACTCCTATGTTACACTAGTATTTAGCAATAGGATATTTTGCTTTGCAAAATCTATGGTCACTTTCAAATACTACTAGGAATATATTTGCATGCATACAAAATAATACTAAGGAAAAGCATCTTAGATTTTCAGGGAGGCAAAAAACAGGTAGACTGGCCTTACTGTAATAGGATTGGCTCTAAAATCTTAATGTAAACTTCAAAAATTGTGCCAAAATATAATTAATAATATTGGAATTCTCAAAAGCAAAAATCTAGACTGATGTGATGGAAGAAAAGAATGAATATTGAATTATAATAAAGCAAATAAAGAAGAAATGGAAACAATAAATCTATAGGAAATTTCTGAGATTAATTATAACATTAATAAATCATTTTTTGCCTAGGAACCATTTTAGGTGTTTTGCATAAAGAATTTTTTTTAACTTATTTAACACTTCTTCAGGTACTTGTTATCTAGTTTCCATTTGATAAGTAAGAAAACTACCCAACTTCAGAGAGTCAGTAAGCAACAGAGGTGGAATTCAAACTTAGCCAGAATATAAAACTTAGTTGCTATCTTCTGATGTTTGTGCCCTTTCTGCTATGTTCTGTCCATGCTCTTAAAGTCATTAGATGGAAATTATTGATAAGTTCAAATGGACATACTAACACATTTTCATAAGTCCAGCTTTTCTAATTGGTTCTTTGCCTCTTAGGGAAATATTGAACAACTGTTTTCAGCTTTATTAGGGCAATATTAACTCTGCAGACTATGAAATAATCTATAAAAGCATTCAAATAAAGTGGTGTTTTGGATATATGTTTCAGAATTTGACAATCAGATAGCAGGAAAGTAGACATCCAGGAGTTAGTGGAAAATGGGCCCCCAAAGATGGATGACTGATACAGGTTGACAGGGAAAAAAATGTCTGATGATTTGGAATTGAGGAATTTGAAATAAAATCATGAAAAGATCTAAAATATATGAATTAAAACAAAGGGAAAGAACAAGTTTAGAATTTAGTTGGTATCAAGAATTAGAAATGTAAAAGTTGAGAGTTAACAACCAAAACTCTGATCAATCCATCTATTTATCTATATATTTGGGTCTTATCCCTCAAGTCTCAGGGATATCAATATTGCCTAGGTAGTCTGTGGCTTTACAAGAATTGAAAAGACCATTTGGAATTTCTTCCTCAGAGAAATGTGCAAGAATATGGGCCTCATAGTAGCAGACAGAGCAAGACTACTGGACAGTACAGGATAGCTCAGTTGCAGTGAGCTAAGCAGGTAAATTTATATCCTACTGCCCACTCTCATTCCAAGTCAGATTCAGGAATTATGTTCCTGGGCCTTTTAATAGGAGCTTAAGGCTTAAGGTCTTAAGTATGTTTTCACCCTGCTTATTTAACTTATATGCAGAGTACATCATGAGAAATGCTGGGCTGCAGGAAGCACAAGCTGGAATCAAGATTGCTGGGAGAAATATCCATGACCTCAGATATGCAGAGGACACCACCCTTATGGTAGAAAGTGAAGAAGAACTAAAGAGCCTCTTGATGAAAGTGAAAGAGGAGAGTGGAAAAAGTTGGCTTAAAGCTCAACATTCAGAAAACTAAGATCATGGCATCCGGTCCCATCACTTCATGGCAAAAATAGATGGGGAAACAGTGGAAACAGTGACAGACTTTATTTTCTTGGGCTCCAAAATCACTGCAGATGGTGACTGCAGCCATGAAATTAAAAGACGCTTGCTCCTTGGAAGGAAAGTTATGATGAACATAGATGGCATATTAAAAAGCAAAGACATTACTTTGCCAGCAAAGATCCGTCTGGTCAAAGCTATGGTTTTTCCAGTAGTCATGTATGGATGTGAGAGTTGGACTATAAAGCAAGCTGAGCACCAAAGAACTGATGCTTTTGAACTGTGGTGTTGGAGAAGACTCTTGAGAGTCCCTTGGACTGCAAGGAGATCCAACCAGTCCATCCTAAAGGAAATACCATCCTGAATATTCATTGGAAGAACTGATGCGGAAGCTGAAACTCCAATACTTTGGCCACTTGATGCGAAGAACTGACTTATTTGAAAAGACCCTGATGTTGGGAAAGATTGAAGATGGGAGGAGAAGGGGATGACAGAGGATGAGATGGTTGGATGGCATCACCGGCTCAATGGACATGAGTTTGAGTAAGCTGTGGGAGTTGGTGATGGACAGGGAGGCCTGGCATGCTGCAGTCCATGTGGTCGCAAAGAGTCGGACACGACTGAGCGACTGCATTGAACTGAACTAAAGCTTCAAGTAGATGCTGGCCATTTTGCTAAAAAGCTGAATGGGAGTTTGACTGACACCTAGTTGTAACACTTGAACTTCCACAAGAGATGTAATAAATTTGATAATAAAATTCTTAACCATAATTTTAAAGTATGACTAATAGCAAAAACAAAAGAGAACTGACTGTACTTACAGTAGGGAGCAGTTCGTACCAGTTACAAAAAAATGGGAAGAGTTGTGAACGAAGGGGAGAGAAATTGCAAAACTGTCTAGAACATGAAAACAGCTCTCGAGAATCTGGGAAGTTAACAACCTCTGATTTGAATTTTTCATTCTCTTTAATTTTGGGAGCTTAGTAGAGGCCTTACACAAGTCATGTGCTCTGACACATGGGTGGAACACTGGGACCATTTTACTAGGAGGAAATGCCTGGCAGGGGCCTCCATGAGTCTGCAAGCAGTGCCCACGGATTATCTGCCTGAACCTTAAGGGTGGTCCCAGGTTCACTGAAACACCAGCTACTCAAAGTGGTGACATTATGTCAGGATCTAAAACTATAAATGGAAAAGCAGAATTGAGGGGGGAGGGAAGAAAGACTGAGAAGGGGGGGGATAATTAATGAAGAAACTTTGACAGTGGTAGTATACTTATATAATAGAAAATGGAAATTGTATTATTTCACAAACTTTGTACTTGAGATTTTTTCTTTTTTTTTTTAATAAATACTGGTTCCTGGTATTGTGACAATACTCTTGTAATGTAAAGATCTATGAGGACTCAGGAAATCTACCCCTTAGATTCTGACATTGATGACTTTGATTAAAAAGGTGCTTGTAACCTTTAAGGTCCACGAGGTCTAAGGAGTATCTTGAGTTGTGGTCTGGATTTCCTTTTCAATCCATGGATTCCTTAAGAAAACCAAAGATACTATGAGGACTTCCCTGGTGGTCCAGTGGCTAAGACACCACAGTCCCAATGCAGGGGGCCTGGGCTTGATCCCTGATTAGGGAACTAGATCCCGTATGCCACAACTAAGAGTTCGCATGCCACAACCGAAAGGTCAAAGATCACATGTGCTGCAACTAAGCCCCAGTACAGCCAAATAAATAAAATAAATATTAAAACATCCTGAAAAACAATGTATCATATCATCCCTAATTGCCATAAAACCTTGACTGTAGACTTAATTTCTAATTATGATTTTGTTGGGATGTCTTAGAATTGAGTCAGATGTTAGAAAACTGATTTTACCACCAGCTTTACACCAAACAGTCCTTTGTCTTCAGTAAATCATTTAATTTCTGTGTGATTTAGTTTTTCTAACTGTCAAATGGGAGTGGTATGACCCCAAATACTTCATAAAGGTTTAAAGATTAGATGAGCTGATATGTATCGAAAGCATCTTGAAAAGTCTGAAGCATAGTATAAACATAAAAGATGATCACATAAGGATGAGGGATGCGACAAATAAAAATCATTACTGAGCTATCCTGACTTGAGTTATTCTGAAATAATATTTTGAATTTTTATAAGGTCTTCAGTTATTTATTGGGGAATTATTATGTGCCTGCCCAAGAATTGATGCTTTTGAACTGTGGTGCTGGAGACAACTCTTGAGAGTCCCTTGGACTGCAAGGAGATCCAACCACTCCATCCTAAGGGAGATCAGTCCTGGGTGTTCATTGGAAGGACTGATGTTGAAGCTGAAACTCCAATACTTTGGCCACCTGATGCAAAGAGCTGACTCATTTGAAAAGACCCTGATGCTGGGAAGATTGAAGGTGGGAGGAGAAGGTGAGAGGATGAGATGGTTGGATGGCATCACTGACTTGATGGACATGGGTTTGGGTGGACTCCGGTAGTTGGTGATGGACAGGGAGGCCTGGCGTGCTGTCCCAGGGAGGCCTTGGGTTCGCAAAGAGTCGGACACGACTGAGCGACTGAACTGACCTGAACTGACCTGAACTGCTCCAAGATTTAGCCATTGAACTGGCAATGTGGAATATAAACTTTTATCTTCTCTACACCTGCGTAGGTCGACTATGGCTATTGTTCATCCAAATGGGACAAAAAGCTCTAGCAATTGTCTGGTATTTCCTGAGTCTGGGCTGATAAACTCTGCACTAAGAACAATCTAAGTGTATATTTGATGGAATCACTAGCAATGGTCTGCCCATGTACAGTCATTTACACCTAACTAAATACAGGCTCCTTCAGAATCTGGTCTCACTGAGACCTTATCACGTTTCCCATAATAGTTGTTTAAAAGCTCCCCACATTCCCGGACCCTCTCACTCCATCCTCAATTCACCACGGATACTTTACCTTTTATTTTACCAAGACCATGGAGAACACTCTACTTGACCATCCCCATTTACCTTTTGTTCTAACTTAAAACCTCCTTACATCTTGCTACCCTTATTTCCTTTGCCTCTGATTATCTGGAAAAATGTCATTCTTACCAATACTAACTGCCATTCTTGGTTCATGACATGCCTGCTTTCTTATAGACCCTGCTCCATTAATCAATAACTCCTTCACTTTCATCAAGTAAGAAACGATTATTAAGCACTTACTCTCTGCTCTGGATTGTGTTTAAGCCTTTACGATGCACTTCCCATCTTAAACGTGGTTTGATCTCCTGCACGCTAAAGAAACACAACAATATCCTTCCTTCTTTGTCCCTCACTCTAGTTAACAGCTGCTGTTTCTCATTCCCTTCATAGCCACACTTCTTGAAACACATGTCTTATATTTGCCACTTCTATATCTTTATTGTGCTTCAGTGGCTTCATGGCCGAGGGAAGAATGAAAAGTTCTGGAATAGAGAGTCTTGAGTTTGAATTCAGACTTCACCACTCATATTCATTTAATTGTTTATTACTCAGTTTTGGGCCATGAGTAAGCTGCTTGACATCCCCAAGTCTTTATTTTCTCATCTGTGAAATGGTCATATACACCCACCTTGCAGAAGCATCTGAACATTATAGTTCTTAATAAACATTCCTATTCTTAGTTATCACTTAGTCTGGCTACATCATTGATACATGGCAGTCATCCCATCTCAACTGTAAAAACCCAAACCTTTTCCACAAACAAATTATCCATACTTTTGGTTCAGTTAGGATATCTTAGAATGGACTAAGAATCAGGAAGCTTAACTCCTTATCCAGCCCTTCAGGTAACGAACAAACATTGCTTTTACTTTCTTGATTCCTGTGTGTGTCTGTGCTCAGTCATGTCTGACTCTTTGTGATGCCATGGATGATAGCCTGCCAGGCTCCTCTGTCCATGGAATTTTCCAGGCAAGAATCCTGGAGTGGGTTGCCATTTCCTTCTCAATTCTTGATTTCTGAACAACACCAGAAGCAAGTTTTCAGCATGGGAAGTGGAATGGTTTGATAGAAAGAATACTTGTGCTGGAGTCATTCAGATCTAGGTTTGACTCCCAATCCCAACTTGTAGTAGCTGTAGGACACTGGATAATGTGTTTTGCTTTTCTGGTTTTATATTCCCTGCATGTTAAAAAGACACTACTGCTTCCTAACATGCAGGATGGCCGTGAGAATTAGAAATAGTATGTACCTACTATTTCTATCCAACACAGTGGGTGTTTTGCTTAAGAAGTATCCTAGCACCTAGAACCATTTTTTTTTTTTTTTCTACACGGGACAGGCTCTTATTAAACCTCTAAGGGCACATTTATGTCTCTATGTGTAGAGAGACTAGGATAATCAAACTTACTATGTATGCTTTTTTTTTCTTTTAATTTTTGTTGAAACGTAGTTGATTTCTAATATTGTGTTAGTTTCAGGTATAGCTTAGTATGATTTCTTTAAAAAGTTTTCTTGGGACTTCCTTGGCAGTGCAGTGGTTAAGACTCTGAGCTCCCAATGCAGGGGGCGTGGGTTCAATCCTTGGTAGGGAAACTAAGATCTACATGCATGTGTGCTCAGTCGTTTCACCCGTGTCCAGGACCATAACTTGCCAAGCTCCTCTGTCCATAGGATTCTCCAGGTGAGAATACTGGAGTGGGTTGCCATGCCCTCCCCCAGGGAATCTTCCTGACCCAGGGATCAGACCCTTGTCTCCAGTGTCTGCTACAGATTCTTTACTGCGGAACCACCGGGGAAGCCCAAAGACCTACATGGTAAGGCCACACACACAAAAAGTTTTCTAAACTTCCACTTGTGCCTGAAACAACATGCTATGCTGCACTTGTGGCCATTTTGCTACAAGCAAGCTTCTGACAAGCCACCTGTTTTTTTGAAGTGTCGTGTGGCTGCCCTGCTTATCCTCTGGCTTGACACCATGCAGCCGAGTGCTGCTGGGAGAACTCTCATCTGTATATAGAGCACTCACACATGGTTTCTTATGCTAATTTTATGTTTTTTAAAGTTCCCATAAATTACTTTGTCACTTTTTAATTTAATCTCTTCCTAGTTAAATAGTAAACCGAGGGTGGGTCTGCACTGTCGCCATCTGTGTTTGCCCCACAACACTTTACATCTATCATACATAGCAGAGTATTTCATGTCTTACTGGTTTGGACTTTCTTTTTCCCTCTCTTTTCCCTTTAGGGAAAAAAAAAACAAAACTAGTTTAAAATAGTTTATTGTGAGATAAATATATGCACAGTAAAACACTTAAGGAAAGATAAGAGGGAATACTGAAAAGAAAAATCTCACATTCTATAGCCCATCTCCCATTTCCCAAAGACAACTGTTACCAGTCTCATATGTGTCTTTCAAGAAATATTCCATGCATTTTATCACATAAATTGGACCTTAGTACAGTATTCTGCACTTTGCTCTTATAACAAATTTTTTTAGAAGATTTCTTTTTACTGGCACAAAGAGGGCAATGAAATTTTCATAACTGTGGCATTCTCCATTGCATAGATTTAGCATAATTTATTTGACTCATAATTGATGGAAATTTTGATTAATTTTTAAAAAATTATTTTATCAAGTAAGAAACATATTGGTTTAAAGAGTACACTTCAGGGACTTTCCTGACGGCCCTGTGGTTAAGACTACCCCCTCCCAAGGCAGGGGGCACAGGTTCAATCCCTGGTTGGGGAACTAATGTCTGTGTGGTGCAGACCCAAAAAAAAAAAAAAAGTACAATTCAGTGGAATCAGTATGTTTGTATTAGTGCAATCATCACCCTAATCTAATTTTAGGATGCATGAATCACCACAAAAATAAAGCTGACCTATTATTTATCTCACCCCATCCTCTCCCCCTTACTCCTGCCTTAGGCAACCACTAATTTACTTTTGGTCTCAGTGGATTTGTTTATTCTGCGTTCTTCAGATTAATAGAATCATACAATATGTGGCCTCTTGTGACTGCTTTTTTCTCTTAGTTGTTTTTGAGGTTCAATCATGTTGCAGATATCAGGACTTCATTCTTTCTATGGCTGGTTTATATCCCACTGTATGGATACCACATCTACTTATCTATTTTTCAGTTGATGGACTTTTGAGTTGTTTTCATTTTTTAGCTGTTACAAATAATGTTGGTGTGAACATTTGTGTACAAGTCTTTGTGTGGACATATGTTTTCATTTCTTTTTACTATTAATATATGCCCAGCATAAAATTGCTTAGTAACTGTATGTTTACTATTGGGAACTTTAGTTTGTTTTGTATTTGATATCTTTGGATTACTAGACAAGTACAATTATAAAATTATGCTGTACTTGTATGTTTGATCACAAGTCTAAATATATCTGTAGGGTAAATTCTTAGAAAGTGGGATTCGTGGATCAAAAAATAGAACATTAAAACATTTTGGTAAACAGTGCCACTTGGTAAGAGTTTATCAATTCATGTGTCTTCTAACACAAGAGGACTACACCTGTTTTACCGTAACCTCACTAACAGTGAGGTATTATCACACTGTTTTGGTCTTAATTCTGATATATAAAAAAATGCTATGACATTTTAACTTGCATTTCAATGTTTGCAAGTGATGTTAAGGATCTTTTCATATGGTTATAAGACATTTTGTGTGTATGTGTGTTTCCTTAATATAGTATGTTAGTGATACAGCACCCTATTTAATTAAATTGCTGAAAAAAGAATTTATCTCTTCTATGATTGACAGTTGATCTAATACGTTGCTGTTTGATCTAAATAGAATATAACTTACAATATAGGCATTCAAGTAGATATTACCATTTATGTCAAAGCATCTTACAAGTTTTCAGAAGATCTTCAGTAGCTTTGAAAGGTAAGGATTTGAAAGTGTTTTTGAGCCTATTTGGGTCATAGGCTTAGAAAATCTAGCTTTACAGAATTTTTTTTCTTGCCTAATTCAAAGTCATCTATTCTTATCATCAAAGAATTTATAAGCCCATAGTGGATGTAAACCCACAGAGGATGGGAAATTTTGAAAACCAATTTAGTTGAAAACAAAGTACTGTAACTATATTAGTGAAAAACTCTTTGCTTTGAAAGCAAGCTACCAAGAAAATGTTGGTCAACTTAGAATATTCCATCAACATGGAAAGAAAAGTAATACTGAAACGTTCATGCTTGCATAGATAATTAAGCAGAAATTAAAATGAAGGTGAAGAAGTAGAGATCAAAACAAATACAATCAATTAGAGGAAAATAAGTAAAGAAAGGCTTTGATCACTATCTTAAACTTCCCCCATCTCAGATCTAACTTTAACATTCAATGTCTCTGAATCTTTTTTAATTCTTAAAAATTCACTTCCCCAATAACTTTGTTGGATATTCATAATTTATGTAGTTATTTTTATAATTAGATGTAATCATGAAGTGTTAAAAGTTTTTATTTATTTTCAGTTCATAAAATGACATGAAATTCAAATCAGGCAGTAATTTGACTGCAGGTTGCTGACTTCTGAATCTTTCTTTTTTAAAAAAGGTTAAGGGATTTCCCTGGTGGTTCAGAGGTTAAGACTTGTGGCTTTTACTGCCAAGCCCTGGGTTTGATCCCTGGTCAGGCAGCTGAGATCCTGCAAGTAGTGCGTGTGTGTTAGTCAGTCGTGTCCAACTCTTTTGTGATCCCGTGGACTGTAGTCCACAAGGCTCCTCTGTCCATGGAAATTCCCAGGCAAGAATACTAGAGTGGGTTGCCATTTCCTTCTACAAAATATTATATTAAAAGGAAAAAAGTCAGTGTATAGGAAAAGTTTTTTGTCAGAAGCTGATAGTTACAGAGTACCTTTCTTATTTCTAAGATAGAGTGTATTGGTGCAGAAGACAATAATTGAATTTCTTTTCTTCAAATGCTAAATTAAAAAAATATATATACTTAAACTTATACAGGAGTAAAGGAAGTCCTACTAGAACTCAAGGTTTAGAAAAGCCTCATGTGAACTGGTTGATATGTTGAAAGGATAGTGAATGTTTTGAGTCAATCAACATTTTTAAAATAAAAATCAATATAACCCAGAAACATAACATCTATGGGCAGAGAAGGAGTAAACATTGGTGATGCAGAGATAATAATATAGTTTCAGAATATGAGCAAATAGAGGGACATCTAAAGCAGATGCTTCAAACTCAACTTTCAGTGGAAGCCAGGCAGCAAAATGCATTTGTATGTACTGCTGGGAATTGACTGGTGAGCAGGAAAGTCATACTGTCTTGATGGGGTCACTGCTATAAGGCTCCAAACTACTGTAAATATGTGGAGAACAAGTCTAGATTTTTCCGTGAAATCTTCCAATTTTTTAATGTTGGCAACTAACTAAACAAAACAAAACAAACACATCAAACATACACCACCCTCCAAACTCTGCACACCAAACAAAGCACATTTTTGGATTATTTTGTGATAGATGTGAAATACTTTGTGAAAATTACTTTGCGATAGATGCCTTTTTTTTTTTTTTTAAATGAGAGGAAGTGTCATAAAGAAAAGGACTATTAAGGGAAATTGCCTGATCATAGGTTCATCCAGGAAGCCAGATTTTTCCTGTTAAAACTGTAAGGTTTTGAAAGGGGTAAATTAGACCATCAGACCAAGTAGATGTGAATTGAGGAAAGAGAACCAGAACAGCCAACGAAGAAGACAGAACTTCCTTGTAGTGCATGGGCAGAGCATGAAGTGACCAAGATCCAGTATAGCTGTAAGCACAGCTGTGTAGACAGACTGGTTTAAACAGAAGGTGCAATTCAGTTGCATGCTCAGTCTCTCAGTCTTGTCTGACTCTTTGTGATCCCATGGACTGTAGCTTGCCAGGTTCCTCTGTCCATGGGATATCCCAAGCAAGATTACTGGAGTGGGTTGCCATTTCCTATGGGGCTTCCCAGTTGGCACTAGTGGTAAAGAACCTGCTTGCCAATGCAGATGTAAGATGCACAGATTTGATCCCTGGGTCCGGAAGATCCCCTGGAGAAGTGCATGGCAATCCACTCCAGAATTCTTGCTTGGAAAATCCCATGGACAGAGGAGCCTGGCAGGCTACAGTCCATAGGGTCGCAAAGAGATGGACACGACTGAAGTGACTTAGCATGCCATTTTCTACTCCAGGGGATCTTCCCAATGCAGGGATTGAATGCACGTCTCTTGTGTCTCCTGTATTGGCAGGCAGCTTCTGTACCAACTACGCCACCTGGGAAGCCCCTCAATTCAATTAATGTTTGCTATGACTCTTTTTGTCATTGCTATTTTGGAAGATCACCAACAGAGAAGAGAGGAGGATCCCTGAGTCAAGAGACAGCGTGAAAATATATTGTGATAAATCAAGACCTGGGGGTGGGGGTGGGGGTGGGGGGAAAGACATAGAAGAAGAGGAGATCCAGGAGAGAAAATATAAAAGCCACAGAGAATCTCCTACTAGAGGTGTGACCTTAGGTAGGTCTTTCCCTCCTTCTTCTTCTTCTTCTTTTTTTTTTTTTTTTAAAGTATTTTAATTTACTCAGGGGGCTTCCTGAGTAGCAGATGGTAAAAAATCTTACAATGCAGGACACCCAGATCCATCCCTGGGTTGGGAAGATCCCCTGGAGTAGGAAATGGCAATCCACTCCAGTATTCTTGCCTGGAGAATTCCATGGACAGAGGAGCCTGGTTGGCTACAGTCCATGGGTTCGCAAACAGTCAGACGTGACTGACTGACTAACACTTTCATGCTTACATTAATTTTTTTTAGATTTTCACTAAAATGATAATATAATTAAAAATGTATATAGAAGGTCTAAGGGACTCTGAGAACGTCCAAAGGCCTCACGTTGAAATATACTACCTTGACAGTTCACAACTCAGTCAGATTTGGGAATTGCAAATAAAGATTCCTCCACCTCATTTATCTCATCTGTATGCTTTGCTTAATGATTCTAACTGATCAAACAATACCAAGTTTTACTGTTCCTAAATCTAATTCATAAATTTCTTCACTATTTTATGCAAAGTAAATAATATATCACATTTACATTGTGCATCTAATTTTGTATGAAGTCCAAATATAATAGTAAATTGGTGAAATTAACGTAATCAATATAATATTTAACAACCACTTATATGATTCCTATTTTGTGTTTTCTTACTCCCTATACCTAGCATGTGAACAATTTCTATCAGTGCTACCCATGAAACATATTCTGAATTCATCTCCTGTCTCTTCCACCCTAGTCCAAGCCATGTCATTTCTCACCTGAAAGTCTTCTAATCAGTCTTCACATTTATTCTTATGTGCCTACATTTTATGCTCCACACAGCAAAGAGAAGTCCCAAAATGTAAACTAGGTTATAATATTCTTCATAATGCCTCTAATTTCAGTTGCTTCCTATTACACATTTTGAACTATGACCTTCTAGAACCCAAGGAGTTTGGTCAGTGCCTACTATTACAGCCTCATCTTGAATCACTCTCCCTTCACATAGGTATTCTAGCTGACATAAGGGCTTGCTATTTCTTTAACCACATCAAGCTGATTCTTGCCAAAGTAATTTGCACTAACTCCTTTCTGCTCAGATATTCCTCTCCCATATCACTGTGTAATTGGATCCTTTCATCATTCATGACTCTGCTTAAATATTATCTGCTCAGAGACTTCTTCACTGACAATCTCTTCTAAAATCACTTCACCTTGTCTGCTACCTTCTCAATTACTTGGTTGCCTTATTGGTTTTATTTTATTCACAACACTAAGCATTCTCTGAATTTGTTTATCCATTTATTTGTGCTTTATCTGCTCTTCCAACTAGGATGTAGGCTATATGAAAGCAAAAATTATATACATCATTCTTATTGTTGAATTCCCAGGCATAAAACTATGGCAGTCAACTCACTAAATATTTGCTGAATAGATAAATGAATAAATAAGAGATCTTCTGCTGAAAAAAAATAGGAAATGTCAAATTCTCTTGCATGTTGCTGTTATTAGAACCAAAGCAAAGATTAAACATAATAATAAAGAATTTATTTTGTAATTCATGTTTATCACTAATATTCATACTAAAGATCATCATCATTTTCAGCATGAAGCAGTGAATTGAATGCTACAGGGCCCTGAACAGAAAGAATGACAGGCAAATGTAGGCATAAATGACATAATTAGTATAAAGAGTAACATTTAACATCAGACTTAGAGCTGGGATAAGATGTCGTCCAGTAGAAAAATTCACTAGATCAAAGTACAATTAAATTTTAAATCAGTGATTGATTGAAGAACGGTAAGTCTTTGGTAATAAAAGAGTCAGGCCGGTCAGGAGTGCAGGACCAAAAGAAAGGATTCTGAACAGATAAGAAATGGACTGGTCAAAAACCATCTAGATTAGGGATATTTATCGCAGTCGGTGCTGGTGCCTGCCAGTGAAGGAGATGTAAGAGATGTAAATTCCTGGGTCAGGAAGATCCCTTGGAGGAGGAAATGGCAACCCACTCTGGTATTCTTGCCTAGAGATTCCCGTGGACAGAGGAGCCTGCAGGCTATGGTCCATAGCATTGCAAAGAGTCAAACATGATTAAAGCAACAGCACACACAGGCATGCACATCCCAGAAATAAAAAGGGATTGAGGTGAGGAAACAGGTGGGGTTACAGCTGGCTTCAAATACATGAAGGACTAATTTGAGGATGAGTCACATATTTGAACATACTATACAGAGGCAGTATGAACACCAAAGGAATTTATAGAAAATTTTCAGTGGAAAATAAGATTAAAATTTCTAGAAGACAGAACACGCTAAGAAGTGGATTCTCTAGTCACAGAAATTTCAAGTGTAAGATGATGCTTCCAGGGACTTCCCTGGTGGTCCAGTGGTTAAGAATCTGCCTTCTAATGCAAAAGATGCAGGTTCGATCCTTGGTTGGGAAACTAAGGTCCCACATGCCATGAGGCAATGAAGCCCATGCTGCAAGTACTGAGCCCATGCCTCAACTAGAGAGAAGCCCGTGCAATACGGCATGTGTGCCACAACTAAGGCCTGATGCAGCCAAGTTTAAAAAAAAAAAAAAAAGATGATGCTTCCAGACATTTAGAGCCCATTCCATTAGCATGGATCAGTGGAAACGGCTGTTTGAGTTCCGGCCAGGCTAATTACCAATTGTGAGACCTTAAGCCCTCTTCCTTCCTCTTATTTAAAATGGGAACAGCTATACCTGCTACATAAATTGAATGAGATAATGTGCATAGTGTACCAGGTACAGATTCTGCAAGCAAGTAGGTGCTCAATAAATAAATAATGGTCATTATGGAAACTTTGCAACTATGAGAAGACAGCCCAGGATGCTGATGACTTGATAGCTTGTAGAGGCCTTTCAGACTCTCCGTGGCTTCTCAGTTTCCCTGATATTGATATTGAACTAACTGATATTGAACTATTCAATTAATATTGAACTAATCTTTGAATAGAAAGGACAAATTTATGACTATTATTTCAGACAATTTCTTTTATTTTGTTTTCAGGAAAAAAAGTAATATTGCCAGCATTCGTATTCATTAAGGCCTTAACAAAACTATTATATATATATTTTTAGAAAAGAATTGGACTGGTCAAAATTCATACAGAAAGATCAGCTGGGAAGGAGAAAAGAGTTCAATATAGGCAGCCAATGTAGAGTTCCAGTCAAAACCATGTACTTTGGAGTTAGTCAGACTTGGAGTCAAGTGCCCTTGACCTTGCCCATAAGTGCTCCTCTAGTCCATTGACTGAGTAATCATTGTTACTTGGCTGCAGTGTGCCTATATATATATATATCTGTAATAGTTAATCATTGTTATATAACTTGTGGACAATGAAGCAAGATAGTGTTGGTAGCCTAGTAAGAAGTCATATGTAAAAAAGCGATACTAGATGCAGATAATATGACTTGCTAAATGCAGATTTTGCAACCATGAAAGTTAGTGATACTGGAGTTTTAGCATGATGAAACTGGGGAGGGAAAGGTAAGGGGTTTAGTAAAGCTCCATTTTGCTCTTTCCACATGTGTCAAGAATTCACAAGTGAAATATTTTATGTCCAACATATGATGGACACCAACCCAAAGTTATCTTGAGGAACTAGGAGATATAAGA
This sequence comes from Cervus canadensis, assembly GCF_019320065.1. Classification (NCBI taxonomy): domain Eukaryota; kingdom Metazoa; phylum Chordata; class Mammalia; order Artiodactyla; family Cervidae; genus Cervus; species Cervus canadensis. The sequence goes on along the minus strand of NC_057401.1, from coordinate 33,559,722 downwards.
AGTTATGCTCATCTAAACTCCCCCGTTCTGATTTCTTCTGATATGTTTTGCTAACACTGTATTACTTATACTTTTCTTGGTAAACTTTAATATCTACAACTTGTGTGATAGTGTTCATTTTGACTAAACTTCTAATGCAGTCTTTTGCAGGACTGTGTCAAAGGGGCATACTTAACTTAGATTGTGGATAACACCCTTGTTGAAGGGTAAGCTGCTACTTTAGAAGCTAAGAATTATATTTAAAGAAACCCCGTAAGTTAGAGATATCTAACTAGAAATCATTAAACAGAAAAAGTACAAGCAAGTTAACTACTTAGTGACCAAAAAGTTAGTACAGGATGGGGAAGAATCAAGGTATGTACAGCAATCACAGAAAAACTTTCAGGGTACCCTTATTTCATTATAGGTGATACATTAATAAATTATATAGCATAGCTATATATTTATATCACATGGCTATATATTTATATTGCATAGTTATATATTTATATCACGTGGCTATAGTTTAATAAGACCCGGCTATGCTGGGTCTAAGTTGTGGCATGCAGAATCTCTTTTTTTAGTTGCAGCATGTTGGGATCTAGGGATCTACCAGGGATCAAACCAAGGCCCCCTGCACTGGGAGCATGGAGTCTTAGCCACTGGACCACCAGAGAAGTCCCTATTATAGCTGTTTTGAAATTTAAAATAGTTAATATTTTTAGATTTAAATATCATCCCTAGTTCTAAAAAGAAACCACCTTTTAGGCTGTTATTAACTTGTCAGAATTTTCCTATTCAAAAATTGAGTATAAGGCTGACTATTGAACTTGGATTTATAGCAGTAGTTTTCAAAATTTAAGAATAACTTGGTGCATATTTAAGAAGCAGGTTCTAGGAACCCATCTTTAGAGATTCTGATTCAGATGCTCTCAGATGGGGCTCAGGGGTCTGCATTCTTGCCTAGAATCTCAGGGAATTTTGATGCATGTAGACTATGGACCATGCTTTAAGAAACACTAGTTTTGCTATCTTCTCCTTTAAAGAAATAGTGAAACTCAAGCAAGCTAATGTTGATACTACTGATGTGGTAAAAGGTTTAGATTAAGATAGGAAGAAAAGCTTTAAGTAGATTGCCTAAAGAATCTTAAAAAATAACTTAGAGATAGTATTTATGCATTTTCTTCTTCTTAACAGTATTTCTTAAAGTGTAGACCCAACATCAGTAGTATCAGCATCATTTGAGAACTAGTTAGAAATATAAATTCTCAGGCCCCATCCCAGATCTAATGAATTTAGAGATTCTGGGGCTGGGTTCCAGAAATCTGAATCTTAACAAGCTCTCCAGGTTGTTCTGATGCACAATCAAGTGTGAGAATCACTGGTGCAGACTAAATGGTGGTCGACCTGGTGTGATTTGAAGGACAACAGAGTAACGTAGAAGGCTGTGAAGAGACTGGTAACTTGAAGTAGTCATTGTGCTACTAAGGTGTGCAACCTGTTGCCTGAAGTGTGCTGTTATCACAAATTCTCTTTCTCTTTTTTTTTTTTTTTTCCCACCCGACCCCACAAATTCTCTTTCTTAAAGCACAACTTGCTTATTTTGTTTTTGATCCTCATATTGGCTACTAGCTGATGTTTTCAGTTTGTACTTTATTTTCAGTTCCTTCTGGTTATTTCTTGTCCTTTCTATAGGAAGCAAACCTTAGAGGATCCAGCCATAGTTGAAATAAGAAAACCTGGTGATTATTAAACAGGGAAAATCTCATTAAGAGGATACCACACTGAATTAAGAGGTTGGGATTAACATATACACACCATTAAATGCAAAATAGGTAACCACAAAATCACTGTGGATGGTGACTACAGGCATGAAATTAAATTAAAAGACACTTGCTCCTTGGAAGGAAAACTATGACAAACCTAGACAGCAAACCAAAAAGCAGAGACATCACTTTGCTGACAAAGGTTCATATAGTCAAAGCTATGGTTTTTCCAGTAGTCATGTATGGATGCGAGAGTTGGTCCATAAAGAAGGCTAAGCCACAAAGAATTCATGCTTTCAAACTGTGGTGATGGAGAAGACTCTTAAGAGTCCCTTGGACATAAAGGGGATCCAACCAGTCCATCCTAAAGGAAATCAGTCCTGAATATTCATTGCAAGGACTGATACTGAAGCTGAAGCTCCAATACTTTGGCCACCTGATGTGAAGAGCCAACTCATTTGAAAAGACCCTGATGCTGGAAAAGATTGAAGGCAGGAGGAGAAGGGAATGACGGAGGATGAGATGGCTGAATGGTATCACTGACTCAATGGATATGAGTTTGAGTAAAGTTGGGGAGATATTGAAGGACAGGGAAGCCTGGTGTGCTGCAGTCCATAGGGGTTCAAAGAGTTGGACACGATTTAGTGACAGAACAATAACAGCTAACCAGGACCTACTGTATAGCACAGGGAACAATGCTCAAAATTTCGAAGTAGCCTGTAAGAGGAAAGAATCTGAAAAAGTATATATATATGTATATATATATATATATATATATATATATATATGAATCACTATGCTATACACCTGAAATTAACATGACATTGTAAATCAACCATACTTCAATTAAAGAAAAAAAAACTTAAGAAAATGATGACACCACACTACTCCTTTTATAATTGGATGGATGGGAAGTGAGAAGTAGGGGTAGAGGGTGATAATCACAAAGGCAAAGATCAGAAGATAACTTTAGGAGATGGCAGATTGAAAAGATTGGAGAAAGGAAGGCAAAGTGATTAGGATCAATCTTTAAAGTACAGTTTATAGAATACTGACTACTAGTCTTCCCTCCATAAAGGAAACAGAACCAGGCAAAGGTAGATTCACAAAGGAGATGGAATTTCTTTTGACTGCCTACCCTATACCTTTCTGGAGCAAATAGCCTAAGAATTAGACTCTCTGTTTCTCAAGACAGCCATAAAATTGTAGCACTGTAAGTTCTTGTGAATTTACTATTTTTGTGCCTTTCACATAATTTGGCAAAGAAAATCTATTGATTCTTTATGAAGCTATCTTCCTGCTTCTGCATAGAACTTTGAAGCAGAGAATAAGCGAATCACGTAGCCTTGTGGGTGACAAAGCACAGGATATTCCTTTAAAATATCCTCAATTCTGATCAAAGATAAGAAATCTGAGGTCCAGACAAGTTTAGTGATTCGTGAAGGAACGCAAATCTTAAAATCACGAGGTCCTGATAAAAGAATCTTGTTTTCCAGAAGAGTCTCCTGTTCTTTCTACCATCCCTGGAAACAAAATCTCTCTCTATATATATGTCATTTGTTTCTAAAGCCTAAAGTTATAAAAGTTTAGCATTTTCCTTTTGAAAGTTTTTTCAGTATCTCAACATTGAAATAACCAAAAATGTACATGTTACTGTCTATATGAAAGAAGCAGCTAAGGAGAGACTAGACAAAATAGAAAGTCAACAACTAACAGACTTAAAGGCCAACACAGCAGGCAGAACTGTTCCCCAGTAAAGAAACAGTCTCCCAGTTGTTTTTTTGTGAAAGGGAGGAGTGTTATAATTCCCCAAAGTTGTGAATATATGGTTGCTCACTCACATGTATGTGTGTGCATGTGTGTGCAGAGATGATTCTGGGCATGAGCAAAGCTGATAAATAACTTCTGGGAAAGAAGGGAATTATTCATAGCTAGATCTCTGAGTTGGAGGAAGGAAGGAGGAGCTTAGGATTGGAAGATAGAACGGAGTGGAAATTGACCCAGGCAAACTCTATGTTGAAATGTTGAGCCTTCTTTGCGGATAATCCAAGAAAACGTCAAAGAAGGGACTCGGTTGGTGGGGGGAAGGCCATGTGTCAACAGCAATCTATTTGATGAGGTTTGGAGAAGACCTCAGTGATCGATGTCACTGATATAAACAGTGAGCTGGGTTTGAATGAGTTAAAATGGTTCTGAGATGAGAATGTCTCACATGGGCTGGAGCATAGGTATGTGATGTTTGGAAACAGTGAGGGACTTCTTTTGACTTCATTGAGCAAAAACCCCTGCCTTCTGGAGACAAAAAGAAGTACTACAAAAGTTGCTGTGATAGTATAATATGTGGAATTGCCACTCTATAATTTCATAATGAGTTCAACTATTAGTGTGTCTTTTACGTGCAGGTTTCCTACTACATAGGATGTTTCCAAAAGATTTTAAACTGAAGACTCAGACTTAGACTGAAGACAGCAAAGTACTCTTCTTGACCATCCTGATAGGATGCTAGGCAGAAGAGAATATCCACATGCATCTGCTCAAGGGTCCAAATGGGGGTGGTTGGGCAGTACCAGCTTCCAAGGAAGCATTTGGAATTGGGGATGGGGGTGGGAGAGGAGGGGTTGATTTTGGCTGTTCCAGTGGCTAATCAGTGCTACTCGCTTTTCAGTAGCTAGAGATCAAGGAGGCTAAAATTCTTGTCCTAGGCAAGACTGTTCTACTTGAGGAGAAATAGTGTGTCTCAGGCTGCTGGTGGCATTCCAAAATTCTGAAGACTTCATTTTATACATGAGATCCAGGGGTCTCCAGAGGCTGGTGCAGAGCACAGAGCAGCCTCCTCTAAATACAGCAATGTAGCTTCTCTGCCCCATAGTGGCCCCCTCATGGCTGTCCTCTTTCACTCACAAAATCTCAAGTCACGTCTATATCCACCCAAGGATGGTATAAATAGAAAGGCACACTGCCACTGCTTTGCTCCCATAATCAGCAAAAGCAAATCTATATTTTCAAACAACTAAACATATAATAACTCCCCACTCTGGATGACCATACCATTAGTCTTCATTTGGTATCAATGATTAGGAGTGGCTTTACTATGAAAGTGCCAATTTTTGAAAAGATAAACCCCTCTTATCTCTCCAAATAGTCATAAATGGTAGGAAAAGAAAGTTGGAAACTTGAGAGTTTTTCAGAAGTGAGGCTTTTTGCTTGAGTTAAAAATAAAATAGAAATAGCGACACAACTTCCTGATTTTCAGATTCAAGTCATTTCATGTGCTAGTCATTTGGTTTGCCTTCCCAAGTCTACTTTAATTGAGATGGTGTAGGCAGTGAAAAGTGTACCCGTAAAACCACGACGAAGTTTCACCTTGAGAGAGAGGAGCAAAAACAGGAAGGTAAGAAGTCAGCCTAATTTCCAGAGGCTGAGTAGTTACAATTTTAATGAGGCATTATGCACCCATGGGAGGAAGGTTGTAATCCTCCTTCTCTTATGTAGCATTTGTGACTTTAAAAAATGTGGACTCTGGCTCAGGAGCTCTGGCCCTGGAAACCCTAGAAGATCACTTTGTGGCAGCTGTCCTTATTTCCAGCCATTCATGGCCTACACTTACTATTTCAGGCCCATCCTGAATTTAGTAACATGACATAGAAGCCTGCAGACTGGAGCCTAGACACCTATCTGGTTTCCTGAGGGCTGTGGCTAACCTCTGTAGTTTGTTATTTCTGTTGCTGCCTTTTTACTGCCATGCCCCTGCTATCCAGACAGGTCTCTATTTTCCTTGAGGAATTAACAACCAGTTCTGAGATCTGAGACCCACCTATTCCTTTAATGTCACAGATTTCCAGAGCTGCAAGGTACCTTAGGGGTGATCCAGTTCTACCCTCTCCTTTTGCAAATGAGAAGGTGGTCAAAGACATTACTTGTCCAAGATCAACTGAAGTTAATAGAGTTGAATGGAACTCTTGACATTAAACCCAATTGTTTACTAACTGCAGGTTGATCACAGTCACTGCTACTTATGGTGCTGAAACTGCTGGGCATCATAGAATCAGGGAATCATTTAGCATGCAAAACTACTTTTTTTCCAGTAAGTTTTTAACCTTTAACATTGCTTTATTTCCAGCCTTTGAACCTCAAATTTTATGTTGAAAATCACTCACCTCTCTCCTGTCCCTGAGTTTGTGTGTGCACGTGTGTGTGTTCTCTGAGAGAAGGTGTCTTACAGAGCTGGGTCTGAACAACAAAGTTGCTGAAGCTGTTAGAAGCTGCAACAATACCCACTTCCTACTTTACTGGTCACATATTTTTGCAAAGCCGTTCTCACTCAGCTTCCCCATCTCAAGCAAATTAAGAGTTAGAACAGTGACTTCAAATTCCTTTTTATGAAGTTTCTGCTCTGTATAGTAAAACAACTTAGCAAACAAAATATTTTTCACCAGTGAATTTGAATTGTAAGTATGCTGTTACTCTGCATTTATCTCATGCAACATTTCCTTCAAAGCTAGTTCCTGGGAACATTGGTCCTACTGAGCTATTTTGAGTGAGGAGGGGGAGAAAAAAGAGGTCTGTGTTCAAATATGATTTAGAAATTGCTGTAAACTATATTCTCTGCTTGATATTCACAGTGCTCAGTAATATGTTAAAGATCTGACATTAGAAAATTGCCTTTCCTTGCAATATTTCCCAAGCACACTTGAATTGCTTTTCCCTATAACATTTATTAAATCCTGCAGAACTCTCAGTAGATGGGCAATTCTGAGAAAACATTAACCTTTCAGTATATCTCAGTGTTCCAAGCACTGAATGGGAATTAAATTTTTTTTAAGGCTCAAATATCAGAATGCAAAATAAGATTCTGTAGTCAAAAGCCTCAGGGTTCAATTTTGGCCACATCTCTTCTTACTAGTTACATAATTTTGGGTAAATTACTTATTTCTGCTTTATTGACTATGTCAAAGTCTTTGACTGTGTGGATCACAACAAACTGTGGAAAATTCTGAAAGAGATGGGAATACCAAACCACATGACCTGCCTCTTGAAAAATCTGTATGCAGGTCAGGAAGCAACAGTTAGGACTGGACACGGGACAACAGACTGGTTCCAAATTGGAAAAGGAGTACGTCAAGGCTGTATATTGTCACCCTGCTTATTTAACTTATATGCAGAGTACATCATGAGAAACGCTGGGCTGGAGGAAGCACAAGCTGGAATCAAGATTGCTGGGAGAAATATCAATAACCTCAGATATGCAGATGACACCACCCTTATGGCAGAAAGTGAAGAACTAAAGAGCCTCTTGATGAAAGTGAAAGAGGAGAGTGAAAAGTTGGCTTAAAGCTCAACATTCAGAAAACTAAGATCTTGGCATCCAGTCCCATCACTTCATGGCAAATAGATGGGGAAACAGTGGAAACGGTGGCTGACTTTATTTTTTTGGGCTCCAAAATTACTGCAGATGGTGACTGCAGCCATGAAATTAAAAGACGCGTACTCCTTGAAAGGAAAGTTATGACCAACCTAGATAGCATATTAAAAAGCAGAGACATTACTATGTCAACTTAGGTCTGTCTAGTCAGGGCTATGGTTTTTCCAGTAGTCATGTATGGATGTGAGAGTTGGCCTATAAAGAAAGCTGAGCACCGAAGAATTGATGCTTTTGAACTGTGGTGTTGGAGAAGACTCTTGAGAGTCCTCTGGACAGCAAGGAGATCCAACCAGTCCATCCTAAAGGAAACACCGTCCTGAATATTCATTGGAAGAACTGATGCGGAAGCTGAAACTCCAATACTTTGGCCACCTGATGCGAAGAGCTGACTCATTTGAAAAGACTCTGATGCTGGGAAAGATCGAGGGCAGGAGAAGAAGGGGATGACAGAAGATGAGATGGTTGGATGGCATCATTCAATGGACATGAGTTTGAGTAAGCTCTGGGAGTTGGTGATGGACATGAAGGCCTTGCGTGCTACAGTCCATGGGGTCGCAAAGAGTCAGACACGACTGAATGACTGAACTGAACTGAACTTATTTTCTGAGCCTCAGTGTCTTCATTGCAAAGTGGGAAATATTGGAATGGATTATAATATAATATTGGGAGAAAAGGGAAAAAATAACTGGTAGAATATCCAAGTAAAATAAAGGAACATGAGCAATACTTGGGTTTTTTTAACTACATGTATGCATGCTAAGCTGCTTCAGTTGTGTCTGACTCTTTGCTACCCGTGGACTGCACCCCAACAGGCTCCTCTGTCCATGGGATTCTCCAGGCAAGAATACTGGAGTGGGTTGCCATGGCTTCCTCCAGGGGATCTTTCAGACCTAGGGATCGAACCCATGTCTCTTATATCTCCTGCAATGGCAGGTGGGTTCTTTACCAGTAGCACCACCTGGGAAACCACCCCCCCCCTTTTTTTTAACTACACCAAGATAAAAAAAAATACAGAAGTCCTGTCATTATGTTTCCAATAATTATTTTTAATCTTTAAAGAAATATTTCTTGGGAATTTATTGTTGCATGTGATAAGACAGATTTTTCCCCCCTCAAATCTTTTACCATATTGTAATAGTTTTCTAACAGATAGCTGATAATTTTCTCAAAATTTTAAGAAATCTCTAGGAAAAATATTATCTGTAGAAAATACAGAAAGTTTGCCTAAATCTTAAAAAAAAATATCCCTAGTTCTGACTCCTAGTGAATTGGTTCACAGAGAAGGTTGTAAGTTGTTTCCCATGGAAGTGTAGGTTAAACACTTATTTCCGTGCTATCTAACAAGAGTCTTTTTAGCCCAGGCTGATAGCAAATAACATTTGTAGGGTACTTCCTATGGGCCAGGCATATATATTCTCAAAGCTCTGCTTTTGGAAATATTCCTATAATTCCTCAAAAACCTTAGAGGTAGGCAGCATTATTGTTCTCATTTGTAGATGAGGAAACATGCAGATTATTACAACTTGTCCAACGTCTGACAGCTACTGGTGGGCAGCGCTGGGACTCACACCCACATAGCCTGGCTCCAGAAAGTGTGTGTCTAACTGCTATGCACCGGCTGAATGGCAGATTCCTGTCGGGGAGCAAGAAACATGGGGTAGAGTAGGAAAAGAGAAAATAAAGAGATGAGATCTTTTCCATTTCTAGGGAACCAAGAACAGTGTGTAGGATTTAATCTTTTCAGTACTTTTTTGTATTTTCCACACCTCGTCACTTCTCCCACGGATATTCTTTGAGTTACAGAAAAGTCCACTGTGGGGCCCCCGTCAGCTCTCACTTCTCTCCAGATATCTATATGTGCTCATCTCCCTCTCCACCAGCCCTTCTTTTCAGCCCCTTTCCTCTTCCCTCACTGACCTGATTGACACGCTTTCCTGAGAGGGGCGGGGGTGTCTGCTTCGGTGTCAGTTCCGATAGGAAGCCTCCTCCTTTAATTCCCAAGAATGTTATGACTCACAGTACCCAGTAGCCTGTGCACTCCTCTCCTTAGCGTTTATCAGGGATGGTATATGTGCCCACTGGCTTGTCCATGGCTCCTAGCACAAGACTAGTGTCAGGAGGACAGTGCGGCATTTGTGACCTCTCTGGCAGGCCCCTAGGGTCCCACACAGCACCTAGCACATGCTTGGTACTAAAGAACTCTTTGTGGCTGTCCACAACTATTGTTATTGTTGTCTAGTTGCTAAGTCCTCTCTGACTCTCTTGCGACCCCATGGACTGTGGCCCGCCAGTCTCCTCTGTCCATGGGATTCTCCAGGCAAGAATACTGGAGTGGGTTGCCATTTCCTACTCTAGGGGATCTTCCAGATCCAGGGATTGAACCCGCATCTCCAACATTGGCAGGTGGATTCTTTACTGCTGAGCCATCAGGGATGCCCCATTCCCCAATGTTTCACCGTGTCCAAAATAATTATCCCTCACCTACAATTTCCTTCTTCTTTGTGCTTAAACAGAAAAATCATGTTTGACCTTGTGTGCCACCGGGATAAAGAGGACGAGTACGCGTCTACTCAAGTTTTGCCTCTTTTGTCTTGTTCCATTTCATGTGCCTCATCACGACTCCTGGGCCCTTCACTGATGCTTCATTTCTATTCTGACCCTCCCATCCTTCTGTGTGACAAGGCAATCCCTTGTAGAAACACTGATGAACAAATACAGGTTGGGTGTTGACTAAGACTCTTGGGAAAGTTCCTATAGTGACCAGTCCCAGAAAGACTATGTGGCCAGAAGGCTCAACAACATCACGGTTATCTGGCCAGGTATTCTGGCCCTTGAGGGATCGAAACACAGATGCTATAGCAACAGATGCTATTGCTGTTACTGTCTCCGTGAAGTGGTCCATGGTGGTGGGTGCTACCCACTGAACGCTGGTCTCATTAAAGCTGAGTGTAGTAGAGACAGAAGGCAACTCGGGAGGACACCGTCTCCTTTCCACCACTCTTGCCTTTCCTCTGATTATGTTCTGATTATGGGTAATAAACCCTCTTACTGAAGCTGTCTTATAAACCAGATTATATTATTCTCTGTTTCCAGATTTCAGTAGTTATCTCACCAGTATAAGAGATTACCTAAGTGATTTTTTTCTACATGTTTTTGGAACAGAATTTTAGATATTATCTTGCTCAGTTACTCATTCATTCAAGCAGTGCTTGCCAAGCATATAGTACAAAGGCCTTTGGCTGAGTATGAGGGCACTTGAGGATGAAGGGTATGGTACTTGCTTTCATAGAAGTCACAGTACACAAGAGTTCAGGTACAGAAATAACTAGCACCATGTAACATGTAATTGGTGTGATATTGTTGGTGATATTAATTCAGTTTTGGAGATGTAACTAAGGCACCATTAGATCAGCATGTTCGGCAGAATGTTCTGGGATGATGAAAATTTTAAAATCTGTGCTGTCTTATACTATAGCCACTAGCCACAGATGGCTACTTAACATTTAAAATGTGATGATTGCAACTAAATAACTGAATTTTAGATTTATTTGGTTAATTTCAAGTTAAATTGCTCCCTGTGGCTAATGGCTACTGTCTTAGACAGCACAGATCTAGATAACAGCATGTCAGACAAGCAGAAATATAAACAGTCAGAAAGGCACGGGGCCCCAAGAGTCATATTGAACTATCAACAATGTAGAGAGAGAACTGAAACTGCTATGAGCACCAGACCCTTGTAACTATCTGCCTTTGTGAGGGCTCAAGGACTCTCCTGATTGAAGGTGTTCAGGAGAAAGATCATGGTCTTCTCACATAGCTAACCCATCTTTTTCTAGTCTATATGTCTCTCCAATCCACTCTCTTTTTCCACGTCTACTGCCATCTTTTCAGTCGGAGCTCCTGCCTGGATTAATGCAATGATCTCTTACTTCTTTATATTGCGTCTAGAACCATCATTCCCAAACATCAAATCTAGCCAGGTCACACTCATATTTAGGCAAAAGTCCCAAGTCCTTTACATGGTCTATAAATATAAAGTCGGACCCCTGCCTACCTCCCTGGTCCCCTCTTTCACTGCTCTTATTCCTTCCTTATTATTACTGCTCTTATTCCTCTCCATTGCAATTTCACTTACCCTCTTTTCTTTTTTTTTTTGCATTCTTTTTTTTTATCAAAATATTTTAAAACAGCATCATTCACTCATTAAAAATGTTTCTTTGATTTTTTGCCTTTTAAAAGTTATTTTGCTTTTTAAAAGGAGTAGCCAAAAACTTAATATTTAGCTACTAGCTGTTTTACACACTTAGGAGCATGTGTCAGAAATCTTTTTATTTTATTTTATTTTTTTAAAACTTGAAGTTTTATTTATTGTGGTAAAATGCATATAACATAAACTTTACCATTTAAACCACTTTTTCTCCTTTTTTAAACGGCTGAAGATTTACAATGCTTTAGTTTCAGGAGTTCAACACAGCAATTCAGTCATACATATCTATATATACATATAAGATATATATATATATATTTTTTTTTTTTTTTTTTCCAGATTCTTTCTCCTTATGCATGCATGCATGTTGATTTGCTTTAGTTGTGTTGGACTCTTTGTGACTCTATGGACTGTAGTCCACCAGGCTCCTCTGTCTATGGGATTCTCCAGGCAGGAATGCTGGAGTCAGTTACTGCTCCCTCCTCCAGTGGATCTTCCAGGACCAGGGATTGAACCCGCATCTCTTACTTCTCTTGCATTGGCAGGAGTGTTCTTTACCACTAGTGCCATCTGGGAAACCCTCTTTTCCCTTATAGGAAGTTATAAAATACTGAGGATAGTTCCTGTGCTATTTAACAGGTTTTTCTCACTTACCTTCTTATTGTCCATTAAACAATGCTAGTGTGAATGGAGAGCAGGTGGCCTGTACAGATGCTATTAATATATGTGTGTGTGTGTGTGTGTGTGTGGTTAAATATTATCTCCCACAGCCATTTGGTTTCACTAAAATTTGAGGAAGCTCCCAGAGGCATCATGCAGGTGCCTCTAAGCAATAAAAATAGATGCTTTTATTTAGGCCTAAGGCCTATCTCTGTTTAAAACAAGTTTTAATTAAACAGAAGGCTTTCAAAGAGATTCAGGTCATATACATCATTTTAACTAGGTTAGTGTGACCTATGCAGGAACAGTGTGGGAAAAGTGACCTATTTGAGCACCATCATATCCCTCACTAACATGTTCATCACAGACCTGCTACTGCTAAGTCACTGCAGTCGTGTCCGACTCTCTGCGACCCCATCTGCAGCCCACCGGGCTCCCCCGTCCCTGGGATTCTCCAGGCAAGAACACTGGAGTGGGTTGCCATTTCTTTCTCCAATGCATGAAACTGAAAAGTGAAAGTGAAGTCGCTCAGTCGTGTCTGACTCTTAGCGACGCCATGGACTGCAGCCTACCAGGCTCCTCCATCCATGGGATTTTCCAGGCAAGATTACTGGAGTGGGGTGCCATTGCCTTCTCCATCATCACAGACCTAAATCAGGGTGAAAACAAGGAGCCATAATTTAAGATCTTTGAAGGTCAGAGTATGTAGCTTGTGGGTGATGTGAAATATTTAATAAAATAAAGTACCCAGCTGGAGGCAGAAAAATGAGTAAGAGAAGACTTTCTTCACAGCACTTCTCTACAGTAGTTGGCACCTTGGTTTGACGTATTTTGTGCCATTGTTTCTTTTATGTTTGTAGTTGTTATTAATTTTTGGGTGCTTCAGGAAATTTTCATTATCCTCAAAAGTTACTCAGAACAGAATTGTCTTCTTAGGCAAAAGGAAACAAGTGTAGGCAGGCCTAGTTTTAAGCAAAACTGAGTTCACAAAGTTCATCTTCAAAGGTCCCTGTGTCTCCTCTTTGCAACTGTTTCTCCTTTTAGGTACTCTCAAACTCTGGTCCATGAAGAAAAGTTGTTATATCGAAAGTGTCTTTTGCCACAACCCAAATCAAGCGTAGTCTATGCCTTTACCTGTTTGGGCCTATCCTAACAGCACTTGACTCTTTTAGGAAGATTGGCTGAAACTCCTAGCAGGATGGGAGAATGAATGTTGTCCAGAAGTTTTCTCTGATTCTACACAAGCTAACTGACAAATCCAGCTCTAGTAGCACTTCTGGCCACCCAGCAACTATGACAAGGTTGTGTGGGGTGACGTTCAGGCCAACTGCCTGGCTTACCAGTTGTCCTTTTCTTTGATGTCTCTACCTTTCCATTTCTCCTCTATCTGGGACTTACTTAAGGAAAATGAGTTTCTAACACTGCTCAAAACAAGCCATTGTTTACTTTATAACACCAAAAAAGGCATTTGCCAGTTAAAAAAGGGCTGTTTTTTTAAAAAAAGAGAGAGAAAAAACAAAACAAAGAAGAAGGGCTGATTTAAGTTTTCTCTATTGTCAACATGCATAAGCATTTCCTGGGCAGTCATTAAAAATGGAGATAACTTGGCCTCAAAGCCAGAAGTTCTGATTCAGAAAGGTGGCTATGGTGGTGGTAGAATTGTGAGGAAGCAGTGATTTTGAGTTGGCACCCCACTCCAATACTCTTGCCTGGAAAATCCCATGGACGGAGGAGCCGGGTAGGCTGCAGCCCACGGGGTCTCTAAGAGTCAGACACGACTTAGCGACTTCACTTTCACTTTTCACTTTCATGCATTGGAGAAGGAAATGGCAACCCACTCCAGTGTTCTTGCCTGGAGAATCCCAGGGACGGCGGAGCCTGGTGGGCTGACGTCTATGGGGTTGCACAGAGTCGGACACGACTGAAGCGACTTAGCAGCTGCAGCAGCAAAGTGTCTAAACCTGTTCTGATGTAGATGGTCAACAGGCCACACCTTAAGAAGTGATGGGTAAAAAGAAAATTTTGTAACAGTTGTCAGGTGAGCTATTCTGAGAAGGTGAAAATTTACTTCTAATGGAAGACCCAGTCTACCACTTAGTAACTTAGAAGAAAACTTAATTTTCAATTATTAGAGAAGACAGTAATGCATTATAAACTGATTTGCTAGGCTAATTTTGTGACCATATGAGAAAATGTGATTATATTATTCATAAAACTATCTAAGGCAGATAGCTGCCAAAGTTTTGAGGTGAATTATAATTTAACAAATTGATCAATGAAGTCTAAAACATTTTGCAATGTTGTATGTGAAATAGAATAACAATAAGTTAAAATAATAAACAATTCAAGCATTTTAACCAAAAGAAAGTTTGGTGAGCTTTCTTCTACAGGGAGGTATACTTATCCTAATTAAATCAGTAATGTGGTTACCTGTTTAAATTATTTTAAATTACCAAAAGGTAAAAATTTGAAAACAAAAGTTAAATGGGTTATTTTGGTGAATTTGAATATGAAAATAAACTATTAGATAGTATAGTTAATACAGCTCTCTCTTTTTTCTCTTCACTCACGGAACACAAAAAATGCCAAGGAAATTTCCAAAAAGTTTTTCCATTGGGTGATTAGTCCATTTGAAGACTATGAAAAGACTCTTTTCATATTTGCAGAGAATACTAACAAATATGCTACTGCTATTGCAAACTGGGCTTTTACTTAAATATTCTTTGTTGAATCAAGATGCTGAAGTAATTCCCATCAGTTCACTGCTGTAACTTAGGAAAAAAAAACTCTTTAGTAAATGCATATATTTTTAGACAGTTCATCCTGTGCCCCTAAATTTGTTTAATAGTGCTATAGAGAGATACCTGCTGAATATATGTTTTGAATCAGTGCTCGTTTAAAAGTGACAGATTGGGGGGAAAGGCAAGCAGGGATAAACTGGGAGATTGGAATTAACATATGCAAACTACTATATACAAAATAGATAATTAGAAAAGACCTAATGTATAGCACAGGGAATTCTACTCAATACTCTGTAATGCCCTATATGGGAAAAGAATCTAAAGAACAGTGGATATATGTACATGTATATATAGCTGATTCATTTTGCTGTATACCCAAAACTAACACAACATTGTAAATCAGCTATATACTCCAATAAAAAATTGTAAAAATTCCCCACCAAAATAAAAGTGAGAGATGATGCACAACCTCTTCTGATCTATACACCTATAAAATCTTACAGAAATTCTGTTGATTTTACTTATCAAAGATTAATTAATCTATATCCCATGGACATCTTTTGACTTTAATTTATATGATTTTCCCCCAAGTAAATGGAAAGCACTTCAAGTAAAAACAATTTTGGCCCAGCTTTAATTAACCTTAATTCCAGATTATATACTGTTAGCATTTATACCTTAAGTCTGGAATCTAAGTAAAAATCCATTTTTGGAGACTACGTGATTTTTACAATGCCAAATAATGAATTACGTGTCCCTTTAAGGCACTGAGATATATTTCTCAAAGCTCTTTCTTTAGATCTTATAAGTCCTTTTAAATAGGGAAGAGTATTTATTATATGTAAACATTGTTTTTCTTGTAACATACTTCAAGAAATGAAAAGCCCACGTAAACAATTATCTTCTTTAAGATGGTTGTCATTTATTATTAGCAGGTGCAAGCTCTGACACATACATACTATCAACACATGAGGATGGTTGAATTCTTCATTGTTTTCTACACTGTGTAAATTCAAATTTTAGATGATTCTTTTAAGACAGCCCATTAAGCACTTTTTCTGATCTTAATGCTTTACGACAGTTAAATGGCTTACTAATGTTTTCCCCTTAGATATATGATTAAACGTTCCTAGTCAAGTGGCTGGTGGGTTACACAGCCTAGTAACTCTGCTCACCTCAAATCTCTAGAAATGATGGACAAGATTACTGATGAAAACAAAGAAACTATAAACATACTGTAAAGCAAGAAAGTAAATCCACAATGGACCAGCCATGAGCAATCCCTAAAAGCCATGAAGAATCCCTAAAAACAGATTTGAAGAAGAGATCTACTTAAAGAAGAAACAGAGCTCAAATGGACTACGAGAGAGAGGGCTATGAAAGAGTGGGACCCCCCTCAGAGAGCTCTTCGCTCAAAAGACAGAGATTGCTGGCAGCAAGAAGGGCCTTTGGGGGAGCACCTGGAGGAAATGAAGTGGTATAAGTTATGACCAGAAATCATGGGAACAATGACGGAGTCCTTGGGTGGGAGAAGCCGAGCAGAGCTCCAGAGGCACAATACCCAGGAGGAAAGGGGTGTCCTGGTGAAAAGCCATCAAGGCCCTGTCCCCCAGCACTCAGCTACTCCCACTCCACTGAACTCTGTCTTTCCCCCAGAGCCCGCTGCACAACCAGTAACAGCAGTTTAACTAAATCTCTACTACCGACCTGCGCACAAAGATTCTCCCTAAATTCAAGAAAAGCCAATGCCAAGAAAGGAGGACTCTGTAATGAACAAATAGTAGAACTCACACCTAAGAAGACGGCAATAGTTGGATGCAGGATGATAACTGCATCTCAAAGAGAACCAAGTTAAAACTGTGATAATGAAAATCTTGCATGTTGCATTGAAACAAAATAAAAAGTGATTTAAACTCTGCAACAATTGGATGATGTTCTTATTAGTACTGGTTGATACCTGAGGTGACTGCTGATGGCTGCCATCTATTACTCATCTATTTTTCAATGAGGTCTTTATTTGAATATTATCTTCTTTTCTCCTTTAATAAATGTAAGTAAATTGCTGCTAATGATCTGAATCTTCAGAATACACCAGGAACTTTAATAGTATATTTTATACCTTTTCATCGAATTCTCACAACAATCCCATGACACAAAATTGATTTCTTATCTCCATTAACAGATGAGAAAACTGGAGGCTTGAGAAGCTAAGAACTCTCCTTAGGGTCACAGTAATTAGCGGAGCTTGTACTAGACCCTGAGTCTCGAGCAACAGATCATCTGCTCTGAATTCTCCGTGATGAAAAACAATTGTGTAAACGCTTGCATTTTTCAAAACCAAAAAAGCACTACTGTCTTTAGAATACATCTCACTTTCTCATAGATTAGAGTGTTCACAGCGTTTTCTGCAAGCTCACGTACCAACTTCAACAGTGAGATTAAAAAAGAAAGTTTCCAGCTTACAAAAATACAGTGACAAGATTGAAAAAAATCTGTGTGTGTTTCTTTTTTTTTCATGCCATATCTACCCTTTCCTTCTCTCATTAGGCTTACATGAGCAGGAATCTGTCTGCAACATGAAAACTTGAGACAACTTTGCTCCAAACTTGCATGGCTTTGAACATCAACTAAAACAGCATTACAGAGGAAAGACATCCTTTATTTTAGGACAAACGTTAAGTTTTCTTTTGCATTGGCTAAAATTCTAAGTGCTGTGTGAACATAGGCTTATTTTGAAGGTTAGCAAATTAACATATTACACATTGGCAAAGAAAAAGATGAACATTGTTACCAAGCAATGAATTATTTATTAACAGATAAGGTGAGTAACTGGGCTTCCCAGGTGGTGCTAGCAGTAAAGAATCCGCCTGCCAGTGTGGGAGACATAGAGACAAGGGTTTGATCCCTGGGTCAGGAACATTCCCTGGAGGAAGGCATGGCAACCCACTCCAGTATTCTTGCCTGGAGAATCCCATGGACAGAGGAGCCTGGTGGGCTACAGTCCATCGGGTCCCACAAAGTCGTGAGGGATGACTGAAGTGACTCAGCATACACAGCACGCACAAGGAAGGGTAACCAGGCCAGTCCAGTTGCACTTGGGCACTAACCAGATTCAGCGCATTTAACTCTGCTCATTCCTTGGTCCTCCTGATCAGTTTTAGTGGAGGGGACCCCCAGTCTCCAAGCATGGATATCTCCCAAGGAAACAAGTGTGTCTACCTTGGGCAGGACTGTAGACTCCCCTGTAATTCTGGCCGCCAACAATATAGTGGTAGTTCTTACAGTGACACACAATTATTCAGGTTTCCAAAGTCTCTTTATCTGAGCACTTACATTTTTTCCTCTGCCTTGAGTACCACCAATGGGGCTTCCCAGGTGGTGCGGTGGTTAAAAAACAACAACAACAAAAAAAAACAGGCCTGCCAAGGCAGGAGATGCAAGAGATGAGGGTTTGATCCTTGGATCAGGAAGATCCCCAGAGTAGGGAATGGTAACCCACTCCAGTATTCTTGCCTGGAGAATCCCGTGGACAGAAGACTATGGGGCTACAGTCCAGGGGCTCACAAAGAGTCAGTATGACTAGAACACACACACACATACACATACCACCAGTAGTGCCAAATATGGTTTTTTAATTTGTTGAATAGTAACTGTAAGTGCCACGTGAAACACGCTGCTGAACTAACCTGATGGCCACTGCAGGGCAGAGGGAAGAAAAGAAGTGGAAAGAGAAGAGAATTGAGAACAGAAAAAAGGAAGAAAGGAGAGAGAGGGAGCAAGTGGCAAGAGTCCTTGATGACAGGTGTTCTGTCGGGGCGCACTGCACTCCTCCAGGCTGGCCGGCAGCCGGGGTGTACCAGCCAGCTGGTGTGTGTGATTTAACCACCAGCCTTTAAAACAGCCTAACTAGTTGAAGCTCCTGAGGGTTCCAAAACCCCCCAGTCACCCCTGGATACCTCTGTCATCCAGCATCACACAGGTTAATGCCTGATACAGCAAAAGACTTTCAAAACTCCAGTACCAGCCACCTAGATGGTAGATATTTGAATAGCACCTTCTCACTTTCCCTAACTAAGCAAATTTTTAAGATCAACACTTGGATACTATTTGTTTACTTAAACAGATCATTCAGTCATTTCCATGTTTTGATGTAATCCCTAACTTTTAATATCCTATCTCATTGTTTCAGTATTTCTTTCGTTTACAGGAAAATACCTCTGGTTTAGAAATCCTTCCTCTTCCCTTATTCCCCTTACCCCTCCCCTACTGGAACAGTCCTCATAAACAGCAGTAAACCTTAACTGTGGTCCAGAAACAACTTGCAACAGAACCACTTGGTAATGTTGATAACTATTCCGATTCTTAGGTTCCATCTCAGGCTTCTTGAACTAGAAGCTTCAGGGGCATTCTTAAGCAATTTAAAGTTTGAGAAACTTTGAAGGACTAAGACCCAACTTTGATGTTCTCTTCACTTCTTCTGAATATATGACATATCCACTGTTGATCAGAAAGCCTATCCATTTTGGTCATCTTTTTCTTTAGGACCCATTTAGTGTCACAGTGATCTGGAAGGCATGTAAGGGACATTGGTTTCCATGGCTGTCCTTGTAATATTTTAATTCAGGCAAAAGTCTGAAAACTTGCAAATCCCAGATCTCATAGAAGAAAACCACTCTCTAGCACTCTTAGTTTTTAAAGAATCCCTGGTTATTAGACACTGAAAGTAAACAAAAGAATAAAACAACCTAACTGACTATAATACCAATTTGGAACAATTCAGTTCCTGTACTTCTATCAGGACCAACCAAACTCTCCTGGATATATTCTATTCATCATCAGTTTTTTAAATCTAGTAATAAAATGGATATCAACTGCAATATAAAATAAAACCATTTCCGCTCTCCCCACCCCTGGCCATCCCTCACTACAAACTCCTTCCACTCTCAAGAGATGGTGAGATGGCCTTTGAATACGAAACTCCTGCTTATGTGCAAGGGAAGACCCCAGCTGAGTTCCAGACTTTGGGTTAGAGACAACTGAACTTTTCAACTTGAATAAGAAAATGGAAAGAGTGTTCTCATTTTTCTTTGCCATTGAGAAAGAGGAGTCAAACAAGTGAGGAAAAGAAAGAAGAAGGTGAGTCACTGTGGTGGGGACAGAAGGTTGAGTTGCAAAATGCCCAGCTGCTCTTGAAGAATGATGGTTGCCGAAGTTCCATCTTACACCTCTAGCCTCAAGCAATGTTAACTCCTGTCTCCACACACCTTCACTGAAGCCTGTCACTCACGCACACTCTTGCCTTCAGTGAGTGATTCACAGTGAAAATTAAAGGAAAGAGCCAGGTCTTGTTTGGGTGTTGCAGTATGGAACAGGGTCAGGGCGGTAGTTGCTAAATGATCCCAGTTAGACTCAGGAGCTTAAAGCAAGAAATGACCTTGAGAATTCAGGTCACATGGTTATTCATTTATCTTCTGTGGGGACCATTAAATTTGTCCATGAAACTTAGGCTGGCGTTTGGAATGAACTTTATCCAGATTTTTCAGGCGCATGTTAGCAACATTTTTTATTTCTTACTTTAGCTTTTCCATTTCAAAATCATGTTGATGCATGTATTTAGCCATACTTTCTTAGTAATTTAGAATTCAGCCACCTTTTTGAGCCTCATGCCTCCATAAACCTCAGCTTTTCTTCAGGTTTTACTCCCCAGGCTTCACTGTCCCCAAAATAAAGAGATTTGTGGTGATGGTGGAGAGGGATGGAAAAGAATAAGATTTTTACAGAGGAAACATAGAAGATGAGAATGAAGAACAAAGCAAGAAAATAGGAGGGAAGCTGATGGCTGGGGGAGCAGCGGGCTCTCATTTGCAAATTTGAGTGGCAGAAGAATGTTTGTATTCCTCCAAAATTTACATGAAACCTAATCCCTATTGTGATGATATTGGAAACTTTGGGAGGTAATTAGGTTAAGAGAGTGAAGCCCTCTTGAATGGGACTAATGCCTTTAAGAAAGAGACCCAAGAGTGTTTTCTAGCTCCTTCTGCCATGTAAGGACACAGAGAGAAAACAGCCACCTATGAACCAGGAAGTGGGCTCTCACCAGACACTGAATCTGTTGGTGCTTTGATCTTGGACTTCCCATCCTCCAGAATTGTGAGCAATAAATGTCTGTTGTTGCAAAGTCACCAGTTGATGATATTTTTGTAATAGCAGGCTGTAATGCCTAAGAAACTATGATCACTCAAAGCGAGGGTCCATTAGACAATCACTCAGAGTCAGTGGAGAAAGCAGGCGTTCCTAAGTGGTAGATAGAGATCGAGCAGAAGATAGTGATCTAGAAAGCTTGCATGCCACTCAGCCAGAGCAAGACTAACTCCTCCTCTCTAGGCCTGAGAACTCAAGTCTTCAGAGGAATCAAAGACAGCTTCTTAAAGCGTGAGATTTCCTGCTTGTCAAACTGTTCATATCTGGTTTACAAAATCCTCTTTAACTGAGAGTAACATGAATGACTGAACTGTATTTTATAGACTTGCCTAAAATTCCTTCCATATAAAACAGCTTTTGAAAGAAAATGGCTGAGGAGCCAGTCAAGGCTATATTGTGGTGTGTGTGTGTGTGTGTGTGGCCTTCTTATCCCATCTAGATGAACCAGAAGCTAAAGACTGGAGAACAGGGAAAAGTTGTAGACTAGACCCTCGATAACTGAGAATACGTGATGTATCTCAACTTATTTAAGGTGACAATTTGGAAGAGAAATAGGAACTATTGTAGGATTTAAAAACAAACCACTGAGAGGGACTCTTTTGGGCATTACTAGAGTAATGCCTAGAAGCTTCTTTCCCCACCTAACAACAGTTGAACAACTTTCATTCTAGATGAGGAGAACAAACACTGAAACACTCCTTGGATCTCTGTGGTATTTATCTGCCTTGCCATTTTGTGGGGACAGATTTTTATCTGCCTGGTTGCAGTAACCGGATCACCACAGGGGTTGCTTTGGAAAATCAGATGAGCTATCTTATTGTTCTAAGAAAAGAAAACCAAGAAAAGAGAGTGGTGGGTATTATGTGGCAAGAACTTCCCTGTGCCCCTTTCTACCTCAACAGACCCACTGTGGCCCCTGGAGAAACACCTGCCCGGTTGCTGGGAGCATGCTGGCCAGAAAAGCTGTTGTGGTGTTCAGGAGCTCAGCTGCAGAGAGATGCAGACTTCTGTTAACAAATGCAAACAGCTGATTCTACAATGCAAGTTCTTACTTTGGGGAAAGAAAAACCTCACATGGGTTTTTATACAGATTGTTTTTTTCTACAACAGATGTCTCATCTTCGGTTACTTTTTCTTGATAGCATCTCTGGGTGTTTTTTTCTACCTGTGCTTTGCCAGACAACATGAAGTATAATCTTTTTTCTTTAGTGGCAATTTAAATGGAAGAGAAATAGGCTTCTTGCCTACGTATTTACTAGTTAATATAGCAATTGGATTCTCCTGCCTATGGACTTTTTTTTCTCTTTCTTGTTTTTCATATGTTGGAAAAACAATCTATTGCTCTAGATGGTTCTCTGGGCTTTAGAGCCATGGCAAACCATCATGATTGTGCTTCAGTTCACTTCAGTCGCTCAGTCGATTGTGCTTACTCTATTAATAAAAGGATAAAATATTTTCAGGTATTTTTTTACAAAATCAAGTAGCTGGATTTCTGCTTCTGAGGCATATTTTGCTCTTCTAATAATTGGAGTTATTCTTGTGTTATCAAAGTTAATTCATTTTGCTTTGAGAATAAAACACACATGCACAAAGAGGTATTTTTTGCATTCGAACTCATCATATTCAAAAATAGCTATTATTGGGAGTTAAAAAAGGAGACTTCAATGACAAATGAATATCATGAAATTCCAATTCTTTGAAAAAAATAAAAAGGGTTTTCTTTGGCTTGGATTGGAAATTATTTTAGCAGATTATATGAAGCAAGAGATCTCTTGTCCAGTAACTGGACTGAATGTATGTTTGTCCCAATCTTTCTATCTAAGGTTCTTAAAAACTTTTTAAAGTGCAAGCACAATTGAAATTAAGGAAAAGCTTGCAGGTATTTGATTATGAGACTCATATATATTTGTATTTGACTCTTAGCTGTGACTTTCTTTTTTACCCCCTTCTGTCCTCAAGTAAACTGCAACTTCATTTTATTGTTTTTATCTCTATGGGTTGCATGTCTAACTTTTGTCTGTTTTATTGAAATATAATTGACATACAGTACTGTGTAGGTTTAAGGAGTCCAACAAAATAATTAGACATATACAGCATGAAAAGATTACCAAAATAGGTTTAATGAACATCCATGATGGAATATAGATAAAAATTAAAGAAATAGAAAAATAGTTTTTCCTTGTGATGAGAACTCTTAGGATTTACTCTCTTAACAGCTTTGCATGCTTATTTAAAGAATTAAATACTGTTGACCAAATTTGTTATATATTAAATCAGCTTGTATGCATTTCATACTATAAGAGTAATTGAGCCAGTCAGTCATTGTAAAACAATATATTCATTTATGTTACAAGTGGCCATAGCTTTTCTATGCTATGTGCTTTTCCATAGCACATATATTATGTGAATGCTAATATAATGCCAGTTGATTGGGCAATATTTCCATATTTTGCTTTGTAAGTGGCTTTAAAATGTGCCAATTCCTGCCCCTTGGTCACCGGAAGAGTTACTATATCAGGGTAAGTCATGGCATGTTGCTCCAAACTGGGTTTACCAAAATTTCTCTTCTCATAATGAGGAAAAGCAACAGTCCATCTTATAAGCATGGTGACTATCACTGAAAGGAAACTTTTTCCTGTGAGTTAAAGGATAAAAATGGATAATTGTGTCAAAATTAATATTAAAAGACTAGCTGGTGCCTGAGCCATTAAGAATGAATTTCGATGGCCAAATGAATTTTGATGCCCCAGCAAGAAAACAGGAACTTCAAGATTCTGAGGGGACTTTTACTGGTGACAGTGACCCTGGAGGGGGGGACTCTGCCCTCCCCAGGAGTCAGCCTGGTGGGCCTTTCCTTTCCCTGGCTCATCTTCCTAGCCAGTATCTAATTCCTGTCTTAGTCTAAGTATAAACTATTGGATGTTAAAGGCTTAAAATATGACCGCTCTCAGGGTTTTGTAGTCGGTAGAGGTCAGACGCTATCAACTGTCTGAGGGGAAGCCCCCATCGGGTAGCCCCCTCACCCCTTCTTGACTGTGTCCTGAAGACTCCTCAGAATAGGAGACTTGGGGAGGCAGGAGGGAGTGTCCACGCCAGTGAGCCCAGTCCAGAGCGTCCACAACAAAGCCCTCCGTAGGCACTCCAAGTCACATGAGTTTCCTTTCTGCCATCTTGCTGCCTGTCTTGCCAAGGGCTGAACTTCACAAGGTCCCTTTGGAAAAACTGCTGAGTCCTGGATTACAGCTGAAATACTTAGTTGGTATTGAACAATGAGGGGGGGGGGGGACCTACAGGATGTCTCTCTTCTAATTACCAAATAAAATAGGAAAAATGAAATAAGGCAAGATAAATATTCTCCCAAACTCAGTTGCAGCCAGCACACAAGAAAAGGAAAATAACTTCATTGAATAAACTTCAAAAATTAGTGACTAAGGGAAGAACAGAGAGTCTGGCGCCGCAGGAGGCGAGTGAGGCTTCCCACTTGTTATGTGGGCTCAGAGCAGGATGGCGTGGTGGTGGTGGGGGGGGAGACAGTTATTCTAGGGAAATCTGTGGATGCTCCCTAATACACACCAGGTTGGAGAAGTGGACTCGGGGTGAATGAATAGCCTGGGGAAGGTCAAGGGAAAATCTATAGTATGAAAGCCCTAAATACCACAACTGGATTTTCCCAGAGACAGAGCGGGGAATGAGTTGCCATGGTTGGCCTCGCCTGTGCACACGCTCTAAACAAGATGTCAGAAAATGGAACAGCATTCGTGTCCCCAGCAAGGACTGCCCTCAAGACCAGCACAGCTCACCTTCATTTTGCAGGTGAGCTGATTAAAAACAATACTCAGAACTCAAATCACAGCTCTGAGGGGAAGAATCATTTATCACACTGGATTAAAGTGAGTAGATGCATTTGTCATCCATTAATCAGATCAAAAGAAGTGGTGACCCCTCCATGTACATGGACCAGAAAATCTCTGAGAACTAAGAGGAATATCATCTCAGAAAATACTGGTGATAGAATGACTGACACAGATACATCTGGGCTAAGTTTTAAACCTTAGTAAAGACAGAAATTCCTTTGGGAATCCTGACAGAAAAGCAAGTCATTTTCAAAGAGGGGAGTTCAGGGTGGTTTCAGATTTCTCTAAAGCAAAATTATATGCCAGGATATAAAAACAAAGACCATGAAAATTGTTTATAATAGTGATAAAAATTTGGATAAAAACACAGAAAGCATGCTGGTGGAATATAATACAGCAGGGAATAGGTTACTCAAGAGAACAGGGATTAGACTGAGGAGCTGGTTTATTTTAGAAGAACGAAAGAGGTTTAGACCTTGGAGAGGAAAGACCAAGAATAAGAAGATCATAGTATTTGATTCAGCTTTTTCAGTGTTGTGAAATAACTCAATTTGTGAAATGTTTCAGAGAAATTGCCCTGGGATGTTTTTAAGTACCTTGTTTTTAGATTCCAAGCACAAAGCAGTGTAGTAATGCTTGTAGAAATCCTGCTGAAAGGATCCACTCAGCCTCACACTTCTTAAATGTGCTTGAGCATTGAATTTCATGCAGTAGTTAGGATCAACACACACCGACATCAAACATTTTTCAAATATACAATCTAATAAGGTGATTTTAAGGGAATACATGTAACAGGAGAGAGAAAGAGAAGAGACATGAGAGTTTCAGAGCCTGTGATGGGAAATCTTGCCCCTCCTAGAAACAAGTGAGTTGCTGATGAAAATAACCCAAGCACCTTTTGGTTCCAAGTTGGTGCAGGATGGATTAGTTAAAGTGATACAAACGGAGAGGGAATGGGTCAGCCACATCATTAGCCCTTTGTTATTGCCCACTGGCACCCTGGCCTTACCCCTTCAGTTGTCAAGATGATGATCTAATCATTCTCTCTCTCTCTTTTTTTAATATTTATTTATTTGACTGCACTGGGTCTTAGTTGTCGCATGAGAGATCTTTGATTTTTGTTGCAGAATCTTTTAGTTGTAGCATTTAAACTCTCAGATGTGGCATGTGGGGTCTAGATCCCCAACCAGGGATCGAACTTGGCCCCCCAGCACTGGGAGAATGGAATCTTAGCCATTGGACCACCAGGAAAGTCCCTGAGCTGATCATTCTTAAAGCTAACATGTGGAAAGATGAGTTTTAGTTTCTCTCTAGCTTTAAAAACAAGACCAGAAAAAGGGTTGGATTGAATGTTTCCCGGTAGGTTTTATCAACTCCTACATGCACACCTACAGTCAGGCTAGGGCTCCTTAGCAACTCACACTTTGCTGTGAGGCGCACACACTGGTGTCTGGGAGGAAGGCCTTTCACTACTGCTCCAGAACCAAAAGGAACCAGAGAAAAGGTTAGTTCAGAGAACATTTTGATATTTGGATTTTTTTTTTTTTTTTAAGTTTAGGCTTTTGTACCTTCAATGATTCTGGAGAAAAGAAAAGCTATTCAGTCCATGCTCAGAAAAGTGACAGGTTATATTCAAGCTGTGGTTACAAGTAACAGAATAGATCTAAATTATGGGCCATTTTGTATAGATATAATATTTATTTTGTATTGAAGCATCATTCGATTGAGAATAATTCTATTGGGACTGGTTATGTAGTTTGTTAAAAGTAATTGCTAAGCTATAGAGAGTATGAATACTGAATTCCTATTAGACTTTGGTGGGAAGACAAATTTAAACAACTAACAAGAATATATTATGTCTGTGCTCCAAATAGATAAAGTTAAACAGACTGTTCTCTGTCTACATGGATCTTATTTCTGGTATTTATAGTATTTATGGTGGTATTTATAGCAAAACAAAAACATGACAATTTTCAACCAAAGGACAGAGAAAGGGAGAAAGATGAAGATTCTGTGGGTTTCATTTATGCTTGATTTATTATTTCATAATATCTTATGTTTCAAGAGAGGGAAAGTAGCAGGGAGGGTGATGAGGGGTCACAGGCTCTGAAATCAGAGAGACAGGAGGACTGTGCCCAATGCCCAGGACCAATTTCCCTGCCTAGTCACATTGTGGATTTGGGCAAGTCCCCTAACCCTCTGAGCTTTAGTTTCCACGTAGAATTCCCATTTCCATTGGTTTCTTAGGAGGAATAAACAGGGGTAACATGTATCTAATATGTAACAAAGCCTAAATCAATGATAAGCATTCTTTTAATTTTTAAAGTTTTTTTTTTTTGATGAGGATCATTTTTAAAGTTTTTATTGAATTTGTTACAATATTGCTTCTGCTTTATGATTTGGCTTTTTGGCCATGAGGCATATGGGATTTTAGCTTCCCTAACAGGGATTAAATCCGTGTCCCCCTGTGTTGGAAAGCATAGTCTTAACCACTGGACCACCAGGGAAGTCCCCTTACTGGCTGATATATTGGACAAAAATGATGAAAGATGGAAGGTAGATTTGGAAAAGAGGTTTAAGGAATTAAATGTGAACCTGGAAAGGAAGGAATCAGGTAGAAGGCTAGGAAAAATGTTCTAGAGTTTTGAAAACCTACAGGGTTAGATGAAGTTTCAATTAATTTGAATACTATGAGACACTTTCAAATTCTAGTATTCTTTTAACCTTCCTAAACAGAATGCTAAACTACTTAGTACGGTTTTGGAACAATAGCAGTGGTGGGATTAGGAGTCAGCAGACCTGACTTTTAAGAAATTCTCTGTGTTCAGGAAATAAGCGTTCATTTTTGTGACACATATACAAAGTTATTTTCTGCAGCACTGTTTTGAGGAGCAAAAGTTTGGAAACAATACAAACTGTTACATCAATTAGGCCAGTCATCCATTTACCTGAATATCACGGAGCTCAACAGTAACCTCTTACTAAAATGTGGAAAGATAGACAGGAATTGTATTTTTATTTGAAAAATACAATCAAAGGATCAAAGCAATGCATACTGTATTTTATTTCTTCAGTAAAAGGCAAGAAGATTAATATCTATATTTATATTTGCTTGGGTAAGCATAAAGAAATTTTGGACAGATATAGCAATTAAGAGGAGTCATTTCTGTGGAGACCCAGCAAATGGTGGAGACTGACTAAAAGTACTTTTCACTGTATTTCATTTTATAGTTGTTGTTTTTGAGCCAGATATAATTTCTACTTAAAAAATCAGTTAAAAATTAAATGCTTTTTTAAAATCATGAATGCTGTAAAGGGGTGTTACTCAGAATTAGTTATGAACTGGATTGCTTTATACTGACAACAACTTGATGTCAGTTCAAATTAAGAAGATCGAGTTTTGAATTTATGGTTACCTTGGGGAAAAAGCAGCTAGGGAGTTTGGGACTGACATGTATATATACACTGCTATATTTAAAATAGATAACCAATAAGGACCTACTGTATTAAGATAGGGAACTCTGCTCAATGTTATGGGGCAGCCTGGATGGGAGGGGAGTTTGGGGGAGAATGGATACTCATATATTTATGGCTGAGTCCCTTTGCCATTCGTCTGAAACTATCACAACATTGCTAATCGACTGCACTCCAACATAAAATATTTTTTTTTAAAAATTCAGAATCCCACCTCCCACCAGAAAAAAAAAGATTGAGTTTTGATTTCTGGCAGAGGTGAATAAAGAAGGAACAGTTTGAAGCATAATATGTATCAAGGGATCAGAGGGTAGAGCTGGGGTACACTGATGAGAAGACTTAGAATCTTAACTGTGTCATGGGACACTTGAGCAGTGGGGAGGCACATCGGATGGGGACAGGGTTGCAAGGAGAAGGAGAAAGAGGGCAAGGATCAACTTGGCTTCCTAAGCAATTTTGCTTGAATTTCTTGGAGCTGTATTTCACTGAAAATCAGCTCCAGGCTGACCTTGCTGGGATGACAGAGCCAAAAGAGAGCTTCACGGGCATGTCAATAGCACAGCAGCAGACATCTGAGTACCACCATTCAAACCAGATAGTGCACTGGAAATAAAGATGGAGGACATGGAAGAAACCTCTCAAGGATTTCTATTTTGCATCAGGACAGTTTCTTTGGCATGAAGTCAGTGACATAAAATGGTGGTTATGATAGCTCATTTTTACCTGAGGCACAGAAAAATTAAGACAGGGAATTAGAAAGGGTCCTTTAGAAGATTAAAAAAACAAAACAAAGCAAACATTTCTGAGTTATGGATCAGTATTAGAACTAGCACATGATGGATGACATATGAGGACATAAGTGGAACAAGACTGACTCTTTCTAGAAAGCAGATGATCGTGGGGTCATTCCAAACTTGTTTCTGTGTGAGTGATTAATGGGGCATTTGATTACTAATCTGTGGTTTGACATAGAGAATATTGATCTTAGGGAAATGACATATTGCAAAATGTTTCTACAGGACCAAAATAAAACAAACTACCTTTATACTCAGAATTGCTTTAAATAGATCACACTCTTGTAAGTAAAAAAAGATATATCTAGTAGTGGTGTGGTCACTTGTAACCATCCTTTTCCTTTTCTCATGATAAACAACAATTGCACATTATTTGCCTAAAGTCTTAATCATTTCAAGCACAAGTGAGCTTCTTTCATCACTTGGAGGGTTACCAAGCTTTACCAAGTCATTCAGGATCAACTTTTATTGTATGCTATAGCAGGGTGGTAACATCTCTGATAGAAAATTAAACTGTTTACCCATAAGGAAAATAATGTGTCCCTCTGTCTGGCTTATTATCCTAAAGTACTACTTTAGCAATCAGGAATGTTCAGAAAACTTTATGCTGACTGAAAAACAGCAGCTAAAATATAAAAGAGTAAGTGCCCTTTCACAAGTCCTGGGCATCTCTTATTTGAATACTGGACTTACGAGACACAGGATAAATTTGTGGACATTTAAAATCATTTGTCATTCGGGCCTGGATAATTCTTTCTTGGGAGGAGCTGTCCTGCGTACTGTGGGGTGTTTAGCAGCGTCTCTGGCCTCTACTCGCTGGATGCCAGGAGCACCCTGCAGCCGTGAGAGTCAAATGTCCCCCGGGCTCCATCACTTGACTCGGAGGTTTGCTCACCTTCTAATGCCTCTGTGGTACTAGAGGGAACACACCTCATTCTTAATTCAACAGAAATGAAACCCAACAAAGGAAATAAAGGAAATGGTCATCATTAAGCAAAACTACCTAGTAATCAAACGGATGTATTCCTCCTCAAGACCCCAAAGCAGCCCCCTCAAGGCACTTCCTCACAGAATAGAACTAAGGATTTCAACTCCCTCAGACGTCCAACACCAGGAAAAAAAAAAAAAAAGAAACCTGCCAAGGAAAAGTCGTCATACACACAGGAGTACTGGTGATGGAATCATTCCTTGTTACAGATTTTTACCCAGAAGCTATAACACCCTCTGATGGGAAGCAAAATATATGAAATTACAAAGGAGAGACGAACTCACTGTTTCCAGATGTGGCTTTTCGGAATTTCGACAGGTCAACGTGGGGTGGTCTGCTGGGTTTTGGTGGAGGGGGTCCCAGGGTTAACAAGGAAGGCAGAGGTTTCTGCTTGGGGGTCGCTGAATTTTTGTCCCCCTTTTCCTTGTCTTGACTTTGGCTCCAGGGCCCTGTCGATGTCAGCTTTGAAGGGGTCTTCAAGAACTTGGCAGGAGGAGCCCCAGAGGCCGACTCTTCCTGAGTGATTTTGCTCAGGAAGACATTCTTAGCAGCGTCCAACTTCCTATCTTCTCTTTTCTCTTCAGTATTTTTGGGGAGGCCTCCGGGAGTCCCTCTGTTTGCAGCAGGTTTCAGAACAACTCCAGGAAAAGGAGATACTGACGTCTCACCCCCATGCTCTTTATTCTCTGGCTCTTCCCTGGCTGGTTTCAAAGGGCCAGGCTTGGCCTTGGCTGCCAGGGGGGCCAGGGGCCCTCTCTGGGGAGCCGCAGTCTTGGCGGGGCTCTCGTCTTCCTGGGCATCCTCTGTGTTGCCCAGGGGTGGCTTCTGGCCAAAGACAGGTTTAGGGAAGAGAGGCTTGGGGTCCAGATCTTGTGAGGCTGACAGAAATTTGCCTTTTGCCCCAGCCAACTTTGACAGGACTTGTTTTGGTTCACTCTCCAGGGCTGGAGGCATTGACCCGGGCTTGGGGCCTGGTTTTAAGTCATGGTCTTGGTTTACACTGGGAAGTGAAGGTTTAGTCCCAGGAGGCCAGGGAAATGCAGGTTTGGCATCTTCTTTTGGTAAGTTGATGGGCTTGGGGCCTACAGGTTTCAGAAATCCTGCTTTCACCTCGGGGTCTCTGGTGGCCGAGTTAGCCTGCGGTCCAAACCTGGGACTCACTCCCGTTGGCTTTAGAAATGGGGGCTTGGGCTCCTTGTCAGGTTTTTCCTCAGGAGAAGGTTTCACCCCCACAGGTGGCTTGGGGGATCCAAATTTGGGCACGTTGCTCAGTCCTGCAGGAGGGCTTGCATTTCCTTGGTTGTTGAACAAGTTCTTTTTGGCCTGGACTCCTGAAGGGGAGTTTTGTCCCGGGACCTTGAAGGGCCGGCTGTTGACTGAGACCTCCTCCGTGGGGTTGCCCCCGTTGTTAAACTTCGCCATGAGGGACTTCACATCTGCTTTTCCATCCTGCAAGCACAGGGAAGAAACACTCACTGAGAACCTGAAGTCTCACTTGCACAATTTAAAATACTACACTTTAAAGGTTTCCTGGTTTGAGGCCTTCAGCGTCGCTGATTGGTTCACGAGGTATTGTAACATTTATCTTCCTCTATGGCAAAATAAGTTGTGAGACTTTCTTTAAAGGGGAGGGCTGTGATACATAGACTTTTTTTTTTTGGTTGTCTTAGACTGACTTGATATTTTGTTGTTGTTAAGTCACAACTTATCTTTCCTTCTTTCCTCTCACTGTTTCTGTAGCTCTCTTGTGGGATTTACTCTGAACTTGGTATTTATCTGTTTTGTTGAACTTGAAAAAAATGTGAAAGTGGCTAACAAAAGACTTCTTCCATATTTTACAGCTGAGGCTCTTAAAGAGAACCTGCATTTCAAAAATGAAAGCAAGCTCTTCTGTAAATTTAGGTTGCATGCTTTATACAGCATAGCCACATTTGACATCTCTGTGGTTTGCGAGCCTGTTCTTGTTCTTATATATATTTAAAGTCTGTTTGTTCACAGGGAGATGTGGCAGAAAAACCAACTCATTTTTATATATAAGCAATAAAACAAGTTTTGTTCTACTTATCGATACATATTTAGTGTAAATGATTCAGCTGGAACCAGACTAGCAGGCCGGCTGCACTCGTTTTCAAGGGATATAGAGTCTGGGACACTGGAAAGGTGATGAGGAAGGGGCTGGAGATTCTCATTTCCAGAAACTGGTTTCTCCAGTCTCCTCTTTGTCCCTCTTGTCTAGAATCAGGGTATTACCTAGGAAAAAGGGCGGGCTGTCACCTTCTTTGAGACTATAATCCTATATAACCTGGAAAAATTCATGGTGGGTTTCCTTTTTTCTCTCAAAAGCTGGGAGTTGAACTTTTGTAGTTCTTTCAGGAAATTGAAAAAACAAAACAAACCAAAAAGACAGGTAACCAGGACAGTTTCCATTTCTATGCTTTAAAAATTCACCTAGGAAGGTTTTCTTATTTCCCACACTCACCTATCATTGCCATATGCCTGAGCATATTTCTTCTCTCAAGGCCCCACTCAGATACCAAGAAACCAGAGATGCTCTCTGGTTGGAAAGAACTGCTTTCTCCTCTTAACTCATGTAGCAGTGAAGGTGCTATGATATACCCCCGTGTTACTTTCTTTCATGATAATAAGAGCCACTGTTTAATGTGTAAACACATGTGCTTGATTCTGAACCAGGCATGTTATCTATGTTGCCCCATGTCATTCTTTTGAAGGATGGCATCATTTAATTCCATTTCATAGGAAAGAGGACTGAGGTTGAAACTGCAAGAGGATGTGATGGTAAAAGCATGGGAACTTGGTTGGAATCCTCGTTGATTCACAGGGCCTCAGTGATACAATCTATACAATGGGGATAATAGCCAGTATCTGCCAGAACTGTCATGTGCGTTAAAGATGGAGTTTGTGAAGTGCCTCCCTGCCCCTCAGCCTGGGCTCAATGAAAGGAAACTACTCTTATTAGAAATGTTAAGTAGCATATTCAAGGGCTCACAGCCAGAAACTGTAAGGCCAGAGACGCAGATTCAGGTCTGTCTTGGGCTACAAAGTCCAGAAACTGTCTCATTTTCCTTTGTATAGAACCCTTGGGGTTCTAATATATTTGGGGAATTGTTCAGGCTGACGCTGAGCTGAATTCTGTGAATGGTGATTTTTAAAAGAAATGGTCCTTTCATTAAGAATTTCTCTCTGTACTAACTTATAATGTATGTGTACTTGCAAGATGGGAGTAAGGAACCTAGACAGCAGGAGAAAAACAAATGAAAGTAGCATTTTCCAGGTTGATTTTGCTCCTTTCACTTATTACCCTATATCCAAGTTGCTGCAAATATTTTGCTTTCTACCTTGCCTCCTTTGACCATTTTTTTAATCCACATGATTTTCTCAAATCCTCAAGCAATCCCTGGGGGTAACAGGCAGGAAGACCAGAGAACCAGGGAGAGTCTGGCTGCTGGAAGAGGGAACAGGTGAAGACAAGTTTTGCCTTTGCCTCCTGAAATCATAGCTGTAGAAGACTTTAAATCTTAACACAAAATGCAAAAAGAATTATCAATACAAAAATTTCCTCAGTTTGCTTTCCTCTCTTATGGGACTAGTAAAGGCATGTCATAGGGCTGTTAGAAGATAAAACAAATCAATATCTGTAGGACATTTTAAAGAGTATCTGGAACTTGGGAGGGTTTCCTGTTTTTACAAAGCAAGTGAAGCCTTGGAAATATATAGTTCACCTCTCTCACTACATTGGTGACAGAACAGAAACCAAAGGATTTCAGTGACATCCTTTTTAGTCACAGTAACTTCACATCTTGAATTTTGGCTGGAGTGGGGGAGGGGTTGGGGGGAATCCACGAAACACACTAACCCATTCTCAAACCGCATGCCCTGATTTTACTTTAAAAATATGGAAGTGGTTGATTTGGAGTTGGAATTTAAGTCCCAGGTGCCAACCCAAACCCAGGAGGCAATGTAACATCAGGGTGAATAGCCCTAGCTCTGAAATTACTGACTTGGGTTCAAAGTTTGACTCGACTACTTACTTACTGTGTGATCTAGCAAGTTACTTAACCTCTCTGAAACTCAGTTTTCTTCATCTATAAAATGAGAATTGTAACAGTACCTATTCCTCATTGAGTTTTATTTTTTAAAAAGTAAAAGGATTAAATGAGTTAATGCATGTAAATTTCTTAGACCAAGAATTGCAATATAATATACATTCGATGATTATCTGCCACTGTGATTTTTTTTCTAATTCACTAGTCACATAACGTCATTTTCTCCAAGTGACCAAATTCTGAAGTTACAATCATTAGTGTTAAGTCCTAATTTTATATCAATGTGACTGAAACCAGCATACTGCTGGGTAACATTGTAAAGTTATGATGTTTGAGTTTGGCTTACCTCCCCCCCATCCCACGCCCCCAAAACTTTAACTGGTTGTTAAAGGACAAGGAAAGAAAAAGCCACAGATTAGCAACAGCACCTGTGTTTACTGATACTTCCCTGGTGGCTCAGTGGTAAAGAATTTGCCTGCAATGCAGGAGACCCAGGTTCAATCCCTGGGTCAGGAAGATCCCCTGGAGTAGGAAATGGCAACCCATTCCAGTATTCTTGCTTGGAGAATTACGTGGACAGAGGAGTCTGGTGGGCTATAATCCATGGGTTCACAAAGAGCTGGACACAACTGAGTGACTAATATGTTCACTTTCTGAATGGCTTGAAATCCACAACTATTAATCTATTATATGGACTACTTAGGTTTAGAAGTTTTGGTTGTTATCACTCTTAGTAAGTTTATTAGCTAAAATTTTCAACACCCAGGTTCACCCTTCATCTTAACAATAATAGTTGAATTTCTTCCTTAATGATAATGATAGAAAGGCAAAAATGGCTAAATTTTTTTTTTTTTAACATTCTCCCATTCTGATTTCATTGTAGACTGAATATTCATTCCATTTTCTAGGGCTCTTTTTACTTTGAAAAAGTTAAAAAGAGGATAAGAACAATTTATCTTATGATAGAGGGAAAAGTAATCCTGCTCCAAACACTGACTCTCTAAACCCTCCTGCCCCAGGTCTAGGAGGGTCATATACCTAACTTAACAGTACAGCACAAGTGTATGCTTATTGTTCTGGAATAATTATAAATAATGCTCCCTTTTATTCTCAAAATTGACCTGCTTTAAACAATAAATTGCATGGAGAGCTTATTCAACTCCTCTCTAGAGTCAGTCAACCACTGTTATCAGCTTCTTAGGTATATTTCTAAGCTATGCCTATATTGATAAAAATGTATATAAATAAACACACAGACATCTTTTCTGTCCCTACGTTTTATACGCATGGGAAGCTCTGCTTTGCACTTTACTTTTTTTCCTGTGCTACACACCAGCTCAGCAAGATAAACTATCAGCAGCCATTCTGATTGGTTCCTAAGTGATTCTAGTTGTTACATACTTTCAGTATCAATTTTGCTTTTTTCCCTTAACAATTGATCCATATCAGTGCCTATTATTTACACAATTTTTAAAGCCTTACTTTATTTTTTACAACAATTTTAGATTTATGGAAGAATTCAGAAGATAATATAGAGAGTTCTCACTAATTTACCTAATTTTTCCTGTTATTAACATCTTACATTAGTTTGCAGGACTTTTTTAACTTTTAATGATTTAAGGATCAGGCTTCTGCTTATCCTTAAGAAAAGGTATTTCACAATCTACTGTAGAAGATTTCAGAGTTTAAGATATTTTAAGTAAAACAAACATTTCATCTCAAATTACTCAAAACTTATTTTCCAAAGTTATTTGATGTAATTTGCTATTTTTTTTTCCATCTGTTAATGAATTTGTGCAGATCTTTCTCCACTTATGATGGGGTTTGTTCTTGCTGCTGTTAGTTGCTAAGTCTTGTGCAACTCTTTTGAGATCTTATGGACTGTGGCCCTCCAGACTTCTCTGTCCATGGGATTTCCCAGGCAAAGATTCTGGAGTGGGTTGCCATTTTCTCCTCCAGGGGATCTTCTTGACCCAGGGGTCAAACCCATGTCTCCTGTGGCTCCTGCATGGGCAGGCAGATTCTTTACCACTGAGCCACCTGGAAAGCCCTATGATAGCCCTATGATAGGGTTACATCCAAATAAATCCATAATAAACTGAAAATACCTTAAGTAGAAAGTGCATATAATTCACCTCACCTAGTGCACATTCTAGCTTAGCCCAGTCTCCCTTAAATGTGCTCAGAACCCTTACATTAGCCTTTAGTTGAGCTAAAGCATCCAACACAAAACCCATTTTATAATAAAGTGTTGAACATATCATGTAATTTATTGAATATCATGCTGAAAGGAAAACAGGATGGCTGTCTAGGTACAGAGTGGTTGTAAGTGTACTGGTGTTTAACCTTGTTTACCCTCCTGATTGCTCAGCTGACTGGGAGCTCTGAGCATCACCTGAGAGTACAGTACCACATATCACTAGCCTAGAGAAAGGTCAAAATTCAAAGTTTGGTTTCTGCTAGATGCATCATTATAATGTTGAAAAATCTGAAATTGAACCATCTTAGTTCAAGGAATGTCTGTACAATGTTTAGCCAAAACTACTACCCATTGCACTATAATGACATAGATGTAATTGTAGAAATGCTCTTGATAGAAGTGAATTTCCTTTAGATATCATATTTTCCCCTTCCTGAGAATTATACATCTTCACTGATATAAACTCAACATGTTTTCCACAGTCCCTGGGAAGATGCAAAAATACTTTAGCTACATCCTCTGAACTTCTAGTTAACAACTCCAGGTTCCAGAAAATCTTTTTTGCTTTCAGCAACTTACATAAAGGCAGCGAATCAAGTATATGTACTTAAACAAAGACTGAGATGGCATTTAGGACAGACATCAGGAAATTACACATCAAGAAATTGTAGCTAGTTCATCTACATATTTTCATATGGAAAAATTAGTAATGCCCTATCACTGTTAGTGGCAACTGGTTTTTGCTTGGTTTTAGTATATCTTGGATATTAGGTTAATCCAGTGATTCTCACATTGGGGCAGTTTCTGCAATGTCTGCAAATGCCCTTGATTGAAATGGCTAACTGAGAAAGTGCTCTTGACAACTCATGAATAGAGGCCAGAGCTGCTGTTAATCCTACAATACCCAGGACTGACCCCTGAAGCTAAGAATTATCAGTCCCAACAGTGCTAAGACTGAGAAGCTTTGAGCTAATCCTCTTACTCCTGGATTATTAGAAACATCTTACCAGAAAGCCAGTTTTTAATTTTTATAATGCAATACACTCTAAAACCTACAAAAAAACTGGTAGAGAAACTAAATAATACAAAAGACTATCACTAGATTGTTTTCAAAGTTCCTTGTCTTTCAAGTCTCATCTTTGTAAAGTTTCACTTGTAAAACACAAACGAAATAAAATACCCACAAATCTTGGGTAACTAATGGATTTAAAATAATTTTGAGGATTTCTTTGGTGATGCAGTGGATAAGAATCCTTC
The DNA here is from genome assembly GCF_019320065.1 of Cervus canadensis. NCBI lineage: Eukaryota > Metazoa > Chordata > Mammalia > Artiodactyla > Cervidae > Cervus > Cervus canadensis. The sequence continues at coordinate 33,522,115 of NC_057401.1, read as the reverse complement.
TGCCAGTGCAGGGGACACAGGTTTGATCCCTGGTTCGAGAAGATTCTACACGCCACAGAGCAACTAAGACCTTAAGCCACAACTACTGAGCCTGCATGCTGCAACTACTGTAGTCCGAGTGCCTAGAGCCTGTGCCCCTCAACAAGAGAAGCCACTGCAATGAGAAGCCCATGCACTGCAGCTAGAGAGTAGCCTCCGGTCACCACAACCAGAGATAGCCTGCATAGAGTGACTAAGATCCAGCACAGCCAATAAACAAATAAAATATAAAATAACTTTGAGCTTGATTTTGCTTCCTTAAGATGTGGTAGTGTCACTTTTGTAATTAAATCATGAGGAAAATTAACCCCTCTTGTGGATTCTCTTATTCTTTTCTAAATGGAGACCATGGAATAAGAAAAGAAAATGATTTTACTTGATTGCATATAATGCTTTTATTTATGAGGAAGTTGGCAAACAACAATAGTTTATTCAAATCTTTCTCTATGTCTCTGGTTCTCTTTGTTCTTTCTTTAATCACTGATCAATTTTACCACTGTATTTAATATAAATACCACTATATTTACCAATATAGATTTTCTTTTTTTATTGCTATGTTGCTCAAATACAGTCTGAATTGTTGGTTCTACCTGTAGAACAAAATTAGTTCCTACCACTGTCACTATTGCCCAGAACAGAACCCCATATAAAGTGACATCAGAGGATAATCTGAGGCTGAGATGAGATGCATATGTAATGGGAAAGCATTCCAGAGAGTCAGCCCTACTCCTGCCCAGCAAAGAGGGAAGGAGGCAGATGAGGGGTGGTGCACTACACGGGAGAGCCCAGTTCCTGCCAAAGTGATGGCTCATATTGTTCAATTTTAGGATCCACTCAGCCCAGGACTGACCAGAAGTATAGCAAAAAGACTGAAAAGATAACACATTCTTCTATTAGCCAATAAATTAACCATCCCTGAGGTAAGAATAGGCTGGTGAAAATTTGGATTAGACTCAAGCAATTCAAACTTTCATAGAGCAATAGTAGTATTTAGCCTCATTGATTTCTGTTGCTTAGATTAAAGAAAATAAAAATACATTATTCATGACCAAGCCAAGCCCTCCCCAACTTCACACACACACACACACACACACACACACACACACACACACACACACACACAAAGAGTGATAAGTTGTCTTTTCTCTTAAAAGAGACTTGATCTGCTACACCCAGTAAACTTGGAAAAAAGAATTGTTTCTTTTTTTGGTGGGTGTGCAGTTATTATAGTCTGAAAATAAAATGTCTTAAAACCCCTTTTTGTTAGAAATTATATAATAAAATGACTTTCACTGCTTTTGATTGTCAAAATAGAGTTCACGGCAGCTGACTGAAGATACAGTTCTTACGACACAGCTTCTCAAGATGGTAGATGGCAAGTTCCACAATAGACATTAAAACTGCAGTAGAGTCTTATCATCTCTGTTAACGCTGTCTAAGTATTTAGGTACTTAATGAATCATAATTTATGTATTTAATGTGTGTCCTCTGTTGCCTTAAGGAGATGAAAAATCAGGGACCTGTTTTTTTTTTTTTTCCTCAAAAATGTTCCCTCTCTGTCACTCCCCACCCAAATAAGCACTCCCATATTTCCTGATGCATTTCTTTTCATAATTGCTAATTCTAATTTATTTTTACTTAAATATTTAAAATATTTTTACAATGTTGTGTTGAAAACTGAAACTTTTAGTCACTCAGTTGTGCTTAACTCTTTGTGACCCCATGGACTGTAGCCCTCTAGGCTGCTCTGTCTATGAAATTGTCCAAGCAAGAATACTGGAGTGGGTAGCCATTCCCTTCTCCAGGGAATCTTCCTGACCCAGGGATCAGACTCAGATCTCCTGCATTGCCAGAAGATTCTTTACCATCTGAGCCACCAGGGAAGGACCTAATGTTGTGTTGGTTTCTGCCACACAGCAATGCAAATCATCCATAATTATATATACATAAACATACTAACTGATGGGATGAATTTGTTTGAATTTCTCCATGATTGATCAGACAGATGATAGTAGGAAAAAAGATTTTCTGAGCTTCTTAAGGAGCGTTGAACCCAGCCATGAATCTATTCTCAAGAGCTCCCTGTCTACTTCATGGCAAATGGGCTATTATGGATTCCAACTGGCTGAGCCTCTGATGCTGAAGGGAGTATTAAGCCCCTCTTTAACAGGATGTGGGAACGTGCCTCTCACCACAAATTGAGTTCCTGGGGCAGGAGAGGGCTGCTACAGGCTGGTCAAAATGCAGGGAGGAGGGGCTGGCAGCGGAAGAAGCGGTGACAGCCCCACTGTGACAACCCCTTACATTTTTGTCCGCGACTGAGAAGGTGGAGCGGGAGCAGTACGTGACCCAGCGCAGCCTCATGCTGAGAGGTATAGTGTAGTAAGCAGAGAACACCTGGTGCGAGCAGGGTCTCTGGTAGCTGTGTGTGTGCCTGGCTTCCTCTGGAGGCTAGACTGAGCACCTTGGCAGTAAACGTCTATAGACGCCACTGTGCATCATCACTCCCTCTTCTGTGATCTCAGGCACCTGCTGCTCTGCACTCCTTCCTGGTTCCCACTGGGTTCTCCCTTCTGTGTTGAACTGAAGTGGGGGAAGCCAGGTTACTCAGCAACCGGTAAAGTTCAGCCAGCGAAGGCTCACCTCCCAAATGCTGAGTCACCTTGAACTCTCCAGGTATATTGATCGGTTCGACTTTTGTGTTCCCTTTGTCCTGAAAGATCAGGTCTGAAAACCACCATCACTTTACAAATTAGAACCTTCAAACATCTTCCTGGTTATCTGACCAAATAGCTCCCGCATAAGTATAATTTTGTCTTTGGCATGGCCTCTGATGGCTTAACCATTAACGGATGAGGAAATTAAATATGACTCTTTAAGTAATTCTGAAGTTTGTTCTTCTGTAAATTTTTGATTTCTTGATGTTAGTGGAATGCTGATAGGATGTTGATAATAAATAGTTCTGAAACCATGGGTTTTTGTTACTCTGTTTCATATAGTTTTTACAGCAAATTTAGCTTACATTTGCTTAGGTTATAATTCACTTTAGGTCAGTCACTCAGTCATATCCGTCGCTTTGTGACCCCATGGACTGCAGCATGCCAGGCTTCCCTGTCCATCACCAACTCCCGGAGTTTACTCAAATTCATGTCCATCGAGTCAGTGATGCCATCCAGCCATCTCATCCTCTGTCATCCCCTTCTCCTCCTGTCCCCAGTCCCTCCCAGCATCACGGTCTTTTCCAATGAATCAACTCTTCGCATGAGGTGGCCAAAGTACTGGAGTTTCAGCTTCAGCATCAGTCCTTCCAATGAACACCCAGGACTGATCTCCTTTAGGATGGACTGGTTGGATCTCCCAGCAGTCCAAGGGACTCTCAAGAGTCTTCTCCAACACCACAGTACAAAAGCATCAGTACTTTGGCACTCAGCTCTCTTTATTGTCCAACTCTCACATACATACATGCCTACTGGAAAAACCATAGCTTTGACTAGATGGACCTTTGTTGGCAAAGTATTGTCTCTGTTTTTTAACATAATGTCTAGGTTGGTCATGGTTTTTCTTCCAAGGAGCAAGCATCTTTTAATTTCATGGCTGCAGTTACCATCTGCAGTAATTTTGGAGCCCCGAAAAATAAAGTCTGCACTATTTCCCCATCTATTTGCCATGAAGTGATGGGATCAGATGCTATGATCTTAGTTTTCTGAATGTTGAGCTTTAAGCCAACTTTTTCACTCTCCTCTTTCACTTTCATGAAGAGGCTCTTTAGTTCTTCTTCGCTTTCTGCCATAAGGGTGGTGTCATCTGCATATCTGAGGTTATTGATATTTCTTCCGGCAATCTTGACTCCAGTGTGTGCTTCATCTAGCCTGGCATTTCAAATGATGTACTCTGCATATAAATTAAATAAGCAGGGTGACAATACATAGCATTGATGTACTCCTGTCTCGACTAGGAACCAGTCTGTTCCATGTTCAGATCTAACTGTTACTTCTTGGCCTGCATACAGATTTCTCAGGAGGCAGGTCAGGTGGTCTGATATTCTCATCTCTTTAAGAATTTTTCACAATTTTTTGTGATCCACACAATAAAGGCTTTGGCGTAGTCAATAAAGCAAAAGTAGATAATTCACTTAGCCTGCATTAACTATATGAAATCAGAGGGTAATCTCTGAGGAATTTACATTTTGTCTAATGAACTTATAGATAATTGAAGCACTTTTATAGATCTCTTTCTAGGGGCTTATTTGGATCTTAGGATAATATTTAATGTCTACATGGTAATACAACATAAGTCATTTTATTTTTCTGTATTTCCAAGTATCACCCCAAAGAAATTTTATTTTCATCTACTATTTCTAATTTTCTATTTTCATATAAAAAAAGAGTATGAACCAGCAAAAGAGAACTCACTTTGCCAAACACATGAAATTGGAAACAAAACGATGGCTGAGAAAGCTACTCCTTGGCATAGGAAAAACAGGACAGAAATGTTCTGTTCTTTTTTCCCTCAGCCCCCATATCCCTCTCAACACACGTAAACACACGTTGACACCAAGCCTGGCAGTTCCTTTCTGCCCTTGACGGGAAGTTAGAAACTGAAAGGGTAAGGTCTACATGGAGTGGGTGGGGGTGGGGCGGGGAGGCCATCTGTGGGGTTTTCTAGAGACTTCCTTCCCAGCATGTGAGTAGTTCTGTGTGACAAGAACCACTTAGAAGAAGAAGATTTCAACAGGCTCATCAAGACAGACAGCAGCTAGCTGCCGGTCAGTGAGGGAGCCAGAGTGTGATTTGAGAGGAAAAAAAAACTAGACATTAGAAATGGAAGGTTATGGGAGATTCACATCCATCCACAGAGAGATGGATGATTTTTGGAAACTCACTTTACAGAGTATGTGGAATCCTTCCCCCATACCTCTTTCTTCTCAACTCATTTCTGTTCCATTTCTTTTGAACTTGGAAAAAAATGCACTCACTATTTCTTAGTCAGGATTAGATAATATAATCACTCCACAGTCCTGACTTCACTTGTTTTCCTCTCTTGGAAGTCACAGCAGCAAGACTCTGCCATGAAATGAGCAATTTCTCTCACCTTTGTTGTCATGGGACTCTTTAATGTCGATTGCACCTTTCCTCGTTAAAACTGTGATGTTCTCAGTTTCAACCTTTTCATGGCGTATATCCTGCTCTTAACATCTAGCCACTCTCTTTTCTCAGGCGCCCTCAGTTTTCCAAGGTGCTACATGACTTCAGCTGCTCTGGGTTTTCACATACCCACTCATTCATGCATTTCTTTATTTTCTCCAGAGGGTCCTAGTGATTCCTTGCTAATGTGTTAGTTCTGGTATGTGGCACTTTGCCACTATCTAGTTCAAAATCTGTGCTTTACTAAGATTGCTTATTCCAGGGTACAGATGATCTCAGTACTTTTCTTTGTTTGCTTGTATATATGGCAAAAACATTCTGGAGTTTGGTATTTTACACCCATTACTAACTCTATTATTAGAACTAATAATCACACTTAAAAATAAAAATTCCATGTATAATATCTCATCTGATCCTCCCAAAGCTTGGTAAATTCTTCCTGTTATAGAAAGGTATACAGAGTTCAAGCACATGGTAGAAAAGAGGTCTAAACCCAGATTTTCTAAGTCTCGTGTTATCCTCAATACAGCATAGAATCATGACATGAACAAGGAGACAGAATGTGACATAGGGGATGTAGGTCTCTGGCCAGAATATCCTGACTGGTTTTGCAATATCACAGGTCACCTGGAAAGGGGAAACAACTAAGAGAAGACAAACAATGCTGCCTGCTTTTTTTGATGTTTGGTCTAAATGTGTCTGGTGTAGGAGTCGGGGTTTAAGTAGATGACTATATTAGATCTCTTTCCTCTCAAAGAGCTGTTCTCTAGAGTCAGTGACGTGAGTCATGTAACTGTCAGTCTAGGGATCTGGAGCACCGTTCTGGTTTATCCATTGTCCCCTGGGGCTAGTGTTGCTTGTTCAGCTGACTGCAACTTCAAGTTTACTACCAGAGGGAAGTTGAAGAAGGATGTGAACCAATATGAAAAAAATTGCTTTTATATTTTCGCACAGTGAGATATATTTTTTCTTTTTTTCTAAGTTACAGTGATTGAAAGAGCAAAATTAAAATGACTCAATCTCTCACATCATACACAAAAATAAATTCAAAATGGCTTGAAGACTTAAATATAAGATGAAAAGTAAGAAAAGTGTTAGTTGCTTAGTTGTGTCTGACTCTTTGTGACCCCATGGACTATAGCCTGCCAGACTCCTCTGTTCATGGAATTCTCCAGGCAAGAATACAGGAGTGAGTAGCCATTATCTTCTCCATGAGATCTTTCCAACAGAGGAATGGAATCTGCATCTCCTGCATTGGCAGGCAGACTTTTTACCACTGAGCTACCAGGGAAACCCTCCAAAATATACAAACAGTTATACAACTCAATAAAAACAACAACAAAAAATCAAAAAACCCATTCAAAAGACCTAAATAGACATTTCTCCAAAGACGACATACAGATGGCCAACAGGTACATGAAAAGGTGCTCAAGATCACTATTAGAGAAATACAAACCAAAACTACAAAGAGGTATCACTTCATACCAGTTGAAATGACCATCATTAAAAAGTTTACAAATAATGAATACTGGAGTGGATGGAGAGAAAAAGGAATCCTCAAACACTGTTGGTGGGAATGTAATTTGGTGCAGCCAATATGAAAAACAGTGTGGAGGTTTCTTAAAAAGCTAAAAATAGAGTTACTATATGACCCTCCAAACCCACACCTGGGCATATATCTGGAAAAGATGACAACTCTTAATTTGAAAAGATACAAGCACCTCGGTGTTCACTGCAGTGCTATTTATAATAGGCAAGATGTGAAAGCAACCTGAGTGCCCGTTAACAGATGAATGGATAAAGAAGATGTGATATATATATATATATATATATTCTAATATATATATAATGGGATATAGCTTAGCCATAAAAAAGAATAAAATAATGCCATTTGCAGCAACATGGATGAACCTAGAGATTCTTATACTGAGTGAAGTCAGTCAAACATCATATGACAGTGCTTATAGATGGAATCTAAAAAATAATGAAAATGAACTTATTTATAGAACAGAAACAAACTCACGGACATAGAAAACAAATTCATGGTTTACCAAAGGAGAAAGAGGGGGAAGAGATTAATTAAGAGTGCAGGCTTTCCTGGTGGCTCAGTGGTAAACAATCTGCCTGTTAATGCAAGATAGGGGGTTTGATCCCTGGGTCAGGAAGATCCCCTGGAGAAGAAAATGGCAACCCACTCCAGTATCTTGCCTGGGAAATCCCATGGACAGAGGCACGTGGTGGGCTACAGTCCACGGGGTCACAAAACAGTTGGACCTGACTTAGTGAGTAAGCAACAACAACAATGGAATTAATAGATACACACTACCGTATACGAAACAGATAAACAACAATGCTTTACTGTATGGCACAGGGAACTATATCCAATGTCTTATAATAAACTATAATGAAAAATTATATATTTGTGTATATATATATATCTGAATCAATTTTCTAACACAGTATTATAAATCAAGTATACTTCATTAAAAAAAAAGAAAATGTCTCAAAAGAGAGGAAAAATGGTATTTCAATAATATCAAGCTTATATGCAAACATCTTACTGCTCAGAAGAAATTTCAATTCAAAATTTTTTTTAACTTCTAGAATATTTTAAATGACACATATAAGTGTGACTAACACAAAACAGTGGGCCAGTGTCAAATTTCTAACATGAATAAAAACAAAAATGACTTGAGAGGTATAAGCACATTTGTCACTGACTAAAGCTATTTTTTGACTGATGAAGTAAATACAGATATTTTGAATGGTCTACTTTGAGGTTAAGATAAGGAAAGGGGAAGGTAAGAGGAACAGGGTGTGGTGGAATCACCCTGGGGAGTTTTTCAAGCTGCACATGCTAAATGTCCCAATGCATCCTGTTTTGTTTCTTCAAAGATTTCTTTATGGAGAATAACCAGCCCAGCCAGTACAAATGGGAAGGTGTGGCATCACCTGGTGTATTTGGGTACAAAAATGATTCAAAACCATTGGGACCTTGGATCCCTCTTGCTCTTATCCTCACATGTTTATTGAGTTGCTGAAATTCAGTGGCAAGGATTGGAATGTCTTTGGGGGCTACCGTGATTCAGCATAGGCTTCCCTAGTAGCCCAGATGGTAAAGTAACTGCCTACAATGCAGGAAACCCGGGTTTGATCCCTGGGTCAGGAAGATCCCCTGAAGAAGGGAATGGCAACCCACTCCAGTGTTCTTGCCTGGAGAATTCCAGGGACAGAAGAGCCTGGTGGGCTATAGTTCATGGGCTCTCAAAGAGTCGGTCAAGACTGAATGACTTTCCCTTTTTTTCACTGACTCAGCATGGGTGAATGGAACTGGGGTACAGAAGTTGACTGCTTGTCTTTCTTAATTTCTGCCCTGTCTTCTCTACTCCCCACTAAGTGGTTTCAATGGTAGCAACCTCGAAATATATGTTCATGTCTCAGAACCTGTGCACGTGACCTTATTTGAAACAGAGGATTTTGTATATTTAGGGTCAGATGAGATCATCCTGATTTACCAGGTGGCACTAAATCCAAGGACTAGTGTCCCTGTAAGGTAAGATACAGAGGAGGAAAAGACCAGAGAGGAGGAGAATGCCACGTGTAGGAGGAGGCAGGCTTGGAGTGATGCAGCCACAGGCCAAAGAATGCTGGAGGCCGCCAGGAGTTCTGTGTGTGAGTGGGCGCATTGCTCAGTCGTGTCTGACTCTTTGCAACTCCATGAACGGTAGCCTGCCAGGCTCCTCAGTCCATGGAATTCTCTAGTGGGTAGCCATTCCCTTCTCCAGGGGATCTTCCTGACCCAGGGATTGAACTCTGGTCTCCTGTACCGTGGGCAGATTCTTTACCATCTGAGCCTCTAGGGAAGCCCCAGAAGTTGGAAAAGGCAAAAACTGGATTTTCCTCTAGAGCCTTTGGGGACAATGTGGCCTTGTGGACACCCTGATTTTAGAACTCCAGCCTCCAAAACTCTAAGAGAATAAATTTCTGCTGTTGTTAGTCACCTAGTTTGTGATTTGTTATAGGATCCACAAGGAATTAATACACCCACCCTCACAAAGATCCAGGATGCCTTTGTTCTAATTTCTCTAAATGTCCGAGCACCTGCATGGGTGCTGTTTAGGATGAAGGGCAGGAAGCATTGCTTCATAATTATCTTTTCTGGGCCACCATCGTTATCATCCCAGAGCAAGGTGTTTCTAGTGGGATGGTCCCTGGCTTGGAATAACAGAATGGGGAATTATTAATAATAGTAGGTGAGTTTTGGTGGCATTTATGGGTTCTTGGAAGCAAGATCAGATACTAGTTTGACCATCACGGGTGGCACAGGCTTAGCAACACTACTCATAAAGTATATATTGAATTTGTACAGCTCAAAGGTTTTGTTGGTTTCCTGTCATGCTAAGGAGGCTAGTTAGCAGAGATAAAAAACAAAACAAAACACGTTCTGAACTCTTCAAATATATGAGAAATCCTAGACCAGCTTCTGATGGGGGAATATTCTTCAGTTTCTAGGACCTTCCATTGAGTTCTCATCCTGACCAAATATATACTTGGTCTATTCCTTGTGACTGATACAGCAAAAACTGTATCAGTAGTTGTATCTATAGTTGCTGGCTATTTCTCATCCGCCAGCAACTATAGAAATAAATGCCTGGGACACGCTTGACTCTGGACTTTGGTAAAAAGAAAGATCAAAATGAGCCTTAAAGGTGGGCAAGTTTTAATGGGAAGACTTGCCTTAGATTTAGTGTTTGAGAAAGAAAAAATAACCTTAATGACCAATGAATTCAAGCTCTTCATTTTGCAGGAAAGGAAACAGGATATGTGATCCACCCGAGGTCACACAGCTACTTATTGGAAGAACCAGAATCTGGTTATCCTGTTTGCCCAACCATTGGGCCCACTGTCCTGCACTGCCTGACCTGTGAGATAGCAGTTTCTACAGTATCTTCCTCTTAAAAACAGTCACAACAGTAGATAATGCTGTGGATTGCCTTCTTTGTTAGGAGCTCATAATAAACCAAGAAGAAGTTATCGCCATTTTATAGACAAAGAAACCAAGGCATGGGGCAGTTCAGTAACTCACTCAAGGTCCATAGCCGGTAAATGGCAGAGGCCCCATTCAAACTCATTTCTTGATTCTGGAACCATGGTCTCAACCAAAACCCCTGGGACCACAATCTTAACTTTGCCAGCGAACCACTGTCCTCTTCCACATCCTTGGTGTTGGAAATTTTCACCTAGAAGCAGCCGCTACTAACGCCTCAGACCAGTGAAAGATCTTGTCTACTTCCTCTGATTTTCTCCGCTTCTCTTTTTCTCCCTCACCCCACCTCACTTCTCTCATTAACATGGGATTCTAGTAGTAGAAAGAAAACATGATTTTTAAGGGACAGTAAGGCCAGAGGGCTTCCCTGGCGGCTCAGCGGTAAAGAATCCGCTTGCCATGAGGGAGACCTGGGTTCGATCCCTGGGTCCTGCCCCTGGAGGAGGGCATGGCAACCCACTCCAGTATTCTTGCCTGGAGAATCCCCATAGACAGAGGAGCCCGGTGGGCTACAGTCCATGGGGTCACACAGAGTCAGACGCGACTAAGCAGCTGTAAGGAGGCGAGAACAAGCTTCAAGGCAATCGCTTGCACTTATTTGGCCTTTGCGCCACTAGGTGGCGGTGTGACTACTCAATGAGGCTGCCGGAGCTTTTAGAATTTCCCCCCCAAACAGCCTTTACTAAACGCTGAGTCCAGAGAAGGGGCCTCTGGATTCCTACAGGAGCTGGGAAGCCTTTGAAGTGAGCTGGTAGTTAAATGGATGGAAATAACACGCAGAAAGCATGGATTTGAATTTTTAAAATAATTTCCCAAGATAAATGGAGTCCTTCCCAGACATTTCTGTTTGAAACAGAAGCCTAACTTCTCCAGTGTGTTCCATGAATTTACACTACAATTCCTTTGATATTCATGATCATCTTTAATTGAGCATTTTAAAAGATATAGTTTTATTGAAAGGAACCATCTAGTCCTCCTGCCCCTCATTTATCATTAATTTCTAGGAGCATCAGAATATCTAAAGTTTGTGTCCTGCCTTGTATATGAATGTTTCGATCAACCTAAAATCATTCCCAACAATCTCTCAGCCTGTACATAAAAGCAAAGGCATGATTTTGCCTTATGTTCATAAACCCATCTATGTTTCTACACAGAATAATCTCTAATGTCAAAATATTAAAAGTGGCAAATATTAATGATCTCTAATAATATTTATTACTGTTAATATTAATACCCAATAAGTATGTATAATTTTATACTCACAACAAACCTAGGAGATAAGTACTATTATTATTCTCATTGTTTTAGTGGAGGAAACTGAGGCACAGAGAGGTTAAGTGGCTGAACCAGAGTAATGCAGTTGGTAAGAGGCAGAGTAAGAGGTCCATTTTAATTATAATTACCTCATTGTAAGTTTAGTTAAAAGGGGGAAAAGGGGGAGGATGGGCAAAAGACACTGTAATATTTTCATGAGAGACTCCAATTCATACAAGAGGGCCAAAGGCACCAACTAAATTTTGGATTTCCTCAGATGACTTGTAGCCATTGTCATTGGTCTCACTTTGCTAGAATTCCTTCTGAGAAGGCAGGGTTGATGGTAGCATAGCCCTCTTTCTCTAGTCTGTATAGGAATTTCACATGAATTTCCTGTCAGCTCTTAAACTTTGGGGAAAAAAATGAAATTTGCTCCTTTTCATCAAAAGGGTAAAACTAGGCTTGTCAGGAGCCAAGACTGAAATCAATCATCTGTGCTCAATTAGGACCATGGTTCCGGTTTTGTTGCAAGACTTCATTTAATGCTAGCAACAGCAGACGTTGGACCAGCCATGTGTGAGAAGCCCCATCTAGAGCAAATGACACATGTGTTTTTATCTGCTTATCACCCTCTGGCTACAATGAAATTGAGCTGTGGTGTCTGATGTCCACCTCTTCTGCTGTTTGCCAACAAAACATGCCTTTCTGTCAATGATTCCAGTCAGCACAATCTGTGCTGCCAGAATTTGGAGGCGGTACATTTTCCTGCTGAAAAAAAAAAAAATCCCATGTTGATTTGAAAGAGGAAACCTGGGCAGAGCTGTTACCTGACTCCTGCAGAATGAAGTGGGAGGGCTGTCTCATTGAGGAGGTCTTCCAGGGGCCAGGGACTGGACCAGTCCTCACTTTGGGCTGTCGTGTCTGCTCAGGATGGAGAGTCCAAGCCCTGTGGCACTTTCTGAGCCCTGGCAAGGAGACGTCCAGGGGAACGGTTGAGTGATCCACGCTTCCCCCCACCCCGCCCCACCAGGCTGACTTAGACCAGAAAAGTCCTCTTATGCCCTCAGGATATTGAGTAAGAAGGAAGAGGAAGAGAGGAACTAAAAAGTGTCTACTCAGCCTGAAGGCTTCTGCTGACATTCCCACCAAGCATGTGATATTTAAAAGGGTGAAACCAAGTCAGGCTCTCCTGCTGCCCCCCTGGCTGTCAAAGGGAGGAACCTGGAAGGCCTTTGGTTCCGTAACCTCTTGCACTCCTGGGATTGTCCACCTGCAGAGGAGGTCAAGGATGGGGAGCTGTGATTAGGGAGGTCCTCTCTATCGTGTGCCATATTTGGGACCCAATTGCATCTGTGGTTGGGAGGTAAAGTGGGCTGCTTGACTCTAGGAACCTAAGGGGGTGAAGCAGGTGGAAAACCCAGTGGATTCACTCGTCTGCTCTTGGCTAGAGTTTTTTTCAAACTCTGGAGAAAATGGGGTTTTCAAATGACAATCTATGTCAAGAGACTATCATTGGCACAAAGTGGGGTTATAAGAAACATTCATTCATTCATTCATCACTCATCCATATTAAGCATCTACTCTGTGGACCAAGCACTGCGCTAGCCTCTAAAGGTGAATGAGGCAAATCTCTTCCTCCAAGTGGTTTATAATCTTGTAGAGTTCATGCTGGGATTGGGCACTTTTCTTCTTAAATAATTTTCTTTTCTTCCATAGGCTTGTCACATTTTGTGTGCCCAGTCTGACTTATGACCTGTTTTACAGAGCCTCAAACTAAGAATGGGTTTCACATTTTAAAAGAGTTGTAAGAAAAACAAAAAAGAAGAAGAACAACAACAATACGTGACAAAGACTGTGATTGAGTGACTGATAGTTTCTCAGTCGTGTCCGACTCTTTGCGACCCTATGGACTGTAGCCCGCCAGGCTCCTCTGTCCGTGGAATTCTCTAGGCAAGAATACTGGAGTGGGTTGACATTTCCTTCTCCAGGGGATCTCCCCCACCCAGGGATGGAACACCTGTCTCCCGCATTGCAGACAGATTCTTTACCATCTGAATCATCAGGGAAGCCCTGACAAAGACTGTGTGTGGTCTGAAATATTTACTATTTGGCCCTTTGCAGAAAAAATTTGCCAAAACCTGTTCTATAGGAAGAGAATTCTTGCTTTTCAGCCAGGCATACAACTACACCAAATAGGATATTTTCCAGCCCCTCTTGACACTAGCGTGGCCATGTGACTGAGTTCGGGCCAAGTGGGATCGAGGTGGAAGAGATCTGCCTAGTGCTCTTAAGTTGGGCTTGTGATGCTTTTCTCTCCTAGAAGGATGTGCAGGCCTAAGCAGTTCAGGTTCATTGATAACTAGGGCTTATTAATGCCCTAGCAATGGCAGAGCCAGAGGTGGAAGGAGGCTGGACTCTGGCACCAGGGAGCACCTTGACCATCCCTGGATTTTACTGGATGGTTATGAAGGAGAGAAAGAGAGAGGAGAAAAATGTTAACTTTTTAATTAATTAATTTATTTTGGGCTGCACTGCATGGCATGTGGGATCTTAGTTCCCTGACCAGGGATCAAACCTAAGTCCCCTGCCTTGGAAGCGCAGAGTCTTGAATCGCTGGACCACCTGAGAAGTCCCCCAAAACGTTAACTTTTAAAAGTCAGTCTTATGTTTCCTCTCCCCAACAACTTCTTCCTGATACCCAAAACAAAACAAAATCTGCCATGACCCAGAAAGTGCCCTGTCTTCTTGGAAGATACTCCCTTTCTTTTCATTTACCTGCTTCATTCCTGCTGGTGCTTCAAAGCCCAGTGTAGATTGACCACGTCCTAACCTCAGTCCCTAAAGATCAAAGAAGGCGGCCTGCTTTCCTTTGTCTTCAGAGCTTTTAGTTGTTGGAATCTGTTTCTCTTTGAGGGTGGACTGTGGCTTCTTTGTCTTTGAATCCAAGCTTCTGGTACAGTGTCTGTCACGCAGAAGGCACTTTATAAATATTGTGAAATGAATTAATTTATTAGAGGCTGAGGATGGCTTCTTGGGGGGGATGCTTTTTTAATGCATTTATCTCAGGAAAAGATGTGCAGCAATATCTGCCTCTGAGGGGTAGACATAAATTTAGTTTTCCAAAATGAGGCGAAATATACACATTTAGAAAGGTTTTATTTTAAAAATTGAATGTTCGTTGGATTTGGAGGGTAACTGTGCTTGCTGATAGTGTCTGAATAGGTTTGAAGATTTAATGCTAAAAAGCCATGAAGCCAGTTTAGTAACATGATGATTTGTTCCTGAAATTAAGGGAAGTATAGATACTTACTCAAATCTATCTTATTTGAGATGATCTTATCATTATGTAATAATAAACACTCAATTTTCCCCTATTTTTATAAAGTCCTGTGGTGTTGGAGAAGACTCTTGAGAGTCCCTTGGACTGCAAGGAGATCCAACCAGTCCATCCTAAAGGAAATCAGTCCTGAGTGTTCATTGGAAGGACTGATGCTGAAGCTGAAACTCCAATACTTTGGCCACCTCATGCGAAGAGTTGACTTGTTGGAAAAGACCATGATGCTGGGAGGGATTGGGGGCAGGAGGAGAAGGGGATGACAGAGGATGAGATGGCTGGATGGTATTACCGACTCGATGGACATGAGTTTGAGTAAACTCCGGGAGTTTGTGATGGACAGGGAGGCCTGGCGTGCTGCGATTCATGGGGTTGCAAATAGTCAGACACGACTGAGCAACTGAACTGAACTAAACTATAAAGGAAAATATGTGCAAGAATATATTATTATTTGCCAACAATAACATAATAGTGATGATAAAAATTTTGTTTACTTCTCCCTTTTCCCCCTTCTATCTTATGTAGTTTATAATCAATAAGTGCAAAAGCAAAAACCACTGTTTTTGGTGTAAACCTCTTTTACCATATGCTCTTGGTATATGAATACAAGAATACAAGATAAGAGGGGCCTATTTTTCTTCACATATAGTCCTTCTTGAGATGGCATTAACAGAAGGTAGAGTTGGAAAGAATTCATTGTACAATTTTCTTTTTTTTAAGAAACCAATAATGACATGTTGATGTTTGGCAGAAACCAGCACAATACTATAAGCAATTATCCTTCTATTAAAAATAAATAAGTAAATAAATAAAACTAAACTAAAAAAATAGAAGTCAGTAATGCAACATGGGGTTTGTATTTGAATGCCTATTTTTCCTTATTTTAGTACCTACTCCCTAAAGCTTTCCATAAATTATAATCATTTAAACATTTCTTAAATCATATGTTTGATCTTACATTACGTCTGCTACAGAATCATAGCTAACACCTCAGTACTTCTGGATGTTATAATAAATTTTTAGAGCTCTGCTCCTCCCCTAGCAAGAACAATTCTAAGCAAATGATGAAGGATTCAATGAATAGCTCATTCTTTGTGCGCTTGAATACCAGGCTTTTTCTTCCCCATCCTGGGCAATTTTGTTGTGCAACACAAGGAAATAAAATACTGCAGGAGGAAAATTAGTGAGTTGGGAGCTAATGTGATGAGAATGGAGGAATTCAGCTTTCTCAACTCATTATTTCTAGTAGCAGTACCTAGTTTGGAGAAGGAAATGGTAACCCACTCCAGTATTCTTGCCTAGAGAATCCTGTGGACAGAGGAGCCTGGTGGGCTGCTGTCTATGGGGTCACACAGTCGGACACGACTGAAGCGACTTAGCGTGCATGCATGCATTGGAGAAGGAAATGGTAACCCACTCCACTATTCTTGCCTGGAGAATCCCAGGGACAGAGGAGCCTGGTAGGCTGCCGTCTATGGGGTCGCCCAGAGTTGCACACGACTGAAGTCACTTAGCAGCAGCAGCAGTAGCAGTACCTAGTTAGGATATCAGAATTTCTGTCTTTGTAATCCAGGCACATTCTTCTACTATCCCTGTCTCATCCCATCCTCACCTCTACCCCAGGCTGAGCAACTTTACCCTATCTCCATTTGGTAATTACCGCCTAGAGCACTGGCCTGTTTATACGTATAGCCTGTGAGCAAGCTTGCTTTTCTGATTCTAAATTAAAATGTTTATGTTGTTGTTTGGTTGCTAAGTCATGTCCGACTCTTTTGAGACCCCATGAACTGTAGCCTGCCAGGCTCCTTTGTCCATGGGATTTCCCAGGCAAGAAGATTGGAGTGGGTTATCATTTCCTTCTCCAGGGGACCTCCCCAACCCAGGGATGGAGCCCGTGTTTCCTGTATTGGCAGGCGGATTCTTTCCCACTGAGCCACCAGGGAAGTCCCCTAAATTAAAATGCTGTGTGTACTATTGTTGTTACACTTTAGCAATTATGACTCTTAGTGTCCCTCAGTTTAAAAAATGATACATCATATATTAGTGCATGTTTATGGCATCTAGAAAAATAATACTGATGAACTTATTTGCAGGGAAAGAATAGAGACGCAGACATAGAGAATGGACTTATGGACACAGCGGGGGAAAGAAAGGTTAGGACAAATTGAGAGAATAGCATTGACATATATACACTAACAAGTGTACAATAGATAGGTAGTGGGAGTCTGCTATTTAACATAGGGAGCCCAGCCTGACACTCTGTGAAGACCTAGAAGGGTGGGATGGGAAGAGGGTGGGAGGCTCAAGAGAGAGGGCATATATATATATAGTTATGACTGATTCATGTTTTTGTGTGGAATTAATAAAAATGACTCAGACAGTAAAGAATCTGCCTGCAATGCAGGAGACCTGGGTTCAATCCCTGGGTCAGGAAGATTCTCTGGAGAAGGAAATGGCAACCCACTCCAGTATTCTTGCCTGGAGAATCCCATGGACAGAGGTACAGTCCATGGTATTGCAAAGAATCATACATGACCAAATGACTAACACTTTCACTTTTCACAATAGAAGCCAATGCAACATTATAAAGCAATTATCCTCCAATTAAAAATAAATAAAAAAATGATGAACTCCACAGTCTAGTTCTGAGGGGAATGAGTGACATAAAGCCAAAGGGCCAGTCCCGCTGCGTCTCAAGGAGAGGTATTCTGGTTCTGGTGACTGCGTTGACTCTGCTGTGCCTGTTAAAGCCTCTTGAGATTTACTCAGGACACAAGTCAGAACGTGTTTGGGAGTGAAAATGATTTGGCCTGAAGCTGGGCTTTGGTACAATCCCCAGGCTTCCCTTCCCAGGAGGGTCTGGGTATAGTGTGAAGACAGATGGCACAGGCTTCTACCTTCTGCTTGCTCAGCACCCGAGTGCCTTTGGCAGGAGAGCCCGAGCCTCGCTCTGCTCCACGCTGAGGAGCACAAGGTGAAGCACAAATGAATTCAAAGCTCGGGGCTGCCCTGCTGACAACATATGCCTGGGCATCAGGAGTTCTGTCTCTGAGCCGGTGACGTACGATCACAGGTCGTCAAAGGTGGGTATTCCTGGAGTGAGTTCATCGCCTGCCGTCAGAAGCCACTCTTACTCCCAGACACACTGGCAGTTAGGGTGAGAGTGGATCACCTAGCAAGCAAGTCAAGAAACACGTTCTACTTATTTTCCTTGACTTTAACAGCTAACCCTCAACCCCACCCTTCCTCCCCACCCGCCAAAACGCCTGCACACAAGTCAGAGAACCAGAGAAACAATATAACCTGCAAGATTCAGGACTAGTTCCAGGTTAATGTGTGAAGAAAGGGTGGCTTTTCTCTACTTTCTTCTCCTCTTTCTCCCTCAGACCCCAACTTTCTTCTCAAACCTGCCCTTTTCTTTTTGCTTCTCAGGAAAGCAGAAAATGAGTTAATCAACCTCAAAGATTTTTCCAACACTGAGTTTCTAAGATTCTAAACATATGTTCAAAACAGGAAAAGGCAGGAGACTTGAATACCTTCCAAGTTTTCTGTCACTTGGGGTTCTATCAGTGGGCAGAAATGTTTGAAAGAAGCCAATGATCTCTGAGCAGTGGGCCTGCAAGACCCTCACACGTATTCCCTCATCTCCTTCTTGAGTCCTTTCCTGAGTTTTGTCATGCAGAAAAGTAGTCATTCAAGATTTTTCACTGTTGTAGGTAGCAAAAAATATAGATTTGAGCATATGCTCCTAATATCTGGGTATTTGTTAGTGATATCTATCTATCGATCGATCGATCGATCCATCCATCCATCCATCCATCTACATTACTTTGGGAATATACTTTATCCATCATGAAATGTAAACAAATGTGAAAAAGATGAGATTTTAAAAAAAGATATAGCGTATGTAACAATTTCTCTTCATTTTCAACAAACTGTCTTGAACCCTCCTCTGGAGGGTCCTCCACTTAGGAGACCACTGGAGAGAGGATGTTGGCAAAGGACCCAGAGCGGCAATAAAACCTGCACCCCCTGTGGTTGGTTCCACCCATTCAAATGGGTTAACCACTTGCTTTCTTTAACAGGCAAATCCAGCCACGCCCTCTGTCTGATCCACAGCCATCTCCTCACCCCATTCTGAGCTCACTGCATCGCCTTTCCTGGGTCTGAGGCTCTCTCACCACGGCTCTCCTGGCCAGGTAACCAGCTAAGGAACATTATCACCTAAATGTCCAACAGGCACCACAGTCACCAATTCCCAGGAGACTGAATCGAGAGCCCAGAAACAGCTTTAGCCTCCTTTCTCTGACTCCCAGGTCCACACCTCCCCGGAACATCCTGATGCTTCTCTATTCTGAGCACTTCGGCTCCTGCCCCAGCGCGTTGCCTCCCTCACTTCCTGCCTCTGTAGCTGCAGTGGCCTCTTATGGAATTGCTCTGCCTTCAGTCCTCTCTTCTCAGGCCTGTCGAGCATGCTCTTCCTTTGATCCACTGGATCATGGTTGCTTAAAGCCCTTCAGTGGCTCTCCAATCCTTCAGAAAACAAAACAAAACAAAACAAAAATGGAAACCCCTCACCACGGATGAGATGAGACTCTCCATCCTCTTTGCCAAACCTGCAGGACGTCACATAGCAGAACATCTGCTTCTCTCATTTCTGTAGGTTTCCCCCTCCTTCTCCATCGGTTAACCCATATCATCATCAAACTCCACTCAGAATCCACGTCCCCCCATGAAGCCTTCTCTGATCTTCCCTCTGGGCTTCAAGAGGATTTATTGTCTCAGTGATAACATTTTATGGTTTGGTTTCACTAGAATTTGCCAGTGCTAGGTCCCAATTCTTAATTTATCTGTGGGTCTTTAGAATAGTAGTCCTCATACTTTAATATTCAGACTAATAGCTGGAGATGTTTTTAAAATAAGTGCATTTCCAGATTGAGTAGGTTTAGGGTGGAGCCCAGCCACAGGCATTTGTAACTAGATTCTTCTTCCAAGTGTCTCTCATCCAGCTCCTCCTCAGAGTTTAGCACAGAGGCAGTGCTAAGACCTTCCATTAATAGCAGTGAGAAAAGGAATTCCATTTCCTTCTTTTATCTTTCCATCCCTGATAAGTGAATGCACTAACATGGGCCAGTGTTAGTTGCTCAGACATGTCTGACTTTTGGCAACCCATGGACTGTAGCCCACCAGGCTCCTCTGTCCATGGGATTTCCCAGGCAAGAATACCGGAGTGGGTTGCCGTTCCCTTCTCCAAGGGATCTTCCTAACCCAGGGATCAAATCTGGGTCTCCTGCCTTGCATGCAGATTCTTAACCACTGAGCCACCAGAGAGGCCCATAATATGGGCCAAGACAGACCATATTGACTCTGCTTTTGGAAGTGGGACCTTTGACAGACTACACCTGGGTGCAAAGATACACCCTGCCCACACACACACAGTATGAAGCTGACCTGTGGATCTGCTTTTGTTGCCTATGGGTGAGTGTGTGGGTGTGTACACACACATACACAAATTCATATAAATCATATTTATTACTAACAATTAACAATAGTTAAAAAAAACACAGCAGGATCTTTTCATGTGCCTCTTAGCCATCTGTATGTCTTTGGAGAAGTACCTATTTAGGTCTTCCACCCATTTTTTGGATTGGGTTGTTTGTATTTTTGATATTGAGCTGTACATGTGTGCATGCTAAGTCACTTCAGTCATGTCCTATGACCCTATGGACTGTAGCCTGCCAGGCTCCTCGTTCCATGGGATTCTCTAGGCAAGAGTACTGGAATGGGTTTGGCCTACTCCAGGGGATCTTCCTGACCCAGGGATTGAACCCTGGTATCCCACATTACAGTTGGAGTCTTTACTACTGAACCTCTGGGGAAGCTCCTGATATTAAGCTGGATGAGCTGTTTGTTTATTTTGGAAATTAACCCCTTATCATTTGCATATATTTTCTCCCATTCAGAGAGTTGTCTTATCTTGGTTACAGTTTCTTTTGCTGTGTAAAAGCTTTTAGGTTTAATTAGGTTCCATTTGTTTATTTTTGTTTTTATTTTCATTACTCAAGGAGGTGAGTCAAAAAAGATCTTGCTGCAATTTATGTCCAAGAGTGTTCAGAAAATAACAACATTGTAAAGCAACTATCCTCCAATAAAAATTAAAAAAAAAAAAGAGGGTAGGAGAACTCTTCTAGATTAAAAATACCAAAGAGACATAACAATGAAATGCAATATGTAAATCTTAATTAGATCCTGATTTGAGCAAAAATTTATAAAATAATGCAGGGGTAATTGGAGAAATTTTCATTTCTCCAATTGATAAAGGCATTATAGTTAAAAATGGAGAAGGCGCTTACCCTTAGGAGACACATGGTTAAATTTCCAGAGATGAATTGTCATGATTTGCATAACTTATTTTTGTTAGTTCAGGAAATTATTTATACATATACATAGAAAGAAAGAAGGATAGTGCTAAGTCATGTCTGATTCTTGCAATCCCATGAGCTGTAGCCTGCCAGGCTCCTCTGTTCATGGGATTCTCCAGGCAAGAATACTGGAGCGAGTTGCCATTTCCTTCTCCAAGGGAACTTCCTGACCCGGGAATTGAACCCAGCTCTCCCGCACTGCTAGCAGATGCTTTACCAACTGAGTTACGTGGAAGGTAGCATACATATACATAAAACATGACAAAAAGTTAACAACTGGGTGCGTCTAGCTGAAGGGAATACAGTTGCTTGCTGTAGTGTTTCTTAAGCTTTTCTGTAGATGTAACACTTAAAAAAAAAAGGGAACATGTAAATACTAGAGTGATTTCATATAATTATTCAGATTTATGACTTTCCTTGAAAAGCCTGAAAACCTGATACAAAAATTAACTGAAGTTTCACTGAGCCTCTATGATTTGCTATAGCTATACTTAGATAGGAGGCTTCCCTAGTAGTTCAGTGGTAAAGAATCTGCCTGTAATGCAGGAGATCCAGGTTCGATCCTTGGGTTGGGAAGATCCCCTGGAGGAGGGCATGGCAACCCACTCCAGTACTCTTGCCTGGAGAATCCCATGGACTGAGGGTCCATAGAGTTGCAAAGAGTCGGACACAACTGAAGCCAACTGAGCGTGCACGCATAGCTCATACTTAGATGGGGCTTCCAAGGTGGTGCTAGTGGTAAAGAAAACCCACCTGCCAGTGCAGGAGACACCAGAGACAAAGGTTCAGTCCCTGGGTTAGGAAAATTCCCCTGGAGGAGGGCATGGCAACCCACTCCAGTACTCTTGCCTGGAGAATCCCATGGACTATGGAGCCTGGCAGGCTACCAAGCATAGGGTCACAAAGAATCAGTCACGACTGAAGTGACTTAGCATGCAGGCATGCATACTTAGATCATTAAAATCACCTCCCTAGCCAGAGGAGGCATTTTATTTGCAATTCATGAGATGGAGGTCAAGAACTCTTGAAATGCTCCTCCTGGATTCTCTTGCAGGGTTGTGTCTCTTAAATCCAACAAGACTGATCTAAAATGTCTTTTGTTGGGGAAAGCGTTCACCTTGAGGAGGCCAAATGGGAACTAGGGAACAGAAGGCTTGGGCTTGCCATGTAGGCTGTGTCTGTTCTTAACACACACAGAGCCTAGAGTGACCAGATCAGGTCATCAGGATATGAGGTGAAAGATCCAGTGAGCAGCAGTGGGTGACTCTTAACTGGAGGAGTTATCATCTCCATCTTCTGGAATTTGGGATACTGGCCACACAAGTCAGGACAAACCAGCGCTGACCTTGGTGGGCAGAGAATTACAGTGAAATCATGATGGAGACTGTCTTTGGGAAGCCATGGTGGGAAATTGGCCTGAGGAGGAATGATGACTGATTTCAAGTTTCTGTACACAGTTTACTCCTTACATATTAAAAAAGACTTCAAGCAAATGTAACAAAAGTCTTGGATCCATTGGTGTTTGTTGTATCCTTCTGTGTGCTCCCTCCCCCCCCCCCCTTTTTAAACATTTCTCAAAAATAAACAAAGCAAAATATTACTTCTACCTCCCAAAAGTGTTCCATGTCCTGGACATGAAAACTTTGGAATTGTTGTCCCCTGGTGGCTCAGACGGTAAAGCGTCTGTCTACAATGCAGGAGACCCGGGTATGATCCCTGGTTCAGGAAGATCCCCTGGAGAAGGAAATGGCAACCCACTCCAGTACTCTTGCCTGGAAAATCCCATGGATGGAGGAGCCTGGGAGGCTGCAGTCCATGGGGTCGCTACGAGTTGGACACGACTGAGCGGCTTCGCTTTTTCTTTCACAGACCTGAAGAAAGCAGAAGTATAAGCTCTCATTTTCCTGAAGATGAAGAACCACAGATTTTAATATTAAGTCACTAGAGTCAATGTTTTTTGTTATGGTGAGTTTCCCCTTAATTTCCCAGCAGTTAAATAAAGAGGTTATGAAAGGAAAATACAAGGCAGAAAATGTGTGAGATTTTTCTTATGTATGATATAATTTCCCTTTTCTTTTTTCTGACTCTGGAAGCTAATAAAGCAAGATCCCTCCCTTATGATGTAATCTCCCCTCTTTTTTGATTTTGGAAGCTAATAAAATTTAAAAACACAGTTCTAGTACTACAATTGATGAGTCTTTGGGGATTTTAGCTAAATACAGCCTTTTCTCACTATGAAATTAGGTATGTTCTTTTGGTCCATTCTAATCGTTAGTAATGCATGAGAATAAAGCAGGATAGTAAAGAGGTTCTGTCTTGTGGTGATGTCATGCAGAGGGTCTCATCTCTCTGTGAGGGAGGGTATGGCTGCCACAAAAGACTGGGCTCAGTTTGGACTGAATATCCTGCTTCATGGGCTCGTATGCGGCTGGGGCTGATGGAAACAATCTGGGGTTTAGGATCCCAGGCATGGGGAGTTGAGTCCTTTAGAAGATGAGGACTGATACTCTTTTACTAATGGCAGAACTTAAAACACTAGTAGGACGATGAGCCTTATTGGGATGGGCCTGAGTTTATGTTTTCCCGCATGGAACAGCTGGTTGTGTGCACAAGATGCTAAGCTGATTTGTCCTGCAGGCTCTGCAATGTGAATGGAGAAAGCCCAAGGAGAAACCAGCCATCACCCAGAATCAAATGAAAGGACACCAGAAACTATGAACTCTCCTATCGGTTTACAGGCAATCTCAGCAGAATCAGTTGGAACCCTAAACTCTTTTAAGTCTGACGAAGAGGAGTGAGTTTGGGGTATATTCTTGGAGATTCACTTTTTATATTTATATTTTCCATCACTTAGCAATATAGTTTGGCCTGCTTTGTAAAATTGATAATTATGGCTACCTTTTATTGAAGGATTAACATGTTTCAGGCAAGGCACATGAGACTTCCTATAAATTATCTGATTTAGTCCTTATATGACTGCTATGTCTTCCCTGATGGGTCAGCAGGTAAAGAATCCACCTGCAATGCAGGAGACATGGGTTAGATCCCCAGGTCGGGACGATCTCCTGGAGAAGGAAATGGCAACCCACTCCAGGTATTCTTGCCTGGAGAATCCCATGGACAGAGGAGCCTTGCGGGCTACAGTCCATAGGGTTGCACAGAGTCAAGACACGACTGAGCATGACCACAAGGATGATTATTACGTTGATCTTATAGATAAAGGCTCTCAGGTTGAGAAATACAAAGTGAGTGATCTAAGGGCTGAAGAGAGCCTCTCCAAACAGGTATATGGGTAATACCTCAAGGGCTTCCCTTGTGGCTCAACTGGAAAAGAATCCGCCTGCAATGTGGGACACCTGGGTTCAGTCCCTGGGTTGGGAAGATCCCCTGGAGAGGGGAAAGGCTACCCACTCCAGTAAACTGGCCTGGAGAATTCCATGGACTGTATAGTCCATGGGGTTGCAAAGAGTCAGACATGACTGAGTGACTTTCACTTTCAGGCCCTGTGGGTAAGCATTCAGATACGGCCATCGCTGATCTAAAGCAGAAACATTTTGGTGCATGTCAATTTCTGTAACATCTTTCAAGTTATAAAGTTGGTGAAGTGAATTTGCCCCTCACAGCTGTATGGCTGGCTCTGGGGCAGTCCTGCCTAGATCAGTGTTTCCTCTGACCTCTACAGCATGGGACACCTAGCAACGATTAGGCCATGTTTTGACCACTTTCTGAGACTGGCGCCTGTAACAGCACAGCACCGAAGGTCTGAGACTGGGCTGTAGCTGATTTTAAAAGTTTTAAAAGCTGTCAAAGACTTTCTTTTAAATGAAATTTGTGTTAATAGTAGACATAAGTTAAAATCATTCTAGTAGAGACTGTGGTTTCAGAAACTCATTTCTCCTATCCCAACCTATGGATGCATCTCCTTGAAATTCCCAAGACGCCTCAGAGCAATCTGAAATTACTTTGCTATAATATTAGTGGAGGGAATGGGATTCCTGCTTGCCCCAGGATAGCCATACTAAGAATGCAACATAATCTTGTACAAATATATTTTCATTTTAAGAGGAAAATATACTTATTTTACATCATGATATTGATTGATATTGATTAAGAAGTGGAGGAAGATAAAGATGAGGAAGAGTAAGAACTATTAATCAAGAAATATTTACTAAGGGAGACAGTATGATGAAATAGATAACGGTGTTTGGCTCAGAGCCAAACAGCTCTAGTTTCCAGCCACAACAGTTGTTCCTCTTGGATTTCTGTGCTATCTTGGGTGTGTCCCTTCTTAATTTTGAGCCTCAAGTTCAAGAATTAAATTAGATGATTTTTGCAAAAGCACTTAGCACGGTGCTTGGCACATGGAATGTATGGACTAAATGTTGGGTCCATCTTTTGCATCTGTACTGAGTACTTTTTAGGCTACAAGGCATTCTATAATCAAAGATAAATAAGGTGAAATCTCCACTCTCGAGAAACTCAAGGCTATTTGGGGAAGAACAACACATTTTTTGAAAATTTGTTGTATAATGATTGTTACAGGCAGTGCATTTCCAGCACCAAATAAGAAGTCCAGACCAGAAAAATTATTGTGCACTTGGAGTGATCCTGAAATACTGCCTGAGGCGCAGGCAGGGTTTGGTGGGACGAAAGATGAGAATGGTGGAAACAAGGGGAGAAAGCATGCTAATAAGGAGGATCTCAGACGCTACATAATTCTGGGAGATGAACAGACAAACAGATAAGTATTTCTCTTCACTGAGTGGGGAACTGAGACAGAGAAATCTATATTCTCACAGAGTCAGCAGTTCCCAGTCGCACCCTGTCTGACTGGGTGACAGTCATTAGACCACATAACTGTCAGTGTGGTCTTTGAAGGCGGGTAAGACAAGGTTGGTTCACCAAAATAATAGCACATTTTTTACTTAGGTGATGAGACTTGAAAAGTGGTTTTAAGCAGTAGACAAGCCAGAAGACAAGCTTCAGGAAGCAGAGAAGTACATCATCAAACAGTCTGACTTAGTCTGGAGTCTTGGGACATGGATTGGTGTAGAGCAATTAGCAGTGACAAACTTTCTCTGAGCCTAAGATAAGACTGATTAAAAGAAGGAGTCTGAAAGATATCTATTTGAGAACATGCACATACATGTGCGTGCACACACATGCATACACAGGCACATGTAGATGAATACCAATGCTCTTCAATAGTCAGTCTTTATTAAAATGAACATTGTATTCTTGTATAAAAGGGATTAATTTAATATAAATGTTCCTAATAGCCCATTTTACCTAAAAGTACAACCTGTGAAGCTAAACAGACTAATAAGCTATTGGAAAGATAGTCAGGGTTAATTTAGGCACTAGTCTATCCTTTCTCTTTGCAATAACCCACAGTTGCAACAAGTCTCACAAGTAGCAACCATATGCAGTGACCACACTCAGCCCAAGTTGCCAACAGACATGCCATGTTCTCAAATTAATATTGAATTGTCATTACCTACTGTAAGGTACAGGGATCTCTACTCAGTACTCTGTAATGATCTATGTGGGAAAAGAATCTTAAAAAGAATGAATATATGTATATGTAAGACTGATTCACTTTATTATAACACTACATTATAAATCAACTGCACTCCAGTAAAAATCAATTAAAAAACTGAATTGTAATTGAAAACCATTGTAGGTATGACATTTTAAATATCTTATGAAATAAAACAATTTGCATGCAACTGGAAAGAGTTGGCAACTGTTTGTCAAATAAATGGTTTGGATTATGAGAAAACAGTAAACACTTAGATGCAACCTCCAAAGAGCTATGGGTAATTAGTCGATTGGATAAATAACAATGGTCAGCATTTTAAGCAAAGTTTTCTGGTCAAACTTAGAAACAGGTTTCAATTTGCTCTTTTCTTTCTTCAGTTAATCATTATCTAGAGGCCATTAATTTTGCTTATACTCACCATATTCTAGTACAAAGATTCTCAAGCTTTTGATTTCAAACTACATTGCATACCTAAAAATGTTCATTGCAACACTATTTACAACACCTAAAACATGAAAGCAACCTAAATGTCCATCAACAGATGAGTGGATAATGGATAAAAATGTGGTACATATATATAATGGAGTACTACTCAACCATAAAATAGAATGAAATAATGCCATTTGCAGCAACATGGATGGACACAGAGATTATCAAACTTAGTGAAGTAAGCCAGGGAAAGACAAATGAGACAAATGTCATATGATATCACATATATGTGGAATCTAAATATACATACATATGTATATATACAAATGAACCTATTTACAAAACAGAAATAAACTCACAGACATAGAGAACAAACTTATGGTTACCAAAGAGGAAAGGGGTAAGTAGGGATAAACTAGGAGTTTGGGACTAACACATACATACCACACACTATAGATAAAACAGATAACCAACAAGGACCTACAGCACAGCACAGAGAACTATGCTTCACATTTTGTAATAACCTATGAAAGAAAAGAATCTGGAAAAGAATATATATATATATATACACACACAGCTGAATCACTGAGCTCATATACCTGAAAGTAATACAACATTGTAAATCAACTGTGCTTAAAAAAAAAAAATATTGGAAGATCCTAAATAGTTTTCACTAATGTGGATAGTAGCTGAGAACATTTTGATGTATTAATTCATTTAAAATGACAATAGTAAATTATTACATGGATATTGCATGGAAAACACTTTTATGAAAAATATGTTTTCTAAAACAAAAAATTTAATGAGAAGCATAGCACTGTTTTATATTTTTGTAAATGTCTTCAGTGTATGGGGTAATAGAAAACAGCTATATTCTCCTATTTGGTCTACATTCAATCTGTGGTGACATATTCTTTTTTTGGGGGGGGTGAAATATGGCCTCATACAGAT
This sequence comes from Cervus canadensis, assembly GCF_019320065.1. NCBI lineage: Eukaryota > Metazoa > Chordata > Mammalia > Artiodactyla > Cervidae > Cervus > Cervus canadensis. The sequence goes on along the minus strand of NC_057401.1, from coordinate 33,493,953 downwards.
AGATATGTATCTGGAAAAGGGAAGCATAACTTAATAGCTTTTTCGTATAATTTTGGGGTCTCTGAAAAATTCCACTGAACATTCATGAGAGAATGAGAATAAAAAAGGCAAATAACATCTTAGTAGTATTATGTAGATAGCATTGATCCTGTAGAGTCCATGAAAAGGATTTGGTGATTTCCAGGGGTCTTCAGACCATACATTGAGAACTTCTTCTCTAGCCTTTCTCTGGCTTTATGTGGGGCAGATGTATTTCCAGGGGATGTGAGGTTTCCTGTTATGTATAGATGATTCTTCAGGTTAACTAAATAGACACTTCAAATGTATGATATTCAGGCTTCCCAGCTTGTTTCTAGGTATTCTAACAGAACCTTCTACCTAGATCCATTATAAAGGCCCCATGATCACAGCACACATATGTCAGATAGTCTGATTTTGCACGGAGCTAGGAGGAATCTGGGCTTCCCTGATAGCTCAGTTGGTAAAGAATCTGCCTGCAATGTAGGAGACCCCGGTTCAATTCCTGGGTTGGGAAGATCTGCTGGAGAAGGGATGGGCTACCCATTCTAGTATTCTTGGGCTTCCCTTGTGGCTCAGCTGGTAAAGAATCGGCCTGCAATGTGGGAGACCTGGGTTTGATCCCTGGGTTGGGAAGATCCCCTGGAGAAGGGAAAGGCTACCCACTCCAGTATTCTGGCCTAGAGAATTCCACTGACTCTATAGTCTGTGGGGTTGCAAAGAGTCAGACATGACTGAGCAACTTTCAATTATGGGTTTCCCCTGTGGCTCAGCTGGTAAAGAATCCACCTGCAATGTGGGAGACCTGGGTTTGATGCCTGGGTTGGGAAGATCCCCTGGACAAGGGGAAGAAAGAAAGAAATAGAGGAAAACAATAGAATGGGAAAGACTAGAGATCACTTCAAGAAAATCAGAGATACCAAGGGAACATTTCATGCAAAGATGGGCACAATAAAGGGCAGAAGTGGTATGGATCTAACGGAAGCAGAAGATATTAAGAAGAGGTGGCAAGAAAACATGGAAGAAATATACAAAAAAGATCTTCATGACCCAGATAATCACAATGGTCTGATCACTCATCTAGAGCCAGACATCTTGGAATGTGAAGTCAAGTGGGCTTTAGGAAGCATCACTACGAACAAAGCTAGTGGAGGTTATGGGATTCCAGTTGAGCTATTTCAAATCCTAAAAGATGATGCTGTGAAAGTGCTGCAGTCGATATGCCAGCAAATTTGGAAAACTCAACAGTGGGTCCCAGTACTTGAAAAGGTCAGTTTTCATTCCAATCCCCAAGAAAGGCAATGCCAAAGAATGCTCAAACTACCAAACAATTGCACTCATCTCACACGCTAGCAAAGTAATGGTCAAAATTCTCCAAGGCAGGCTTCAACAGTACATGAACCATGAACTTCCAGATGTTCAAGCTGGATTTAGAAAAGGCAGAGGTCAAATTGCCAACATCCGTTAGATCATTGAAAAAGCAAGAGAGTTCCAGAAAAACATCTGCTTCTGTTTTATTGAATATGCCAAAGCCTTTGACTGTGTGGTCCATGACAAACTATTGAAAATTCTGAAAGAGATGGGAATACCAGACCTGACCTGCCTCCTGAGAAATCTGTATGCAGGTCAAGAAGCAACAGTTAGAGCTAGACATGGAACAACAGATTGGTTCCAAATAGGGAAAGGAGTACATCAAGGATGTATATTGCCTCTCTGCTTATTTAACTTATATGCAGAGTACATCATGAGAAATGCTGGGCTGGAGGAAGCACAAGCTGGAATCAAGATTGCCAGGAGAAATATCAATTACCTTAGATAAGCAGATGACAACACCCTTATGGCAGAAAGTGAAGAGGAACTAAAGAGCTTCTTGATGAAAGTGAAAGAGGAGAGTGAAAAAGTTGGCTTACAACTCAACTTTCAGAAAACTAAGATCATGGCATCTGGTCCCGTCGCTTCATGGCAAATAGATGGGGAAACAATGGAAATAGTGAGAGACTTTATTTTTGGGGGCTCCAAAACCACTGCAGATGGTGACTGCAGCCGTGAAATTAAAAGACACTTACTCCTTGGAAGAAAAGTTATGACCAACCTAGACATCATATTAAAAGACAGAGACATTATTTTGCCAACAAAGGTCCATCTAGTCAAGGCTATGGTTTTTTCCAGTAGTCATGTATGGATGTGAGAGTTGGACTATAAAGAAAGCTGAACACTGAAGTATTGATGCTTTTGAACTGTGGTGTTGGAGAAGACTCTTAAGAGTCCATTGGCCAGCATGAGGATCCAGCTAGTCCATCCTAAGCGAAATCAGTCCTAAATATTCTTTGGAAGGACTGATGTTGAAGCTGAAACTCCAATAGTTTGGCCACCTGATGTGAAGAACTGACTCATTGGAAAATACTGCAATGCTGGGAAAGATTGAAGGTGGGAGGAAAAGAGAACGACAGAGGATAAGATGGTTGGATGGCAGCACCAACTCAATGGACATGAGTTTGAGTAAGCTGCGGGAGTTGGTGATGGGCAGGGAGGCCTGGCATGCTTCAGTCCATGGGTTCACCAAGAGTCGGACATGACTGAGCAACTGAACTGAAATGAACTAAGGAGGAATTTTAAAAAAGGTCACTCATAGAGGTTGTTTTGTTTTTAATTAGTTATGTTTTATTATTAATATGACTGTCTTAGACTTACTTTCAGGCAAGGAGACATATTAATCTTAGACACATTTGATAATTAGCACATATATTAGTTTAGTTTATCCATTTAAAAATATTTATTGATAAACAAACAAACTTAATGGTTATCTCCTATGGGACCTTGTCCCAGGAAATGGGATTATAAAACTGAATCAAACAGTCCTATTGTGCCAAGAAGCTCACAGTCCTTGAAATATGAACAAGTAATCACAAAACCACAGAGTTCATAAACACAAATTGAATAATCAATTTAAATTCTATGGCAGAAAAGAGGCCAATTGGCTGGTGAAGCAATGGAATTGCTTTTCTGTTTGTATTACAACTAGGAATGGAGGCAAGAAGTGACGACTGTCAGAAAGCTTGAAATGAAGAGGGAATTATGGATAAGATCCCAAAGAACAGCTTTTTCTTTCCCAGTCAGCGCTGGATCTTAAAAATATTTTTCTTGAGAAGCGAACAAAGGTGACATTTCTACCCTTTGGGCTTAGAAGTGGGTCAGTGCACATTTCGAAAATAAATAACACCTGGGTGATTTGATGCAGATGTCATTCACAGCTGTCCAAGTAGGGGCACAGGGATTGTCAACAATTTGCCACAAATCTGCATTTAGAATTTGGCAGAACTCATGAAATGTAGATTTCTTGTGTATAGAAAAGCTTGCTTCCTCATACATCGCTTAAATATTTAGTTTTTTTTTTTTTTTTTTAATATTGTGGTGGCAGACAACTGAGTGTCCCTACAGGAGCTGCCATCTTTATTCTACACGCACTCGTTAAACATTTCTGAGCACTTATTAAGCACCAGGTGTTGAATAAAGTGTTGAATAAAACCCTAAATTAGCTTCTTATTTGCCAGAACTTATAGTTAATATATCATTTGTTGCTGCTGCTGCTGCTAAGTCGCTTCAGTCGTGTCCGACTCTGTGCGACCCCACAGATGACAGCCCACCAGGCTCCTCCGTCCCTGGGATTCTCCAGGCAAGAACACTGGAGTGGGTTGCCATTTCCTTCTCCAATGCATGCATGCATGCTAAGTCATTTCAGTCGTGTCCAACTCTGTGCGGCCCCATGGACAGCAGCCCATTGGGCTCCTCTGTCCACAGGATTCTCTAGGCAAGAACACTGGAGTGGGTTGCCATTTCCTTCTCCATAATATATTCAGTTGTTATGAATTGCATGAAACATATATTTTTCAACAGAACTACTTATAAACTTTTAGAGGAGTGCTGTCTAATAGGTTTTTTTTTTTTTTTTTTTGTAATGTAGAAATGCTGTATATCTGGGCTATCTTATCTGTAGCCACTAACCATATTCCACTACTGAGCACTGAAATGTGGCTAGTGCAGCTGAGGAACTGAAGTTTAAATTTTATTTACATCTCATTAATTAAAATTTAAATAACCACATGTGGCTAGTGGCTACAAAATTGGGTAGCACCATTCTAGAGGGTCAGAATCACACACCATATCTTTGTTTTCTAAACCTGTCAGCATCATGAATTCTGGGCATGTAATGGAATTTTAAAAGATACTTTTATATGAAATTATATTAGTCATATTGTTATTAAGGCCCAAATCTGGGTTAATGAGAATTTAACTCATTACTTACTTTGCTCAGAAGTTAAGAATAGATATTGGAAATAATTACTAGAAGATTTATGGAACTAGATCTCTCATTTAAAGTGATCAATTTTCTTGGAAAATCTGCCGGACATTAGCTAAAGGAGGCATTGGGGCTTTTTGATATTATAATCTATGAATTGAAAAATTAAGCTATTAAATAACTGGGCAAAAGAGTAAAGGCAAATGCAGAAAATAAAGGCCATTAATGTAAATTCAATTACTTGGACACAGTGTGACAAAGCACATGTGGGCCAAAGGTACTATGATGCTTCGGCAAAAATTCAGAAATTGAGATGTCATATCCATAGAAACGAGTGACACCTAAGATCTATAAGGGATCCAGGTTTTGCAGTCAAAGGTTCTTAGCACAGTTGGACAGATGACAGAAGACAAACAAGCAGGCAGCTACATAAAATTGTAAGAATCAGAGACCAGCAAAGAACAATCAAAAGATTATCACATGATAGCAAAATTTTAATTGCCCAATTGGGAGTTTGGAAAGAAATGTTGTGAGTTCAGCATAAGCTAAACTCACATTGGACAAAGGCAGTAGAAAGAGTATGTTGTCTGAAGTTAGGCTGAGATCTGAAGGCTTAGCTCCTCACTTAATGATCAGTTTTTCTTTTCGACCAAGTTAATTATGTTCCAGCTTTCTTATTTAAAAAATTGAAAAAATATTAGCTAACTTGAAAGACTGCTGTGAAAGCTGGCGCAGGGCCTAACACATAGTAGGTCCTCAAGACTGTCAAACTACTCAAGGAATTCTGAATTCGCTACTACCACCAGGATCTTCTGGAAGAAGAACAAATATAAGAAATCTGATGCTGTTGGTGATAGGCAGTGAATATGTGAATTTAAATTGAATTGAGGTTGTTGGAAAAATTTGTAAGAGAATCATTTAACAGGTAAGATGGGCCTAAATAATTTCTTTTCCTTAATGAAATATTGACAAAAGAATTTAGGTTTGACTGTCATTGGTGATGGGAAACAATTACAGGTTCATGCAAAAGCAGTGGGGAAATAGATTAGTCACTGACACCACCAACGACAAACTTGGGGGAAAGGCAAGGGTAGCAGTTAAGACGATGTTACAATAATCCAAGTGTGAGATAACGCCCTTGATTGATTAAGATGATAGCTGCAGAAATGGAAGTAAAAGGGCAAATGTGAGACATTTTGAAGAAAGAATGGACTAAATTTGAACTTCCCAGCTGTGTGTGCCCAGGTGTTACAGGTCAGCTGAGATACTGGTCCACAAATCCTTCGGGGCTGTGGGGCACTCCTTCTCCATCAGCAGGCAATAACTTTCAGACACGAGCAGACTCTTTTGTTTACCCAACCTGTGTGGGACATGACATACAAATTTCTGAACTAAAATGCTTAGTGCCAGTCAGGATGTAGGGAAAGAAGGGAAGAGAGAGTTAAAATGACTTTAGCACTTTTCATTCTCCAAGACAAGATAGGGAGGTGTTGATGAAAATGGCATAGGTAGGGGAGGGAACTGGTTTAGAGAATTTTGTTTTGGGTATTTCAGGGGCTGTGCATGTGAAATATTTGTGTGAACAGGTTGTTGGGAAAACAGGATTGGAATAAAGATGGGACTTATCTTTTTTTTTTTTCCCACACAGCACAGCATATGGGATCTTATTTCTCCCACCAGGGATTGAACCCATGCTCCCTGCAGTGGAAGTACAGAATCTTAATTACTGGACTCCCAGGGAAGTCTTGAGACCTAACTTACAGACAGAAATTATTTGAATTGATAATGTGGTGGTGGTTTAGTCACTCAGTTGTGTCTGACTCTTGAGACCCCGTGGACTATAGCCCACTAGGCTCTGTTCATAGACAAGAATATTGGAATGGGTTGCCATTTTTCTTCTCCAGAGGATCTTCCCAACCCAGGGATCAAACCCTGGTCTCTTGAATTGCAGGCAGACTAAAGACTGAGACACCAGGAAAACCCCCATTGATAATGGAATATAGTCAACTGCATTAATAGAACGGACTAAAGACAAAGGAGATTGAAACAGGTTGATAACAAACCATTAATTGACATCCTCTGAGTAGGGTTTTAATCAAATGCAATTGATAATGGCATATAGTCAACTGCATTTGTTTAAAATCCTACTCAGAGGATGTCAATTAATGGTTTGATATCAACTTGTCTCAATCTCCATTGTCTTTATGCTTGTCCTATTATTTATTTTAATCTTCATGTTAGCCAAAGATATGGAAGGATTCTGCTATTTACAAATCATACAAATATGGGAGAACTAGCTAAAAACAGTGGTTGATATAATCAAGGTTTGGAATGATTTGTTGACCCTAAACTAAGAAGATAAAAATAAAACAAGTACACCCAACAATGCAAATGTACTTGATGCTACTAAACTGTATGTGTACATAAAAAATTACTGTGGTTGGGAGTGGGATGGGGAAGGTAAGTCATAAGGAAACCTTAGAAGAAGATAAGAATGCTTTGCCCTTTTCTAGGTAAATATTTTAGTTTCGTCCTTTGGATCTCTCTTAAATAAGTCACTCCTAATATGACAAAGATCACAATATTTAATTAAGCCAAGATCAATTTGTTTGCGGGGCCTCCCTGATGACTCAGAGGTAAAAGAATCTGCCTGCACTGCAGGAGACCTGGGTTTGATCCCCGGTCGGGAAGATCCCCTGGAGGAGGGCATGGCAACCCACTCGAGTGTTCTTGCCTAGAGAATCCCATGGACAGAGGAGTCTGGCGGACTGCAGTCCATGGGATCGCAGAGCGTCAGACACAGCTGCAGCTGATGAGCAGCAGCGGCGGCAGCAACTTGTTTGCATCACTCCTGGCGGCCAGTCCACTTGCCTCCTGAAGAAGGGGCAATAAAAAGCAGCTATTGCGTGAGCAGAAAGCTAGACAAGGACAATGCTGTCTCTGTGGTCAGACAGAACTCTTACCAGGGCTCAAGAAGAGAAAAAAAGGAGTTCTCAAGCCCTATGATGATCTGTGCGTAAGGTCTACAGCAGCCCCCATCCAATGGGCAGAAAGTATGTCTAGCGGCTTCTCCAGAACAATTAAACAAACAAAAATGAAGGAGCACGGCTGAGAAAGTTTTTTTAAGAACATGGCAAAGGTGAGAGTATATCAGAATGAGGCTTTGAGTTTTGTTTACTTCTTGCTCCAACAACTAGGCTTTCAAACCACTTCCCCTTTAACACGTAAAAATCTTTGTTGTGTTAGATCGTGCCGAAGATTTCTGCAATGCCAATGTGTCTTATCGGTCAGCCCAACTTGTTTAAGGAGCCTTGGGCATAAGTGGAGTTATTCTAATGGAAGTGTCACCAGCTGGGGGTTCTCATAGGCTTGGCTTGGGGAGATGGTCAAAGTAGAAGGGACATGGGCTTCAGTTTTGCTCCTGGGCTTGGGAGCTACATGTTCTCAGCTCATGTATTCCCCTCCAATTTCCCATTTATTTCCACCTCCTTCTCTTCCACTTCCCCTTTGCTCTTGTTCCTCAAAACCTAGAGTGATGAAGAGGTGGTGAAAAGGAAGGGAAATGAGGTCCCTGGGATTTCCACCTTATTTCCATTTTTCTCTCATTTCTAAGGGTGGCTCTGAGCAGGCAGAGCACCAGGTGTAGTTGAGCCGATTGTGCCCTGCGCAGCCTCAGGGAGCGCCGTTCATAGTGCGCGCGCAATGCGAAGCACTGGCCAGTGAGGATGGAAAGGAGACTTATCACTTGGGCTCATCTGATTTGTTCCTTCTACATTTAAATGCTGGAGGGTATCTGTTTATAACCCTGTTCAGAGAATGTTATTTAAAGTGTAATTCTCTTGTAAATTTACATTAAAACCCCAAAGGAAGTTTTATCAGGCCAAGAATTTTGCATTATGCTCCCTCTTGGCCGTAATTCAGCCCCAGCCCCCTACTTTTTTAGTCATCCTGAGGTTATGCTGCTAAGATCCTTTAGCACGCTTACATATTGTTTTTTGTACTCCAGAAATTGTTAAATCATTCCCCTGTTGGGTTTCCACCCCGCTCTGGTTCAAATAATCCCAACTCTCCTAGGTTGCCCCAAAGTTTTTCTTTTCAATCGACTTCAACAATTTTCTTAAAGCTGTCAAATGCTGGAAGCCAGAGTTAATTTCCTTAAAAATTAATTTTTAAAAAGGGTAATGTGTGTGCATGAATTGGGGGAGGGGATGCACCTAATTTGTACAGAAATATTTTCCCAACTCAAAATGAGACGTGATCATAATAGCTATAAATTTCTGCACTACAGTTGTTAGTAATTATATTTGTCAATGTGTGTGTGTGCGTGTGTGTGTGTGTGTGTTTGGAAGAGTGAGGTGAAGGAGATGGAAAACATAATTTATCAGGTTTTTTTGAGAAGGAAGCAAGAATAAGATGATGGTTAGATGATTATTTCTGTGAATTTTTGAGAGAGTTCTAGCTGAGAATTCGCTATGGTCTCATATGATCCACCAGTTCCTTATTTTTTTGGCTGTGCTGCAAGGCTTATGCAATCTTAACTTCTCAATCACCAAGGATCAAACCCTGGTGGTCTTAACCACTGGGCCACAAGGGAAGTCCCCTGCAACAGCCTCTTAGGCCAGACACAGCAGAGCTGGGAGTTGCATTTAGGAACACGTGAGAGAAGAGGCTTCCTTGACTAGGATGTCCCAGCAGGAGGAGGAGGGATAGGCTTTCCTACAGCTTGACAAGCAAGGTTCTTAGCTCCTAGACTATCCTTCTTCAAAGAACACAGCACATAAGACTTGGAGGGGGCCATTTTGCTTGCTTCCACTATAATTCTAATTTCTTCTTTAGAAATTTCACAGCAACTCTATGTGTAGGATAAAGAAAATATTTTTCCCTTCTGTTTTGTTTTGTCCATGCCTAATGTATATAGAAAAAAAATACAGCGGTGTACCTTTCTTTGGGGTGGACAGGTGGCTCAGAGGATAAACATGGGAAAACCCTAAATTTAAGGATGAAGCATAAAGGCAAATGGAAAAGGATTCCTGTGGGAAAGAGAGACCTTAACCTCAGAACCGTTCTACGAGCACATCACTGTGTCTCCCAAATCACAAAGCTGTTGTTTTTATTTTTATTTCTTCTCTGGCTGAGCCACGTGGCTGGTGGGATCCTTAGTTCCTTGACCAGGGATTGAACCTGGACCCTTGACAGTGAGAGCACAGAGTCCTAACCACTGGACCACCAGAGAATTCCCCAAAATTGTCATTTGTAAAAGCCCAAGTATAAGAACTATCTTTCCCCTTGTATGATAACCAAATAAATGTGTGGGAATATAGTATATAATAAACATAATCGTATGATTACAAATCAGCTTAGGTCTATTGTCTACCAGTTTCATTTTTATCTTAATGATAACCTCAAATGATTAGGCAATTTTTCCACAACAATATTTCTAACCCTGCTAAGTTCCTGTCACACAAAATATCATTTCTTCCTAGGAGAGCTCCAAGTTACACTGTCCACATACTCTTTTCATTTGGTTCCTCTCTTATGTCACACAGGCAATTGTTCTGAGTTAAAAATAGTGAAAAAATTAAAATTCAAAATCCACATAGAGGGAAAAGGTTAAACAACATGTAGTATTATCGAGATAAGGGAATATTATTTGTCTATTAAAAAGATGCTACAAGGGTTTCCCTGGTGGCTAAGATGGTCAAGAATCTGCCTGCAAAGCAGGAGACCTGGGTTCAATCACTGGGTTAGGAATATCCCCCAGAGAAGAGAATGGCAACCCACTCCATTCTCCATTGTCTGGAGAATCCCATAGACAGAGGAGCCTGGAGGGCTACAGTCCTTAGGGTCACAAAGAGTTGGACATGACTGAAGTGACTTAGCACATATCACATATGCTAGGATCATACTGTGCGTTTAGTACAGTTCGTACTTGGGTGGCTCAGACGGTAAAGAGTCTGCCTTCAGGAGAACTGAGTTTGATCCCTGGGTCGGGAAGCTCCCCTGGAGAAGGCAACCCACTGCAGTATTCTTGCCTGGAAAATCCCATAGACAGAGAAGCCTGGTGCGCTACAGTCCATAGGGTCTCCAAGAGTACTTAGAAACATTTGAAAGTTGGATCCACTAGCAATGTTTCCTTTTCGAAGCTCTGGGTGTACTTTTCTATATTTTTTCAGAGAGACTTGCGTCCCTCCTCTGAGGTTTTGGGAATTTGATATGGCAACTTAGAAGTGGTCAAAGCACACCTCTTTGGTAGCTCCTGTGTAGCAGGAGGAAAATTGTTCCTGTTTAAGGGGGTCCCTACTCTGTGGCCACTCTCTGGGTAGATCAGGAGTCAGGTAGAAATATGCCACAGCAATAATTCATTTTCTAAAACTCAAAGCCTCCTACTGAAGTTCACTGATAATATTTGGTTCTGTCTTCCACATCCCCCAAGACATCCCAGCTGTTTTTGAGCATTGTTAGAAAGTATGCTATTGATCTTTTTAAGAAGAATTTTGAACCTTCAAAACCATTTTGAAGGGAATCAAGAACTTTCTGACTTTAAGGTCGTGAAAGTATTTGAATTTGAGGTTTGAAGCATTTTAAACAGGACAAAATATCAAATGTCCCATAAGTGCCCATTCTGGGGTAGGCTCAGTGCTAAGTGCTTTTGCAGTGTTGGCTCATTTGATGTTCACTGGCATCCACAGGGAAGGCTATCCTTGCCCCTATTTTACAGGAGGGGAAACTGGATCATTGAGGGTGAAGCAGTTTGCAAAAGGGGAAGGAGGTAGTAGAAGGTAATGCTTGGATTTGTGCACAGACTGTCCGGCCCTGGAGACCATTCACTGTGCTGATCCAGGAGGAAGATGACCCCTAGGAGTGCATATGGGCAACACTGACTACTTGGTGAGAGGATAAAAAGAGAAGTGATCTGCTAAACAAACTACACCCTCATCATGCAGTACTTTATCCTTTTTCTCTATATTCTTGATCCTACGGGGATAAGATATTAGACTATAAATAAGATAGTAGAGCCTTAAAAAACCATTTGAAATAGATTAAAATCTTCCGATTTTAAACCTCAACAAATGAAAACACGTCAGTGTTGAGAAAGTGTAAAGCACCTTAAAGTAATTTGTCTTAAAGCGTTCTTAATTCTACACAAGCCAAAAGGAGTTCCTGAAGTTGTCAATATTTATGGTGGAACCTCAAAAGGAAATGTGTGGAAGCTTTGCTTTGATATTCTGAACACTGAGAATGTGTAGAGTTGTAGATTTTTGGCTGACTTTGAAATCCACCTGACTGGGCTACATTCTCCAACATTCTAAGAACCGATACTGACATTTTTTGGCTGCTCCTTTTAAGGACTGTTGAATGTCATTGTGATTTGTGTCACACACACAACTCAACACACTGGGCTCATGTTGGTAGAAAACTCAAACTCTAGTTTCTTGACATCCTTAGTTTAGATCATGTTAAAATATGCTACAACTAAATAAAAAACCCGTTAGCTACAGTAGCTAAGGGGTCACAGAAGGCACAAGTAACCAGTGTGTTCTCAAAAAAGGCCCAATGAACAGATTTCATAGAGGTCAAACAAGTAGGTTGGCAGAACGGACATGGGTTGTTCATTACTACTTTTAGAAGAATGTGGCATTTCTGACTCTAAGTCTCAAAGATGCTATTATGAAAGTGAACTTTAAAATGTGTAAACAAAGTCAGGTGGCTGAGGGGATTGTAATCCCCTATTTTTCCCAGAGAGAAGTCAACATGTCATGGGGGAGGAGGGGTTTCTAGGATATTTTAGCACTTGTACAAGCAGCCATTCTTCATTTGTCAAAGAGCTATCAGTGAAGAAAAGAGATTGACATGTTGAAAAATCAGTTTGAATGTGGAATTAATCTATTTGACCAGTATTAATTAAGCTTCTGGCACACACCAGCCATTGGATTAGGGGCTTTTTAGGCAGACAAAGATGAGTTGGGCCAGGTTCTGCATTCAGGGACTGTTACTCTGGTTAGGGGAGATAGATTAGAGTTAAAAATTTTTTTTCCTGATCATATGAATAAATATGAGGACACAGTACAACAGGGCTTAGAAAACAGAAAAGCCTCCTTAGAAAAGGTGAGCCTTAATTCACTGTTGAAATGTGTTTCCCCGATAGACAGGGTATTCTAAGTATTTTAAATATTCCCGTTAGAGTGAGCAAAGATATTGTTGGTGACACAGTCTAGAATAATTCTGTCTGACGTAGTAGACACTAGTCACATGTGGCTTTACTTAAACTTATGTTGATTACAGTGGAATACGGTGTAACATTTAGTTCTTCAGTTTCCTTAGCCACATTTTAAGCACTCAATAGCCACACGTGGCTAGTGGATATCACATTGGACAATGCAGGCACACCTGCATCACCGCAGAAATGTCTCCATCACCGCAGAAATTTCTATTTTCAGTGCTGGGAAACGGCAAGCAGATGGTCACTGCTGGCGGGTCAATTTTAAGGGGTGTGTGGCAAGAGCTAAGCCTGGAGGTAGGGGTTGCAGGTAAAAGATGGAGGTCTCACGTGTCATATCTCAGAGTTCAGTCTGTACCCACTGGGTTAGGCATGAGCAAAAAAGGGCCAGATTGTAAACATTCTTGGCTCCTGGGACCACACAGTATTTGTTGAAACTGTACAACTCTACTGTTGTCGCCTGAGATCAACCACAGTCAATATAGAAATGAACGAGTGTGACTGTGTTCCAATAACACTTGATTTGTGAAAACTGAAAATGGGCTGTATTCAGCCCACAGACCACAGTTTGCTGACCCTGCACTAAAGCATTAGGAAACCCCCTGAAGGGATTGAAGCCAGAGAGTTGCATAATTAGATGTTTGCTTTAGAAAGACCATTCTAGTAGCACAGTAAAAAGGATTTAAGGAGTGTGAGATGCAAGACTAATAGTCTGGTCAAAAAGGATAAGGGCCTGAATTCTGAATGCAGCCTATGGACTATGGTTGGAGAGAAGGGAATGTGTATGTGCTTCTAAGTTAGGTGGCAATGGAGAGATATCAAACAATATAGAAATATAAGGCAGGGGTGGTTAAGTAGATGGTGGTACACTATCTTGGCTGCACCAAATTATACAATATAAGAAGAAGAACAGATTTGGGGAAGGGTGATGACTTCAGACTGGGTCAGGTGGCATTTGAGATGCCACACATGTGAGTCATTAGCAGAGGGTAGTAGCTGAAGCCTGGAAAGTGACAGAAAATACCCAGGAGATAAGGCAGGCAGAGTGCCTGCAAATGATGGTGCCTTGAGTGTTACCAAATGGAAGACACTTTCAAAGGGAATTGAGAAGGAATTGTTACTGGCACAGCGAGGAAAACCAGGGGAGGATGGTATTGCAGAAATCAAGGGAAGACTTCAAGTGCTATTTAGAAGATTAAAAAGATTCCATTACATTTGGCAACTAGGGAGTCATTTTTCAAATGCTTTCCAGAATAGATTTCACAGAAGGAAATAAGATATATTAGGTTGGCCAAAAAGTTCATTTTGGTTTTTCCATAAGATGTTATGGGAAAACCCCAATCCAATATATCTTATTTCTTATTACCCCCAATAATAAGGAAACTCCTTTTAAATATGATTAAGTGGGATAATAGCTATGACTTCTCATGTTCTTGGTTTTCGTGTGTGTGTGTGTGTGTGTGTGTGTGTGTGTGTGTGCACGCGCATGTGTGTGTGGACAAGGGACCCTGGAGTTCTATGTAATAAACACTTGGTTCAATATAATACTAATAAAAAAATGAAATAGCAACAGTTTTAAGACAGAATCATGTGATTTGGGAGTGCTCCATTTCACAATTTAATGGTCAAAGAATTAGTCACCCCTTCAATGGAGGAGTGTCAAATGATGATTTATAGCCACCTCATAGAGGTTTATATTAGGAAAATATTTTACATGCTTAGTGGATGAATATAACCTACTCAAACTTTGCATGATTTGTTGTTTAAAATTTTGTCTTAAAATATGGAAAAACTGACAAAAACATGCTTGTGGTTTTTAAGAGTATTTCATGAGAGAATAAGAGTTGGTATTTGTTCCTGAAGGAATTGCTTTAAAGAGCATGAAAATCTAAGGAACACACATTTCTCTTTGCTTTAAATGACTTTTACCTCTCAGCAAGGGAAAAGTGAAGTGGAATGACAATAATACAACAATAATAACAATAACAACACAAATAAAAGAAGGAGCCTCTTCATCACCAGTGACTATTTGGCTCACTGGGTAGACGGAAATACAGTTTCATCATATTTTTTTTTTTTAGGCTGCATTAGGCAGCTTGCGGGATCTTAGTTCCTTGACCAAAGATGGAACCCGTGCCCCCTGCAGTGGAAGTACTGAGTCCTAACCACTGGATCACCAGGGAAGTCCCTGGAGTACAGTTTTATCTAGCACTAGAGTTTTACTGAAGGCTAACTTTATTCTCTGCTCAGACTGCTCTCTATTCTTTGGCAAGACTCTGCCCTGAACTGAAAAGTCATTCTGAGAATATGTAGGTCTACTTGAATAGACAGGAACATCTCTAAAATGTGATATATGAAAAGTAAATTGAATTCTATACAGAACTACATTGAAAAGGAAAGCTGTACACTATTTTTTTTTTTTTGATACTGAAAGAGTGACAGAATCACAACAGTAATGTTTGAAGAACTTAATTAAAAACTTTACTTAGAAAAATACATGAGCATAAACATCAATGAATATTGTGACAAAAGAGGAGCAATAATGGAGGGCATGAAGGAGATTAGCTCTATTAGATATCAGAATATATTATACAATAATAATTGAAAAGGTATAATAATACAAGCATAGACATAGATGGCTCGAAAGAGAGCCATTATATGCAATAATCTAAAAATAACAAAAACAGGGAAATAGAATATCCACATAAATATTATTTTAACTTCACACTGAATTTCGTCTCTAAGTCATAGTACATTGCAAATAGAGAGTAGAGTTAAAAGGAAAATCAGCAGAGTATCGATTACAGTTTTTATCCAGAAAGGTGTTGGCTTCTACAGAATTTACAGCAGAGGAGACCAGCTCATAAAGGAGATAAACCTGCCCTGTGACAATGGACAACAGCAATAAAATAAATAGAAAACAAAATATATAAATTATTTGCACAAATGTGATCAAAATTTAATATATTCTAAATTAAGAATTTAAATATGAAGGTATCATTAAATGTCAATAGATAGCCCCTCACTCCCTGTACACCCATAAATCCTCTATGAGAGGAAATAGTAAGCTAATGTAATTGAAAGTGTTCAACAGCAACTAAAGAAAATTTATTTAAAATGGTTCTTTCATATTAAGTAATTAATGTGAAAAAATTAAGAATCTTATTCTTTCAGTGTTTATATATCCATAAAGTACCAATAAATTTATTTTTTTAATTACCTTTATGACTTTAAGGAAATCATCCAAATTAAGAAAATAACCAACATTATTATATGCAAGAAAATGTTTATTACAATTTTCTAATTGGGAAAATCCTGGCAGCAAACAAAATGTCTAAGTAAATTATGCTATCTTAACTTAAATCACTAAAAGAACTATGAGCAGCAGGTAACAGCATGGAAGAATGCTCATGAATTAACCTTAGGTGAAAAAATGCTAAGAAAATTATATTAAAATATTTATATATTTACTAGTGGATAAAGAATGAATAGTCATACAACATGAAGGAAATAGTTTTGACTGTGGATTATTTCTCTTTTCGAATTTCCTTTAATATATTTTGCTTAACAGACAAAAAGAAAAAAAGTCTGTTGTGCACAGAAGAGGGAAGGAAGCAGAAGGCAACTTGATGTTTTTCACAAAAGGTTAAAGCATTTTTAAATAGAAGGTTAAAGCATATGTCTTAAAAGGAGGGCTCACAGCATCCATTCGGCACAGTTAACTAGTAATCTGATACTAACTGAGTAACACCCACCTAGAGAAAGATAAACTCATTTTAGTTTATGAAACAGTAAGTTCTATCATCCCCACCTCTAGGCTATTCTAGTGCCATTTCTTTGTAGTCTAGAGTCAGTCAAGTGGAATAGTTCAGGCCCAGGCTCTGGAGAAAGTCTGGGTTTGGATCTTAGTTCTACCACTTATTTATTGGTTGTGGGTTATTTAGCCTTTGGTTTCCAGATCCATAAAATGGAGTAAAGTAGTATATCTCACAGAATTGTAAGAATTTACTGAACTGATATTTTTAAAACATACCATTGTCTGGTATACAGGAAGCACTTAGTAAAATGTTAGCCATTGTTACTATGTTCCTTATTTCCTCAGTACAAAGTTTGAAAAGTGATTCAAATATCCATATAGCTCAGGACAGTGCTATACTAAAAGGAGGGAGATAGAAAAAAATCCATTTTTATAATTCTAAAGAAAAGTATACTTTTTATCACCCAGATTATCTAGCCTATTAATCTATTATTTGAGATTCCCTGAAAGTTTTTAATAGGAATAAGATGTTTCTATCAAATAGGAAACCATTTAAAAATTTACAGTGCAAAAAGGTGAACTCAAGGAAACTCTGAAGTAGATTTACTAAAGACAATTTTCAAATATGAGAAAAGAATATTTCTTTTTGCTCTTAAAGAATCCAAAATCTAGTTTTATTTCTATGAAATAAAAATGGCCGTAAAAACTGCCAATACCCATCTAGGGAGCCTGAACCCTCCCTGTTCTGTTAGAGACTGTACCAATCATTCATTATCAGCCCTTGGGAAATGTCAGTGACAAAATCTAAGATAAAACTTGCAGGGAGGTTGGCTTATATTTTCTGAAATAAGAATTCTATGTGTTATAATCTCTGTGTTTTCCATGATTTAGCTGAAATGGATTGGCATGTATATCCTTATTTTTGAATCAAGTGAGAATTTTATTTTAAACTACAAAGTTACTCATTAAATCAGGAGGACAGTTTGCCTTAATCAGATTAGGCTCCAGTAAAATTGTGAGTCTGACAGCAAACATGTACTGGCAGCTTGGGGTATGCAAGATAGCATGGTAGGATACAAAATAATTGGGGAGAAAACACATTTGAATATTAGAGGAGCTTGATGAGAACTTCAAGGCATTGACAAGAGAAATGCTGAAGGTGGGACATGGCAAGTCAAGGGGATGTAAGACTGGGGCGAGAGTGAAAAGTGGAAGGTTTCTCAAAGGAAAAAATTAGAGCCATGCATTAAAGGGAGGGTCAGAGCTGGGTGGGCAGAGAAGAAAATGGAGAAGTAGCAACAGTTTAGCTACAAGAGACATATATGGACGATCTTAACACTCTCTAGTGGTATGTCTTGAAAAATTATTACTAAAATGTTAACTGTGATTTTCTTCAGATAGTGGAACTTTCACTGTCTGTACATTTTACTTTCTCAAATTTTTGAAAAATATTCATCATCATGCATATCATTTTTATAAGAGGGGAGAACAACAAGGCTATATACAGTTAGAGGGGAAAATACTTTTTGCTGATTCTCAGTAGATAAATGGAAACTGTATAAATAAACGCACCGGTTAAGAATATAGGACATGGAGTATTTTACTAAAATTCCCAACTCTGTTTGCTCAGTCTATTTGACACTTAAACTTTTTACCCCACTTTTCATTATGAAATATTACAAGCATATCTGAAAGTTTTTTGAAAGTGAATACCAAAATCACCCCCCGCTCCTCAGAGTCTACATTTGTTAGCATTTCTCCACTCTTGTTTTTGCTTTCTATCTATTTATCCATTCATCTTTTTTTTTTCTTGATGCATTTCAAAGTGAGTTGCAGACATCAATACCCTGTTTGATACTAAATTTTAACTGCTCCCCAGTTTCCTCTGTACACACACACACTAGTCCAGAACCTTTCAGCTGGTTGTTATGCACTGAAATCTGATTGCACTTCCCTTATCTAGATACGGCTTCCAATCCAAACACATCCCATATCAGCTGCCTACCCAGAAGGCCATTTACCAAACTTAACCCTGATTCTATAAGCTCAGAACTATGGAATTTATTCAACTCATAGAATATTAAAGCCAGAAAGGAAATTATCTGATCTGGGGTCACCAACTCCAGTGTTTCCAGAATTAAGCAGGTAGCTTAAAAAGTGTGTGTCTCCTGTAAAATAATCCAGTGGATTTGATAATGGAGGCTCATTGTGGGGAAGCAACAAGGAGAAACAGTACAACCCAGGGAGCTTGAGAAAACAAAACTGACCCTGGGGCAAGACTCTCAGCCTCAGCCTATGGTTCTAATGGCCCGGCATTTCAACCACAGCTCTTTCTGTCTCCTCTGTGGGTCTAGCACACTTAGAGAAACATATTTGTTAGATATAACTGAAAGAGTACACTGTTAAGTAGAATCTTCCTTTAATTAAAAGTACTTGCAGATGCAGACTTTATAGCCTACAGTTAAATACAGATCTTAACAGTGCAAACAGTAGCACACATATCACAAATGTAAAGATGTGATATATTTCTAGTTTTTCCACACTGCTTGCCCAAGAAGGGAATATTCCTTCATCTCTGGTGGATTGACTACCTGTCTGTGTGTCCATAATGAACCCAAAGAAGAGAACAACCAGTTTTCTCACTGATCAAATATAGTGTCATTTCTCAGGAATGTGCCTGCAGATTTCTTTTCTTCTTTCTTTTTGGTCTGTGTGGCTTGCAAATTAAATAGAAGGAGTTACTGTGCGGAAGGGAAGAAAAATGGGGATGTAGGAGGGTCAGGACATATAGATATTATGCTTGCTTTTTCACGCCCATTAGCCACCTAGATGTGGTTATTTGGCCTGCTTTATGAAACTTCCTCTCTCCTTGCCCTGCTTATCAAATTCAATCAATGTTTGCTCAGGTTAGTTAACTTTTACATCTATGGAGAATTGAAAACATCTCCTTTTCATTTGTGCGTAGTTACAGGTGGAATTTGCTTAGAAATCAGAAGGTACAACAAATCTGCCTTCACAGTCTTTCCTTTGTATGCTTGATAATTAAGCACAGATAGTTTGGAAACTCACCCCTTCCCCAACCCCATCCCCTAGGGAACTAATTTATTAAACAGTATGTATCTCAGCCTTACTGTGTTGGGATAGCTAGTTCTGCTATTTGAAAAAAAAAAAAAAAAAAATCCACCCAGGCCTGAAATGCTGTCTCATGCAGTTGTGAGTACATGTGATAAAATTAGGTTCTTTCGGGTGAATGTCCTTTTGTGATAAAGTCAACTCAACTACTTTCAGAGTTATAAAGAATAAAATTGCCAGTAGTTCTTTTGGAGTATGCCTGTACACTGACAAACCAAAATGTATTAATGTAAGTTAAGCCTCCTAAACCTCCTATTTAAGAGTTTTTACTAGATTTCACATGAATTCTTTCAACTGAATGTCTGTCATAGATCAAATTCAGCAGATGTTTATTTCAACCTCTTTTGATCTCTGTCAGTACTTACATAAGGATTCAATTTATTGTTGGCTTATCAGTTTTCGTAGTTAAAATCTGACAAGAAGCTAGTGATTCTGAGCTCTGGTTTTACAGTTCCACTAGCTGGTTTTAAAAGGCATATAGTAAAATTCTGAAAAATTTTAATAAAATTAGTTTTTACTGAATTAATATTTTAAAGAGCATATAGCATTTTTTTTGGGGGGGGGGATGCTTTAAAGGAAAAGGTCCCAACATGAAAAAAAAAAGAGAAAAAAATTTGAATGCTTTTAAAATTCCCATTCTCAAAACACTTATTTTGACTAAATTTTGTTTTGCAAGTTCTTTGCACATTTTACTTATGAGACAGATAATCGTTTTAGAAAAATTTTGCATAGCTTTTGTTATGCAACAGGCATTACTCTGAAGACATTCATATGTAAAACTGCATAAGTCTTATAACAACCTTAAAAAGTAGTAGGTATAGTTATTCATTTCTTTTTACACACAGGGAAACTGAGGCACAGAGAGGGTAAACTGATCAAAATCACATGGCTGAAAATGGGCAGCACTGAGATTCAATCCTGGAAGTCCAACTCCAAACCAAACTCACTTTAAACTCTATTCACAAAAAATCAATCAATTTTCACTTAGGGTTCCTGTTACACTGGGTTAGACTTGGTGTACATGATCATCAACATGGGTTAAGCAGTAAATAAATAACTAAAGCAAACTTTAGATGTTTGAATCTTTTGGGGGAGCTTAAAAGTAAAAAGTACCTGAGCCCCAGCCGACCAGCTGAGTCAGTATTTCCGGGGGTGGGGCTCAGGCAATGGTGTATTTTAAAGTTAAACAGCCGGTTCCAATGTGCTGCCAGATTGAGAGCCACTGGTTCAAGATTCTAGCCAAGTTTTACTACAAGGAATTTCAAACTTGAGCAGGCATCAGCATCACATGGAGGGTGTGTTTAATGTACAAGTGGCTGGGTTCAACTCCCAGAACATATTCAGTCAGTCTTGGGTGGAGCCCAACAATTTCTGTTATGTATCCAGTTCAATGAAGCTGGTGTTGCTGGTTTAATGACCACATTTTGAAAAATACTGTCTTAATAAGTTGGGACAGGGATAAGGGTGGTAATAGAGACCTAGAAGAAACTGGACTAATTCTCCAAGTATCTCATCTCTGATGCTGACACATTTCCTCTAGTTTGTTGATTTATGCAATAACATTGATTGAGGATGAGAGAGAAAAGAAAAAGGAAAGATATGACCCTAAAGGGAAGTGAGGGACATGAGATAGAGAAGAAGAATCCACATCTTCAGTAAACTAGACTTTGTGACTCTTTTACTGGCCTAACCACATGTCAGTGACAGAATATGAAATGGGAAAATTTAGCAATAGCAACCCTCAGAAAGAAATGCTCCGTTCTGTGTCAGAAACAGAACAGAACTGACTGAGAGCAAGACTGGAGGGGTGGTCAGGTGGGCTGTTGCTTTAGGGTACAGAAGTATTTATTAGTTCAGCTCTTATAGGTAATCTGAGAATCTGAGCTATGGCTGATCTTTGAAACCAAGGGCGAGGACAGATATGCTTTTTCCCAGCCTCAGCACCATGAAAGATGACCAAATGATCAACGCTAAGAACTGCCTGAGGATAGAGCAGCAATTCTCAACTGGGGATGTGAACTTGGTAAGGGGAGCAAGAAGCACACTTTGTAATATCCGGAAATGCTTTGTGTTGTCACAATGAGGGGGGACAGAGGTGCTACTAGAGCTAGTGGGTTGGGACCAGAGATGCTGTTAAACATCCTGCAATGTACAACATTGCTAAAGTTGAGAAATGCTGGGCTAGACACAGTCCTAGAACCAGAATCTGGGCCAAGATGCCAGTTGACTTAGTAATGAATATACTAAATGTGCAAAAGTATTGGGGGCCTGGATCAGCTATCAATATAGACCTGTTTCTGGGCTGGAGGAACCTCATAAAGAAGTAGAAGTAAGTACAACATTGGAGACAGCAAAAACTAAACAATCTACCAACAAAACCATATCAAATGGGTTACCACATAGTTCCAAAACACAGAAAGAAGACTATTAACAAAAAATAAAAGCCCAACAAAATCAACAACTGAAAGATGGATTTGCCTCAGTTTAAGCTAAAATAATAGGACAATCTGAAAGTGACCTTAAGAATTTAGGATACATCAAGTAAAAAAATAAATGAATAATATCTGTAGGAGAGTATGAGAATACTTGAAACAAAACTGGGCAGACATTAGGCAATCACAGGTGATAACAAAAAGAACCAATTTTAAAAATTAGAAATAAAAACTTAACCATTGAAACATAAATTCAATATATGGGATGAACTATGGCTTGGACACAGGTAAGGTGAACAAATATCTTGGTCTGTCAGGGACTGAGCAGTTTCTAGGACATGGCACTTCAGTGCTAAAACTGGGAAAGTGCTGGGCAAACTGAGACTGTTGGTCACACTAGACATAGATGAAGTGAATGGGAAGATGAAGTTGATAAACTGATTCAGGATTCATCACAGAGGCACAGAGATAAAAAAAAGTGAAAAACCAGTTAAAATCACATAGGATAGATTGAATCTATCCAGCCTTCTCTAGAGTAACAGGGATGCTAGAGAAAAAAAACTAGGAAGGAGGAAATGATAGAGTAATGGTTTTTGAAGAAATAATAGCTGAGAATCTTATATAGAGTTAAAGAAAATCATTAGGCTTTACATCAGGGGTTGGCGACTATAGCCCATGGACCAAAGTCAGCCTGCCACAAATGTTTGTGAATAAAGTTTTATTGGAATGAAGCCACAGCCATTTGCTTATACGTGGTCTGCAGCTGCTTTCATGCTACAAAGTTAGAGCTGAATAGTTGTAACAGAGACCACAAAACCTAAAAAACCTGAAATATTTACTATTGGCTCTTCACAGAAATATTGTAGATCCCTGCTTCAACTTGCAACTCTGAGTATCAAGCAGGATAAATAAAAATCAATTCACATGTCTATGAAGCACATTAAAGCTGTGAAACATAAAGACAAAGTAACATCTTGAAAGGAATGACAGAATTTCACCTACAGGGTAAGACAATTAGATTTATATAGCACATGATTCAGCAACACTAGAAGTCAATGAGGTAAGTCTGCAAAGTGCTGAGGAAAAGTAATATCAATTTAGAATATTTATATATGGCTAAGCTATCATTTAAGATTGAAATTAAAATGAAACAGTTTTCAGTCATACAAAACTCAATATACATTGTAGTATATAATATTATTCTTCTTTCAAATGGGTACCCATCTCTGCCATTACTCTGAATGCATAAAGATTATACATCCCTACATCTCTGCCCTTTTTAGCTGAGGCATGACTATGCAATGTATTCTGGCTGATTAAATGTGAGTAAAAGTGGAGTACATTTCTTCCAAGTAAAAGTGTTAAGAACTAGGAATTGGATTGGAAGGTCATGTTCCATGGGTAATTGCATTGTATTAAGATTCTTGTTGTGTTCAAGAGAACAGAAATACTAAATAGCAGTAGAAATTGTTAAACAGTAAGTAAGAGTATGTGTACTTGGGTAAGAAGATATATGAATCCAGAGCCCAAGAGTAAGATGTGAGGAATAATGCTATATATGGAGTTCTATGGAGCATACAGATTGAACAGTATATCAGAGTTAAGAGTTTAGAAACAGTCACACATATATGGGAACTGGACAAACGGCAAAGGAAGCAACAGAAGGAAGTAGGTGAAAAAAGAGACTGAGCTAGATAGTACTTGACAATCAGTTGTCCACAGGTATAAAGACCTGATTATTAAAGACCTAAAGGTGAAAAGAAAATCTTTAAAATATTTAGAGGAAAGGTGAGGAAAATAGCTTTAATATTTGAGAGTAGAGAATAACTATTTAAAACTGACATCAAAGCAGAAATGACAGACTTATTTTAAAATTTGACAGCATTAAGATTTAAAACTTGTGTATAAAACAGAGACACTAAAAATAAAAAAGAAGCCATAGATTCAAAGCATAAAATTAGCAATGCATATAACTGACATGAGCTTCCCTGGTGGCTCAGATGGTAAAGAATCTGCCTGCAATACAGGAGACCCAACACCTGGGTTGGGAAGATCTCCTGGAGAAGGAAATGGCAACCTACTCCAGTATTCTTGCCTGGGAAATTCCATGGACAGAGGAGCCTGGAAGGCTACAGTGAGTCAATGGGTTTGCAAAGAGTTGGACATGACTGGGTGACTAACACGTTCCCTTCAAAAATGACATAGAGTCAATGCCTAGAATATATAAGGAATTACTATAAATCAACATGAAAAGATAATCCGTAAGAAATGAACAAAGCACATGAGGGGAATTTACAGAATAGGTTACCTGAATGGTCAATAAACTTACAAAAACATGTTCCATCTTAGTAGTAATCAGGAAAATTGAAACAAAAATGAGTTTTGCTATGCCAACAAGAGTTTAGTTTCCAAAATATACAGACAGCTCATACAAGTCAATATGAACAAAAATGAACAATTCAATCAAAAAATGAGCAGAAGGCCTAAACAAACATTTCTCCAAAGAAGACATTCAGATGACCAACAAGCATGTGAAAAGATGCTCGATATCAATAGTTACTAAAGAAATGCAAATCAAAACTATAGTGAGGAATCACCTCATACTGATCAGAATGACCATCATCAAGTCTACAGGGGAGTTCTCTGGTGGCCCAGTGGTTGAGAATCCACCTTCAAATGCAGGAGACACAAGTTTGATCCCTGGTCAGGGATCTAAGATCTCACATACCAAAGGGCAACTAAGCCTGAGAGACACAACTAGAGAGGTATGTGCACCACAATTAGAGAAAGCCTGCACATAGCAACAACGACAGAGCACAGCCAAGATAAATAAATAAAAAGAAGGAAAAAGGGTCTGCAAATAAAGCATTTTGGAAAGGGTGTGGAGAAAATGGAACCCTCCTACACTGTGGTGCTGCCACTGTGAAAAACAGTATGGAGTTTTCTTTAAAAATTAAAAATAGAGTTACCATACCATTCAGCAGCCCCATTCCTGGGCAAATATCCAGAAAAGACAAAACTCTAATTAAAAAAGCACATACAAAAACCAATGTTCATAGTAGCACTATTTGCAATAGCCAAGACATGGAAATGGCATAAATGTCCATGAACAGATGAGTCAACAATGAAGATATGACATATCTGTATCTATATTTATATTTAATAGAATATTACTCAGTAACAAAAAAGAATTAAGCAATGCCATTTACAGCAACATGGATGGACCTAGAGATTATTATACTAAGTGAAGTAAGTCAGTGAAAGAAAGACAATTATTATGTGATGTCACTTACATGTGAAATCTAAAAAAATAATGCAAATCAACTTATTTACAAAACATCCTCACAGACATAGAAAGCAAACTTACGGTTACCATAAGGGGAAAGGAGGGGAAGGAATAAACTAGGAATTTGGGATGAACAGATATACACCACTATGTATAAAATTGATAGGCAATAAGGATTTACCATATAGCACAGGGAACTATACTTAATATCTTGAAATGACCTATAATGTAAAAAAAAATCTGAAAAAGAATATATATAGATATATCACTGTGCAGCAAACCTGAAACAACAGTATTGTAAATCAAGTACAGTTTAATTTAAAAATCTGTAAATGAATAAAGTTTTGTATATAATAATAAATTCTCAAAACTCTATCAGTAAATCTGGCAATACCAAGTTTTAGGGATGATGTAGAGAAATGGGAAATGTCATAAAAGATGAGCAAGAGATAAATTGTTACAATGATTTCAGAGAAAAATTTGCTAAATTCAGTAAATTTGAAGGTGCCCAGATCCCTTATGCAAAAGAATATTTATTCTAGTACTGTTTGAAATGGAAAATAGCAGATGAATGGATAAGGAAGCTGTGGTACATATACACCATGGAATATTACTCAGCCGTTAAAAAGAATTCATTTGAATCAGTCCTAATGAGATGGATGAAACTGGAGCCCCTTATACAGAGTGAAGTAAGCCAGAAAGATAAAGAACATTACAGCATACTAACACATATATATGGAATTTAGAAAGATGGTAACGATAACCCTATATGCAAAACAGAAAAAGAGACACGGAAATACAGAACAGACTTTTGAACTCTGTGGGAGAAGGTGAGGGTGGGATATTTCAAAAGAACAGCATGTATACTATCTATGGTGAAACAGATCACCAGCCCAGGTGGGATGCATGAGACAAGTGCTCAGGCCTGGTGCACTGGGAAGACCCAGAGGAGTCGGGTGGAGAGGGAGGTGGGAGGGGGGATCGGGATGGGGAATACGTGTTAATCTATGGCTGATTCATATCAATGTATGACAAAAAAAAATAATAATAATTAAAAAATTAAAAAAATAAAAAAAAATAATGACAACAAATTCAACATCGGATAATAGATGACTAAATAATAAATAATATATAATAATAAATAATTATTTATTATAATAAATAATAAATATAATATATTTAATATAATATATAAAATAAATAATAAATAAATTTATAATTACAAATAAATAAAATAGGTGGAACTAGAGCTGCATGTGTCCAAATGCATATGTATTGAAAACATACCAATGTCAAGATAAAAGAATGCAAATGCAGAAATCATAAAAAAGCAAAGTGGGAAATCACTATTATATGGTATCTTACGGATACAGGCAGATTAAATAAAAATATAAAAACATGTTAGGGAAGGTGAGGTGTCACTCTCAGAGCCGACATTCCTTTACCTGTAGAGGGAAGGGCATGGAACTGGGGAGGGTAAAATGAGGGCTTCAACTTTGCCTTTTTAATTTTTTGAAAAGATGGCAAAATGGCAATAATATGACAAATGGTACAATAATATGCATGAACTCTGGGTGTGAGTATGTGAATATTTGTCACGTTGTTTCCTAACATGCTACAGTATTTTAAGAAGAGAAGGGTACAGGAGGAAAGAAAGGGCAGATGAAATGCATCTCCAAGAACTAGGGAAGTGATATTGAAGTTACCAAACCCGGAGCTGGAGCCCCCACCCATTTGCTTCAAGAGCAAGGCTGCTGAGCATTTAGTGTTTGCGCTAATGTGCTCTAAAGTGCCTCTCATTTCCTCCTCTGTGCATTGACATGTGCATGAGTGAGATCTGATAGAATTTGAACTTATCAATCTTGGCTCAAAACTTGCTTGTCATAACAGAGGAGCTTTTTTTTTTTTTTTTTAACACATTGGTACAGATCTTGCAGCAAAAGGGAGGTAGTCCGATTTGCAGAAGCAGAGGATATACAGATCAAGAGTAGAGAGTAGGCGTGCATGTGAAGGGAGTGTGTGGAGGAATGTGGACTTCTATTTGGGGACAGTAGCCTGTCATTCAGAACTGTGACTCACCCTCTCCAGCTTACATGATAAAGACAAGAACCACTGCTCTCCCTCTCCAAGAAAGAACTGGGTAGGAGCCCTCGTTCCCAGAGGGATTCTTGTAGCTCACATTTCATACTCTAATTTGCCTGGGATACCAGCTCTCAATTGAGCCTCCATTGTAGCCCCTCAAATTATTTGTGGGGTCACAAACTAATCCCCCTCAGAAATCCTTCACAATTTAAACTCTTGGCTGTGTTTAAATCTGGGGCTCACAGTTTTAAAGGATGAGGGAGAAAAAGTCAGTATTGACTTTTTGAAGTCAATTCAAAAAGTTGAATTAATGAAGCCCCCTATCATAATCAAGGACATCTAGAAAGGATGTGCGTTGGTTCAGAAAAAGCCCTCCTCTCAAAATGTGAATCGGACAATGACACGGACTCCTTTGCTTGGGAGTCTCCAGTGGTTGCCAGAGGGGAACAGAATACCATCAAATTCCTTGTCGTGACCCTGGAAACCCAGCAACATGTGAAAGTTGCCTCTTTCCAGAAGCCACCTCTTTGCCCCTCTCCTCTCCTCCTGCCTCATGTATTCTTGCAGATCCAAGCTCTCTCCTGCCTCTTGTCTTTTGTACCTGCCATTTCCTGTGTCTGAAATGGTCTTTACTGCCACATTCCCTGTGCCCAGCTTATTCTCAATCTTCGGTGCCATAACTCTCAACCTATACCAAGCCCCACTTTATACATTAAGGTTTCGATTTAACCAGTCTAGGCTGGGGCCTTGAGAATAGGTATGATTTATAAGGTACTCATGTGATTTCAATGTGCAACCAGGGTTGAGAACCAGGGCTTTAGTTTAAACATCACTGCATCAAAGACCAGACTGGTATCTAAAGAGGATGTTTCCTTCTTATGTCCTGTCTCAGCTCCTTATTTACCTCCTTCAGAGCTCACTACCTGGTATTTTACTTACATGTTTACTCGAATTGGTGGCTCAGATGGTAAAGAATCTGCCTGCAATGCAGGAGACCTGGGTTTGATCCCTGGGTCAGGAAGATCCCCTGGAATGACCACTCACTCCAGTATTCTTGCCTGGAGAATTCCATGGACAGAGGAGCCTGGTAGGCTACAGTCCATGGGGTCACAAAGAGTCAGACACGACTGGGCAACTAACACTTTCACTTGACTTTACTTCAATTAGCTTTCCATCTTCCAGGGAACAGTGGTCCTCCAAGTGTAGTCCCTGGACTAGCAGCATCAGCATCACCTGAAAATATCACCTAGAAATGCAAATTTCTAGGCTCCATCTCCGACCCTTCTGGATATTCAGATGTGTGCTAAAGTTAGATCCACCACATTCAGTGTGAGCTCCAAGAAGTCAGGCCCTCACCATCTTTTTTGCCCTGCATTCTTTCTTGTCCAGCAGAGTCCAACAAGGAACAAGGGCTCAATAAGCCTTCATTAAATAAAGAGTGATAACACATTTCTTCTGTAAGTAGCTTACATGCAAATTGTGAGCTGACTGAAAAGAGCAAAACAAACTAATAAAACCCTCAAACCAATTTTATACCTAATTTCTTAAACATTCTAAGGTTTATTGGTAAAAGATGTTTCCCCTCTCTAACTGTGAACATACAAAAATCTGTGCATGATTCACTATTTTCTCCTCACTATTTTTCAGGAAATCTATGACTTGAAATGTGCCTAAAAGTATTTGTCATGTGGACAGTTATCATTCTATCATTTCCATTTCGGGCTGTGAAGTGAGATAATTTGTTTAAAGTTTCAGATTATGTTAATTTCCACAGGATCAGATATTTGAGAAGTAGAATCTTACTTTTTTGTCCTTCTGCTTCTAAAATGTAGAATCATATTATAAAGAACAACAAGGAACCCATAGCCAATCCTCTACCCTTACTAAGCAACTTGAGAAAGAGCTGGCAAGACCAAGTCAAGATCCCACTGCAAAGCCAGCACTCCCTGCCACCAGGTAGCTAAAATCCATCGTTCATTATAGCTTATGTCCTTGTCCTCACAAAACCCCATGTACTTTTCCACCTAATTCCCACAAGTTTCTACAGTTCCTCTACCAATAAGTTATAGGAAGAGGGTGATAACAGGTGAATTTCTCAATAACCACTTGGGCCACCGTGTGGTTCCACTTTCTAATACCCGCTTCCGGCACTCAGCCTGGAAGAGGAGGGTTTAGTCACACCAGTAACACAGAACTTAGAGAAAGGCTAAGCATTTGATCATTGAGTCCCTTGTTCTGAGCCCTGGGGTGGAGAGCCACAAAGCCAGTGACCCCTTCAGTCTCCCACCCCAACAGCTCTGCAGGAAGATTTCTGTAAAGTGATCACTCTGAAAATAGGATAATTCATAATGGGACTAGCAGAAGTTACAAGCAGTGCCTCCCAGATCTAACAGAGGTGGTCACCAGCCTTAGGAAAGGTCCTTGACACTCCCAAAAACCAGTCCCGGGCTTTTCTTGAACCACTATCTTCCTTGGTACCTACTTTTTCTCAGATGCAGCATGAGACAGAAAAACTCAGGCCCTGAGAGCAGACAGAACTGGCTCAAATCCCAGTCCCAGTATTCACCAGCTGTGTGGCTGTGAGTAAGGGGATCACCCTTCCCAAGAGTCAGTGTTCTCAGCTAGAGAACAGGGACAATAGCAGTAACTGCTTGCAAGGAGGTGATCGGGATTTTATGGCAGACAGTGAGGAGGAACTAAAGAGCCTCTTGATGAAAGTGAAAGAGGAGGGTGAAAAAGTTGGCTTAAAACGCAACATTCAGAAAACTAAGAACATGGCATCCGGTCCCATCACTTCATGGCAAATAGAGAGGGAAACAGTGGAAACAGTGGCAGACTTTATTTTGGGGGGCTCCAAAGTCACTGCAGATGATGATTGCAGCCATGAAATTAAAAGACGCTTACTCCTTGGAAGGCAAGTTATGACCAACCTAGATAGCATATTAGAAAGCAGGGACATTACTTTGCCAACAAAGATCTGTCTAGTCAAGGCTACGGTTTTTCCAGTAGTCATGTGTGGATGTGAGAGTTGGACTGCAAAGAAAGCTGAGCACCAAAGAACTGATGCTTTTAAACTGTGGTGTTGGAGAAGACTCTTAGGAGACCCTTGGACTGCAAGGAGATCCAACCAGTCCATCCTAAAGGAAATCAGTCCTGAATATTCATTGGAAGGACAGATGCTCAAGCTGAAACTCTAATACTTTGGCTACCTGACTCATTTGAAAAGACCCTGATGCTGGGAAAGATTGAAGGCAGGAGGAGAAGGGGACGACAGAGGATGAGATGGTTGGATGGCAGCACCAACTCAAGGGACATGAGTTTGAGTAAACTCCGGGAGATGGTGATGGACAGGGAGGGCTGGCATGCTGTGGTCCATTGGGTTGCAAAGAGTCAGACACGACTGAGCAACTGACCTGAACTGAACTGATAGGGATTTGATGAGATGGTGGATGCCAAAGCTTGCGCTTTCCTGGTGGCTCAGATGGTAAAGAATCTAGCTGCAGTGCAAGAGACCTGTATTTGATCCCTGGGTTGGGAAGATCCCCTGGAGAAGGGAATGGCAACCAACTCCAGTATTCTTGCCTGGAGAAATCCATAGGCAGAGGAGCCTGGTGGGCTATAGTCTATAGGGTTACAAAGAGTTGGACACAACTGAGTGACTAACGCTTTCACTACTTTTTCATGCCAAGGCTCACAAATGTTAATGGCCATTATTATTGTCTTCCTGTGTTCACTAGGAGTCTTTATACCTCCTTAGGAAATCATTTTTATTTGGGTCTGGAAAGAAAGAAACCAACAGTCTGGCGGCTGCCTGCACTTTTATAGGTGCTTTATAATTACAGTCTTATTCACTCTTTAAAACAACCTTTCAAGATAGTGTCATCATCATCTTCATCATTGTTGGATAAGGAAACAAACTCAGAGCTTAAGTGACTTATGAAAAAACCATGCAACTATAAAGCAAAGAATAAGTAGGTAGAAATACAGCCTTTGACTGATCTATGATGTCTCTCAAGGAGAAAAAGTAGAAGAGTTTTTTCCCTTCCTTTTATATGCTACCTGCCATTCTGCAACTTGTTATAGAATGTCAAAGGCGATGTTGGGGAGAGAGAAACTAAAGGAAATCTACTTCCTTTTTAAGTATAACCTTGATAAGCTACAAAGGCATCCTATACCATTATTGCAACTGGGAAATTCGTGCACCATGCCACTATATAGTTTCGTTGTTTTTGTTGTTTAGTTGCTAAGTTGTGTCCAACTCTTTTGCAACTCCATGGACTGTAGCCCATCAAGCTTCTCTGTCTGTGGGATTTCCCAGGCAAGAGTACTGGAGTGGATTGCCATTTCCTTCTCCAGGAGATCTTCCTGATCCAGGGATTGAACCTGCATCTCCAGCATTGGCAGGAGGATTCTGTACCACTGAGTCACTAGGGAAGCCCTCACTATATAGTAGGTAAAACTAAAATATGTTGTTTTACAAGAGGGTAACTTGGTTAAAAGTCTAAATATATCTGTTTTTTTAAATTTACCTATTCTTTTAGCATTTCTTGCAATGGAAAATAATTAGGCAACAAACGTAAATGAATGTTTATGATAGTCTTATCTGTATGACCATAAAGAAAGAAAACTAAAACAAAAAACAATCTAAATGTCCAACTATATGGAACCAATTAAAATAAATTACTGGTTCCAAACAGGAAAAGGAGTACGTCAAGGCTGTATATTGTCACCCTGCTTATTTAACTTATATGCAGAGTACATCATGAGAAACACTGGACTGGAAGATGCACAAGCTGGAATCAAGATTGCCAGGAGAAATATCAATAACCTCAGATACGCAAATAACACCACCCTTATAGCAGAAAGTGAAGAGGAACTAAAAAGCCTCTTGATGAAAGTGAAGGAGGAGAGTGGAAAGTTGGCTTAAAGTTCAACATTCAGAAAACTAAGATCGTGGCATCTGGTCCCATCATTTCATGGCAAATAGATGGGGAAACAGTGAAAACAGTGTCAGACTTTATTTTTTTTGGCTCCAAACTCACTGCAGATGGTGATTGCAGCCATGAAATTAAAAGATGCCTACTCCTTGGAAGGAAAGTTATGACCAACCTAGATAGCATATTAAAAAGCGGAGACATTACTTTGTCAACAAAGGTCCGTCTAGTCAAGGCTATGGTTTTTCCACTGGTCATGTATGGATGTGAGAGTTGGACTGTGAAGAAAGCTGAGCACCGAAAAATTGATGCCTTTGAACTGTGGTGCTGGAGAAGACTCTTGAGAGTCCCTTGGACTGCAAGGAGATCCAACCAGTCTATCCTAAAGGAGATCAGTCCTGGGTGTTCATTGGACGGACTGATGCTGAAGCTGAAACTCCAGTACTTTGGCCACCTGATGTGAAGAGTTGACTCATTTGAAAAGACCCTGATGCTGGGAGGGATTGGGGGCAGGAGGAGAAGAGGACAACAGAGGATGAGATGGTTGGATGGCATCACTGACTCGATGGGCATGAGTTTGAGTAAACTCTGGGAGTTTGTGATGGACAGGGAGGCCTGGTGTGCTGCAATTCTTGGGGTTGCAAGAGTCGGACACAACTGAACAACTGAACTGAACGGAATACAATGCAGTCATTAAAAATGATTCATTATTAAAAATGCTTTCATAACTCATATATTATTCAAAATATTTTAAATTAAAAAGCAGATAAGGGGATGGTTTATAAAGTATGATAGTACTTATAGAAAATTATATTTATAAAATATATTTTAAATGACAAAATTCTAGAAGAATCTATACAAATTTAGCAATGATTGCCCCAGGTGATAGGACTATAGGAAATATGTATTGTGTCATTTCTGCATGTCTATATTTCTAAGAAATTTTTTTTAATAATGTGTTACTTTTACAATAAGATTGTGCTCTCTTAAGAAAACATTATGTAAGACATCAAACACACTATCCAATTAAACCTTTCTTTTTTTCTTCTATTACCATCTTGTGTTCCCTAAGAAAATTCAAATAACCCCGTAAACCACAATGCCCTCACTTGTTTTTGAAAAGAATATGGCAATTAAGGTCAAGATTTTTTCTAAGAATCCTAGATCTGCAGGTCAAGTATGGAAACATTAGTGAAAGTGATATTCGCTCAGTAGTATCTGACTCTTTGCGACCCCATGGACTGAAGCCCGCCAGGCTCCTCTGTCCATAGCATTTCCCAGGCAAGAATACTGGAGTGGGTAGCCATTCTCTTCTCCCTCTGGAGATCTTCCCTCCCCAAGGATCAAACCCAGGTCTCTTGCATTGCAGGCAGATTCTTTACCATCTGAGCCACCTCTGCACTTTCCCCACTTTGGCTCACAAGATTTCAGACTACAAACTCGTGCCATGAATTCTTTACCCTGTCCATTCCAGTGCCTGCAGGGTGCACTCTCTATCCCCACCAACTACTTGTAGGGATCATTGCTTCAGTCCCCATTTTCCCACTGGGAGGTGGCAAATCAGTCATCTTCTCCATAAGGAGAGATTTCTCAGTCACAAAGTCGTGTTTGACTCTCTGATCCCATGGACTGTAGCCCACCAGGCTGCTCTGTCCATGGAATTCTCTAGGCAAGAATACTGGAGTGGGTTGCCATTTCCTTCTCCATAAGGAGAGAAGGGGTAACCAATTTCTAGTCTTACAGGACCTGGAGAGTTGGGGAAAGTTGCGTGGAATTAAAAAGTTGTCTCTCTTATGGACTTTGGGAGCCTAAGAACACCACATGTATGAGAACACAATCAATTATACAGAGAAATAATAGGAAACTAGCAGAATATTAATGCTGTAGTTAAGGTTCATTATGAGTTAAGCTAGTTTTTATGGCACACTGGGAACCCAGTCACGATTTTAAGTGTGCTCCACATAAGGATTTTCTATTAACTTTGGAACACAACCTGTCCCTAAGATTTGGACTGTTTGGATTTTGTTTGCTTCTCTTAATTAAAATAATAAACTTCATTTTCTTTCTCTTTCTTTTTTTAAATTTTAATTTTTCTCCATGTTGTAGGGGCATGTGGGCTCTTAGTTTCTAGACCAGGGACTGAACCTGCACCTAGAAGTGCGTAGTCTTTAACAACTGGACCACCAGGGAAATCCCCTAAACTGCATTTTTCTAAACAAAAGAACTCCTCTTGTAAAACTTCACTATGTTGTCAAAATGACACTCATGCTCAGCAATATTACCCAATGTATATCACTGGCGTTTTCTTCAGGTTTCCAAAGTGCTCCTGAAAGGAAACTTGACTGCCCTGTGGTTCTAAACG
This sequence comes from Cervus canadensis, assembly GCF_019320065.1. Lineage (NCBI taxonomy): Eukaryota > Metazoa > Chordata > Mammalia > Artiodactyla > Cervidae > Cervus > Cervus canadensis. Next base: position 33,459,435 of record NC_057401.1, on the reverse strand, counting down.
AACCATCTTAAGAAGCAAAGACAAAGAATGTAGCTTTTCTTTCTTTAAGGCATAACTCTTCCTCTGTTCGGAAGGCTAGAATCAGAAAAGGGAACTCCTGCAGCCACAGTCTCTCAACTGGTATAATAACGCCTTAGCAACTTTATTAACAAAGGGAACGACGATGAGATAAGCAAAAATTCCAGAGGCTTGGAGGACCTGCCCGTGAGGCACACCCACCCCTCTCTGCTCTGTGTAGAAAAGATCAGATGTTTGCCAGGAGATGAAAGAGAGTCATAAAATCTATTACTTACCATTTTTTTATGAACGAGTTGATGTGGGTGGCACACAGCGACTCCGAAGATGCTGTAACTCGGACAGTGAATGTGCAAGTTAGCTATGCAGACAGTACTTCCTTTTTTGAACCCTGTGGTCTGTCCAGTTTTCACACATTGATATATAAGGTTTATTTGCATGTTATCTCAGAAACATTTGTGTAACTGGCCAGGTTTATCCAGTTACTATGCCTTACTGATATGAAAACAGCTACAGGTAGAGCTTTGAAGTCTTAAAGATTGACACAGACCTTTTTAAAAAGTGTCTGAATAGTAAATTTTGTGTATGTTATTAACCCATTTTATATATAAAATGAGTTTGTAGAGGATTCATATTAACATGTTAACAGTGGTTGACTTCGGTGGAGATATTATTATAAATCCTTGTTTTGTACTTTGCTGACTTTCTGACTTTTCAATTTTGAGTATATAATACCTATTTAAAACAAACTATAATCTTAAAAAGAACAAAATGATTATGATAATTTTAACCATCAATTTCAATGCATTTAAATCTATCTCATCAATATTTAAATACAGGACATATTTTAACCTTATCATAAGATGTTATTTGTTTCATTAAAAATATAAAGTACATGACAGTCTAGGTTCATGCGTTAATTTTTTGGTAATATTTGTTAGCAACTGACATCTTAATTTGAGGTTGCAAATTTCTAGATCTTGTAAGTATTACCACATTAACCTAGTAGAGGGGCACCAATTTTTTTTGTTTGATCCTGAGCTAATACTAACTACTACCATGACGATAAAAATTCTTTAGTAAATGGATGTTTCCTTTTATTTATTTCTTAAACAAAAATGTTTTTCAAAATTGAGATGTGGTTAGAAATATGGATAAAACCATTGCCAGGACAAGACAGAAAGGCAGAGGAGGGGTCAGTTCCCAGAGGTAGAAAGGAATTTGAGATTGCCTTGAAATTGTAGGTATTTTTAAAATGGGGCTTGAGGTTACTCAGGAGCTAGGAGAGTAGTCAGAAATTATACTGTCTCTGGCACATCATAAGCATTCAATGAATGAATGGAGGAGGAAGATCAAGGTAAGGCAGGTATGAGAAAACTAGGCATTTTTTTAGACAATAAGACATTGCCAGAAGACCTTGAAATGGAGACATTCTTTAGCATAACCAGAAAGCCTCTCATCCACTATCTGTTGGAACAGTACAAATTAGGGTCTAAAGCAGAAGTTTTTCACCTGGCAGCCCATTAAAATCACCTGGGAAGTTTTAAAAAATCCAAGTTTTCAGGTTTAATCCGAGACCATTAAATAAAGACCTCTAGTTTTAAGCCCCAGGCATCAGTGTTTTTTAATACAGTTCCCCAGGTAGTGTCAAGGTATAGGCAAGCCTGGGCTCTAAAGGGAGGAGTAAGTGACATACGAGGAAGATGAAAAACAGATTAGCAGGCAAGATTCATCAGTGGAAATAACCCTGATGTTCTGACACTGTTTACTACTAAGTTTATCAACATATTTTCACTATACACTACATAATAATTACTTTTTCTTGATCATTCCATGACTTTTCTCTCTGGGCCAGTCAGTTGGACAAAAATCACATGATAAACAAAAACTGAACAATTTCCATTAACAATGTAGCACAAGTCTCTGGTTAAATGAACACTGAGTTTCAATTTATTCATTTGAGTTCCATTTCAGTTTGTGTTTATTTAATATTTCTAAATGTAGTATATTTAAGAGGTGTATTTTGGCTAAGAAGAAACAGGCTAAAGCTCCCATCCGTAACTCATAATCCACCAATAAGTTTTTAGTTTTTGGAGCATAATCATTTTACTTCAAAAAACATGTATTTCAATCATCACTTATGTGAGTACATTTCCTGTGAAGTCAATTAAGTATGCAAATCCTTGAGCAGGAAGATGAAACAGGAAATGCAAGAAAGCTGACACACAATAGAATGATACCATCTGAAGAAGATAAAGTTTTTTTTTTTTTTTTTTTTTTTTTGTGGTATAGGCACTGAAATTATTCCTGCTAGCAGAAGGGTGAAGTACCTTAGAGAATGCAAATGTGGTTATAATTCTTCAAATCTCTTTTCATAAATTTGCATTCTGGAGAACTATTTACGTTCAGGCAATGGTAAAATTAGGCTGTCTCCCTGGTACACAGTGACAGCTAGATGGAGACTGTGAGGCTCAGAGACAACCTCGGGGGTGGAGGGGCTGGCAAATCCAGCTTCGTTTTTTTTTAAGTCAGTTTACAAGATGGAGGCAGGGACCTCTAATAACAATGTAAGTCACACTGCTTATGCTCCTTATTTAAAAACACCGTCGTTGTATCTATCAGGTTTTAAAAGGAGCATGGTTGAAGTTGTTAGCATAGAGGGTTAGAAATACTTAGAAACTCTTACATGATTGATTTCAGCTTTGTAACCTGAATGGCTAACATTTTAGAAAAGAAACAAATGATCATCTACTTTACGTGTTCAACGTTCACAGGACCGGACAAGACCCCTGAGATAGGAGAACAAGAGGATGTTGAGTCTCACCTCTTCCAGGAAGCTTTCTCTGCTGCTGGCTCATTCATCTCCCCCTTTCCTGGATTCCTGTAGAGTGAACCTGGAAATGAAGCTCTTTGATATCTTTGCCTTTTATGGTGCTCCCATTGTATTGGCTGCATTAAGTTTGGCTCCCTAACCAGATCTGAAATTCCTCCAGTGTGAATTAATTTTTGTACTTCCTTCTGTCACCCTAAGAGCATAGAGTAGCTTTTACTCTTTTTAAAGCTTTTTTGGCTTATGTGTTCTTTTCAGAATCTGATAAAAGCAGTATATAGTTTGCACACTAATTATGCATGTGCACAGTCTTCCTTGAAGCCCATCATTTCTGGGAAGCTGTAGGAGAACTCTTGGCTAAAATATCTTCAAATACTAGGAGGTAGTCACTATATTATATTGGCGCTTTTCGATGATGAAATGAAAGCACAGAAATGTTCAGTGATCCCTTAAGTTTCCAAATCAGGGAACTGGTCAGCTGAAACTTCATTATTTTGTAAACTTGTCTCCTTTTATCAACATGCATTTGAACCTTGCCAGGAAAGAACAACTCAAACTCACAAAATAGATTCATAGAAATTCAAGGAAGTTCTAGTCTCCCTGTGTGCAGAGATATGGAGTAGCCAAATGAAAACTAACAGGAAAAAAGCAGGATAAGAACAGGCACGCTTTAAAAAATTGTGCAGGAGGAAATGGGTAGTTCCTTGATTTGGCTTATTTCTCTTTCACTTTTCATTTTGAAAACAAAATGGGTGTTTTTCACTCTTGTACTTTCTATTTTTGATGAAAGAAGGCCTTAACCCTTTCAGAACATCCATGCACTGGGAAGAAATAACATGTTACACCAGTGAAAAATCAATTTCTCTTTCGAGAAATCCTATATTTCAATAGGATCATTACCTGAAAACTGGGTTTGCCTCTTGGTGAGTGTCGAGCCAAAAGACATATCAAGCCAAAGCATAGGAGAAGGAAGGACTTTTTACTTGCAACATGTAAGGAGAACACTAGGTGTCTTTCCCAAAGCAGTATTACCTGGAACAGCAACATTGGGGAAGTTTTAAGTTAAGGGTATATGCATATTCATGAAGTGGCTTGGACAGTTAGCAGTCCAAACTTTAATTGGCTGAAATCACTAGAGTCATCAAAGGTCAACATCATCATCTCTTGTTGTTGTTCAGTCGCTCAGTCATGTCCAACTCTTTACAACCCCAAGGACTGCAGCACGCCAGGCTTCCCTGTCCTTCACAATCTCTTGGAGTTTGTTCAAACTCATGTCCATTGAATCGGTGATGCCATCCAACCATCTCATCCTCTGTTATCCCCCTCTCCTCCTGCCTTGAATCTTTCCCAGCATCAAAGCCTTTACCGATGAGTTGACGCCACATCAGGTGGCCAAAGTATTGGAGCTTCAACATCAGTCCTTCCAATGAATATTCAGGGTTGATTTTCTTTGGGATTGACTTGTTTGATCTCCTTGCAGTCCAAGGGACTCTCGAGAGTCCCTCTAGATGATCTGGTGGTTGAGGGCTTCAGGCTAATCTTTAGCACTCTCAGTGAAAGACTCCCACTGAACTGCATTCTTTCGTTCCCTTAAGTTCATTAATTACTGAGACTTGTTCAAGGACAAGCATTGTGGCCAGGCTTAGAGCACAAAATGGTTAAGGCAGAAAATGACTTCTCTTGTGTCAAGAAAGTCATACAGCGTGCTAAGTCGCTTTACTCGTGTCTGACTCTGTGTGACCCTGTGGACTGTAGCCTCCCAGGCTCCTCTGTACATGGGATTCTCCAGACTAGAATCCTAGAGTGTGTTGCCATGCCCTCCTCCAGGGGAACTTCCCAACCCAGGGTTGAACCTGCACCTCTTAGCTCTCCTTCATTGGCAGGTGGGTTCTTTATCATTAGTGCCACCTGGGAAGCCCCTGGAAGAGTTCTATGTTATATATTAATTTACTTACAACTTTCCTATTTTGCGTATAATTTGTATCTTACCCTCTCTTGAGATTTGGGCACTCCTAAAGTTTTGCGGGGGCTTCCTTGGTGGCTCAGATGGTAAAGAATCTGCCTGCAATGTGAGACACCTGGGTTCTATCCCTGGGTCGGGAAGATCCCCTGGAAAAGGAAATGGCAACCCATTCTAGGATTCTTGCCAGGAGAATTCCATGAACAGAGGAGCCTGGGGGGCTATAGGCCACAAAGAGTTGGACACAACTGAGTGACTAACAGATACACAGCTCTGTAGGATTCTGCTGAGTCTTGTAATTCTTTTATCTTACTGGGTCTCTAAGAAAACATTTAACTGACACCATCAAAATATACACCTTCATTGGGTTGATCACTACCTTTGAAAATGTGTTAATGATAATTGCACTTCAATGAATAAAAGAAAAAAAAGGTCCCACATGAAAATAGATCTGTTTTCCTTTTTGTCCTTCCCCATTCATTCATTTGTTCCCATTTTCCTTCCAAACAGGAAAGTGATGCAAGAACAATTTGGAAAATAAGCTGATAGGCTTTGGGAATGAATAGACTCAGAGATGATGACAAAGGGGAAAATGGATCACTATCCCATTCTAGAGTTGTTATCCTGTCCCACTGTTGATTAACTGTAGGTATGAATATTCTCATTTTCTCAGTCTGTTGTTTAACTTTTAAAATTTATGTTTAATTGGAGGATAATTGCTTTACAATATTCTGTTGATTTCTGCCATACAACATGAATCAGCCATAAGTATACATTTATCCCCTCCCTTTTGAGCCTCCCTCCCATCCTCCCTGTTTAATTTTAAAACAGAAATATTTCCATTTTCAGTCAGTTCAGTTCAGTCGCTTAGTTGTGTCCAACTCTTTGCGACCCCATGAATCGCAGCACGCCAGGCCTCCCTGTCCATCACCAACTCCCAGAGTTTACACAAACTCATGTCCATCGAGTCAGTGATGCCATCGAGCCATCTCATCCTCTGTCGTCCCCTTCTCCTGCCCCCAATCCCTCCCAGCATCGGGTCTTTTCAAATGAGTCAGCTCTTCCCATCAGGTGGCCAAAGTATTGGGGTTTCAGCTTCAGCATCAGTCCTTCCAATGAACATCCAGGACTGATCTCCTTTAGGATAGACTGGTTGGATCTCCTTGCAGTCCAAGGGACTCTCAAGAGTCTTCTCCAACACCACAGTTCAAAAGCATCAATTTTTTGGTGCTCAGCTTTCTTCACAGTCCAACTCTCACATCCATACATGACCAGTGGAAAAACCATAGCCTTGACCAGACAGACCTTTGTTGACAAAGTGATGTCTCTGCTTTTTAATATGCTATCTAGGTTGGTCATAACTTTCCTTCCAAGGAGTAGGCATCTTTTAATTTCATGGCTGCAATCACCATCTGCAGTGATTTTGGAGCCCCCAAAAAATAAAGTCTGTCACTCTTTCCACTGTCTCCCCATCTATTTCCCATGAGGTGATGGGACCAGATGCCATGATGTTAGTTTTCTAAATGTTGAGCTTTAAGCCAACTTTTTCACTCTTCTCTTTCACTTTCATCAAGAGGCTTTTTAGTTCCTCTTCACTTTCTGCTATAAGGGTGGTGTCATCTGCATATCTGAGGTTATTGATATTTCTCCCGGCAATCTTGATCCCAGCTTGTGCTTCTTCCAGTCCAGTGTTTCTCATGATGTACTCTGCATATAAGTTAAATAAGCAGGGTGACAGTATACAGCCTTGACGTACTCCTTTTCCTATTTGGAACCAGTCTGTTGTTCCATGTCTAGTTCTAACTGTTGCTTCCTGACCTGCATACAGGTTCCTCAAGAGGCAGGTCAGGTGGTCTGGTATTCCCATCTCTTTCAGAATTTTCCACAGTGTATTGTGATCCATTTAGTATGGGATAAATAATGATGAAGCCATACAGCTTTTTTTTGGGTGCACTCTTAGAATATATTTCAAATTTGTTTATAATAGTAGATTTAATAGCATCCCCAGTTTATACTCTTTTTCCTTAAGTTTCTTTCTTTTCTCCTTTTTTTAACTTTAGAATTACTCTATTCTCTCCGTTTGAAAGATTACTTAACCTTAGTCTTTTTTGCACCCTATTGGTCAAATCAGGATTTGTCAGACTAGAAATCTTCCTAAATACAAAATTATTTATGACTTAATGCAAAATTGGCCATACCTGAGTTAAACTAGTGACAGTTTTCTTTTTGGTCAGAAAGATAGTAATATTTCTATTTTCAACTCTATAGTACTTTTTTGGAACAAAATACTACTACTTCATAATGCTATATGGAGGATGTAGGAATATCTATAATATAGCTATGAAAACAAACATATTAGAACACAATCTGTGAAATGATTCAGTGTCATCCTGATCCTCTTTTCTCTTGTCCTTTCCATGTAGATTGACTTTAGCAGGCTAGCACATGGTTTAAAAAAATCATTGATCAACAAACGATACTGGGATATTCACATTGCAAAATAATGAAATTGGAACCTTACCTTACACCATATACAAAAATTAACTCAAAATGAATAAAAAACCTAAACATAAGAACTAATAAAGTGTAAGACTCTTAGAAGAAAACATAGGGGGAAAGCTCTATGTGACATTGACTTGGATTCAATGACACCAAAAGCACAGGCAACAAAAGGAAAAGTAGGTAAATTAGACTTCAACTTTAAAAACTTCTTGCAAATCATATATCTGATAAGGAATTACTTTCCAGAATATATAAAGATCTCATACAACTCAACAGCGATGATAACAGCAAACAGGCAAAGGACTTAAGCAGAAATTTCTTCAAAGAAAAAAATACTAAAGATCAATAACCACATGAAGAGATGCTCAACATCATTAATAATTAATTAGGGATGTGTAAATTGAAACCACAATGAGATACCACTTCATACCCTACTAGGATGGCTATTATTTTAAAAAGTCAAAGTCACAGAGATAGAAAGTAAAATAGTGGCCACCATGGTTGGGGTGGTAGGGAATGGAGAGTTACTGTTTAATGGGAGTTTCAGTTTGGGATGATGAAAAATGTCTGCAGATGGATAGTGGTGATGGTTGCACAACATGAATGTACTTAATGCCACAAAACTCTATTGTTAAAAATTGATCAAATGGTAAATTTTATATAATGTATATTTTGCCTCACACACACAAAACAGCCTCCCTTAAAAAAAAATCACTGAATCCACCAATTAGATAAAGGAGAGTACTAAGCCACTCTGCCATATATTATCCTCCATTTTCAGATTTAATCCTCTTGGCTGTCTAATGTCACATACATTAGAGTCAAACTTGAAAAGATTTATATCAATAGCCTTGCATGATAACATAACAACAGCAACCACTTATTGCTCTTGGGTGCCAAGGTCTTTATATGCGTTATCTCAATGAATCAACCTAACAATTCTATGAAGGAGATATTATTATCCCTGGGTTTATCTTGGGGTTTAAGAGTTCAGTAAATTATCTACTATTAAAAAGCCACACCACTCCATTCTCTTGAACCATTTCACTGCTCTCAGTACAGTAGTTGGTAATGAACGTGAGGTGAGGGTGGAGGGGCTGGGAGGTGGACTGGTGAACAGAAGGATAGATGGTTATTCTATAAATTACTTGTGTGTGTTTGTGTATGAGAGAGAGACACATTCACAAACAGAGACTAAGAGACAAAAAGTTTTATTTTCTTTTAAACTAAACTTAAGCTGATTCTAGTCTTTATTCACCATTTTGGACAGTTTTTCATAAATATCGAGACACTAACTCAGGAGCTGCTCTTGTGGGGTTTTGGATGCAGTATTCGGCTGTGTTTGCAATCAAATACACACTCAAAAGGCCTTGGGGAGATAACGATGTAAAACAAGACAGCTCTTGGCAGTGATATAAGTATATGTCTGTCGTATCATAAGTAGAGTAAATAAGCAACTGGAGTTTTAAGTATAAAAAAGGAAAACAATAAAAATGTAGTATTTCTCTGAAGCTGTCTTTCCTATTAGGCCCAAGGAAACATGAATGCCCATCCAGCTTCCCCAGGTCCTTTGATAATGGCTGGAGCTCAGTAAAATGAACTGAATGTAAAGTCTGAGTGTCAGAGGACTATTCCCCCCACACATCCTTCTCTCTGAATTTGTGGGATGGCCTCTCAGAAGGCTGGTTATACTGTGCTCAGTCTGGCAGGACCAAGTGAGGACTTCTCTTCTCAGGAAACTTCAGTCCAAGTTGAACCATGTAAGCCTTAGCCTCCAGAGCTCTTCCTTGCCCCCAGTTTCTGGTGATTCATCCTCTGTGCTAATTCCTGTTGGGCAGTTTCTGGTGTCTCAATGGTGCACCCTGCTGGAAATGCTCTACCAGATACACCACCTCTGGAGGAAGTTGGAGAGTATCATTGTCAACAGTCAACCTACACTGTTTCCCCCATTTCCAGCAAAGGGACTCTGATAAATCATTATGCTAACCCTCAGGGATCTCATCAAGGCTCAGCTCTTTTCCTGTTTGACATTTATAATTCACAAGGATGTAAGGAATTCTCAGTAGCTAGTATGGTAACTCTTCCTTGATTCAAAGGCTCTACATCAGAAATTCTTTCAACAGTGGATTGTCTAGGAACAGAGGGTAGTATTTCTATGCACTGAACATCCTAATTCTTTCTGATTGACTCAGACTTCTGGGGCAAGGAAATAGGTACTCTTGAGTGCCAGTGCTATTTTATACCCTAAAGGGTTGGACATTGTTATTTTTAGAACACCATCTCTGTGTCCTACCTAATATTAAAATACATGTAATATCCAACAGGCTTTTTCTTTGCTAGGGAAAAAGAAAAAAACACTTGAAAATTGCTTCTTAAATTTTTCTTTTGAGGAGAGACAAGATGGCAGAGGAGTAGGTACAACTCTCTCCACAGTACATCTCTCTCTGAGTACATCTCTCTCCACAAAGATGTCAGGAATATATCTTCAGAAGCAGAGGATCTCACAGAGAACCAGTTGAGTACTGGCAGGAGTCCCTGACCACCAGAAAGGAAAATATAGTTTTGTGCAAAACTTGGTAGGATGAAGGAAGGAAATGGGGGCCGGGCGGCGGAGGAGAGAGTGAGTGGCACCTTATCTGTACCTGGGGGGGTGGGTGAGCTGAAGCAGGAGAGACACTTGCATCCAGGCCAATCAGTTGGGACAGAAAGGGAAACATTTGAGCCTGTCAGAGAGTGAAGCAGCCGATCTGTGACAGTCTGAATGGATTGAGAATCACAGAAACAATTCATGCTGTGGTCCTACGTACCCTGAACAGGGAGGCAAGTCCACTGAAATGCACCGTGGCTGGGAGCAGGAGCATGGGGATTGGGGAGCAATCCCAAGGTGAGGACAGTTGTTGATTGTGGGAAGATGACCAGAGGGGATGGGAGCGAGGAAGTCCATGGTGAGGAGTGCCTTTGGAGGAATGCTGGGCAGCTATGGAGGCAGAGTGTTGAGTCATCCACAAGGGGTGGAACCATCATGATCACCTCTCTCTCCCCACGCACTAGCAACCAATAGAAAAAGACCTCAACAAGGGTGGACTTTTGAACGCCTAACACACTGAGCAATAGTAAAGGACCCCCCCAGGGGTGCCTTTTGAGTGCCTCCTGTGCTGAATAATAGAGAAGGACCAGTCAGGGAGGCCCTTTGAACACCACCTACCAGAGACTAGAAGAGAATTCTAATAGTGCTGTATCTTCTGCGCCTGTTACTGATGGCTTCCTATACACCTAGAGCGACTGCGGTCCCTGCAATACAAGCAGGGGCACCTCCACGCCAGGTCCTCACCGGGGCAGCGCTGCCAGAGGCTAGAAAAGGACCTCATAGCACCATATCTCCAGTGCCTGTGGTGCTCGCTTCCCTGAGCACTTGGTGCCACTGGGATCCCCACTATACAAGCAGCCATGCCACTTTCACAACCGGTCCTCACTGGAGCAGACCCAAGTCCTCCAGGGCAGCCTCAGAGCAAACTTCTGTGGAGGACTCACATAGAGAAAGGGAAAGTGGAAGTGTTAGTTGCTCAGTTGGTCTGAGTCTTTGCAACCCCATGGACTATAGCCCTCCAGGCTCCTCTTTCCATGGAGTTTTCCAGGTGAGAAATACTGGTGTGGGTTGCCATTCTTTTCTTCAGGGATTTTAATAACCCAGGGACAAAACCTGACTCTCCCTCATTGCAGGCAGATTCGTCACTGTCTGATCCATGAGGGAAGCACCCCTACTATTGGGATCCAGGGATGGAATGGCTAAGGAAGAGGTTTGAAAACCTTTCCACCAGCTGTATAAGCTGAAGATTAAATCCACACAATCACCTAGGCAGACTGTGTCTATGTCATAGATATATGAGCATTCCCAGAAAAGAAAGTGCCCTAGCTCTGGCAGCTGTGGACATTGGAGGCTAGAACACGCAGGAGTAGGGTCAGATCAGTGAGCTAATTAGTCCCACAGCAGGTCCAAAGACCAGGCCTCCAATGCCACGTCGGAGGGCTTCCTAGATAGATGGCGGTGCGCTATGGCTCACAGCTGGGAAAAGGACACTGACTGTGCTTTTATGGAACACATAAAAGACAGTTATTTGTATTTTTATATTTTGATTTGTCCTGTAGTTCTGGATTTTTTTCTCTGCTGCTGTGATTGATGATTTATTACTGTTATCTCTATTTGGGCATTTGAGAGCTTTTTCTTGTTTTTGTTTTAAACACACTTTTTATTTCCTTTATATATTTCTACTTCAACTTTGGCTTTCTACAGATCTGCATTTTTATGTTTCTTTTTATTTTGTTCTTATTCTTTCCTTGTTGTTATTATACATATATATATATATATACACATATAGATCTTTTTAATATACTTTTATTTAACTTTGCTTTTCTACTTTTCTTGTTTTTCATTATGTTTGTTTGTTTTCTTTTCTTTGCTTTATTCCTTACCTGACATTCTGCTTTGGTCTTTTTTCTGTTTTAGTTAGTTTTGTTTTTAATTGTTTGATATTTTTGGTTTCCTTTGCTCACTGGGTCACTCTCTTGTACTTTGTTTTCCTAGGTCTGTTTTGGTTTTGTGTGTGTGTGTGTGTCTGTGTTCCTTTGTTTTTGTTGTTATTTGTCTGAATTTGCTTTTACCATTTGTCTGGGGTTTGTTTTTTGTTTCTTGTTATTTTGTTTGCTTATTAGTTTTTTGTTTGTTTTAATACCCTTTATTGCCATAACAGACGGCTTGTTGGGTCTTCATTCTCTGACCAGAGGTTGGGCTTGAGACTCTGGGATGGAAGCAACTGAGTTCAGGACACAAGACTTCTGAAGAAATACTGACCTCAAGGAATATTAATCAATGAGAACTCCCACAAAGGCTTTCATCTGTATCCAAGACCTGGCACCACCCCAATTGCTGGCAGCACCCACCTCAAGATGCCTCACCCAAACAACAAGCAATACAAGAACACAAACTCAATCATCAACAGATATCCCAAAACACACCACCTCACACAACTCTGCCCATCAGAGGGGGATAAACTCACCTCCTTCCACCAGAACACGGGCATAAGTACCTCCCAACATGAAGCCTTCATAAGCCACTGGACCAACCTCACTCACTGAGGGCAGAGACCAAAAACAAAGGGAACTATGACCCTATAGCCTGGGGAAAGAGACTTCAAAGACAGTAAGTTAAGAAAATGGAAAGACAGAGAAGTATTGCGCAAAGGAAGGAAAAAGGTAAAAATCCACAAGATCAACAAATGAAATAGGCAAACCATCTGAGAAAGAACACAAAGTAATAATAGTAAAGATCCAAAATCTTGAAAACAGAATGGAGAAAATGCAAGAATATTTAACACATTTAACAAGGACCAAGAAGAAATAAAGAAAAAACAAACAGTGAAAAGCAACACAATGACTGAAATGAAAAATACTGTGGAAGGAATCAAGAGCAGAATAACTGTGGCAGAGGAATGGATAAGTGAGCTGGAAGCTAGAATGATGAAAATAACTGCTGAAGAGCAGAATAAAGAAAAATGAATTAAAATATTGAGGACAGTCTCACACACTTCTAGGATAACATTAAGTGCACCAACATTCAAATTATAGGGGGCTCAGAAGAAGAGAAAAAGATAGGGTCTGAGAAAATTTTTGAAGAGACTATAGTTGAAAACTTTCCTAACTTGGTTAAGTCATCAATCAACTCCAAGAAGCTCAGAGAGTCCCATCAGAATAAAACCAAGGAGAAACAAACTAAGACACATATTAATCAAACTAACAAAAATTAAACACAAAGAAAAAATATTAAAAGCAGCAAGAGGAAAGCAGCAAGTAACATTCAAGGGAAACCCCATAAGCTTAACAGCTGATCTTTCATCAGAAACTCTACAAGCCAGAAAGGAGTGGCAGGATGTGCTGCTGGGGGTGACAAAGAGTCAGACATGACTTAGTGACTGAACAATAACAACAACAATGAAAGGGAAAAATCTACAACATTGCTCTACTCAGCAAGGATCTCATTCAAAATTGATGGAAGAATCAATGGCTTTACAGATAAGTAAAAGTTAACAGAATTCAGCACCATCAAATCAGCTTTAGGACAAATGCTAAAGGAATTTCTTTAAGTAGGAAACATAAGAGAAGGAAAAGACCGACAAAAACAAATCCAAAATAATTAAAATGCCAATAGGAATATATATATATATATATATATATATATATGAATAATTGTTTTAAATGTAAGTGGGTTAAACATTCTAACCAAAAGACAGAGACTGGTTGAATGGATACAGAGACTTACTTACAAAGGTAAGACCTATATTTATGCTGTCTATAAGAGACCCACTTCATATCTAGAGGCACATACACACTGAAACTGAGAAGAAATTCCATGCAAATAGAAATCAAAAGAAAGTTGGAGAAGCAATTCTTGTATCAGACAAAATAGACCTTAAAAGTAGAGACTTACAAGAGATAAGGAAGAACACTACATAGTGATCAAGGGATCAAAACAAGAAGACATGACAATTGTAAATATTTATGCACCCAACATAGAGGCACCTCAATAAATAAGGTGAACACCAGCAGAAATAAGAGGGAAAATTGAAAGAGGTGGGTAGAACCAATTTGTGTCATGTGCATGCTTACATGTGTCTGACTCTTTGTGATCCCATGGACTGTGGCCTGCCAGGCTCCTCTGTCCATGGGATTTTCCAAGCAGGAATACTGAAATGGGTTGCTATTTCCTACTCCAGGGCATCTTCCTGACCCAGGGATTGAACCTGTGTCTCCTGTGTCCCCTGCATTGCAGGTGGATTCTTTACCACAGAACCACCAGGGAAGCCTCATCCAAGAGGAAGACATAACAACTGTAAATATTTATGTACATTGGGGCACCTCAATACATAAGGCAAACACTAACAGACATAGAAGGGGAAATTGACAGTAACATAATAATAGTAGGGGCCTTTAACACTCCACTAACACCAATGGACAGAGCATCAAGACAGAAAATTAATAAGGGAACACAAGCCTTAAGTGACACATTGCCTTAGAGGGACCAGTTGATATTGTCAGAATATTACATCCAAATGCAGAAGAATACACTTTTTTACTCACATGCACACGGAACATTCTCCATTATAGATCACGTCTTGGGTCAGAAATCAAGCCTCAGTAAATTTAAGAAAACTGAAGTCATATCAAGCATCTTTTCTGACCATAATGCTATGAGACTAGATATCAATTATAGGAAAAAAAAAACTGTAAAAAACACAAACACATGGAGATTAAATAATGTACTCCTAAATAACCAACATGTTACTGAAGAAATCAAAGAGGAGATGAAAAATACCTAGAATAAATGACAGTGAAACACGATGACTGAAAACCTATTGGATGCAGTAAAAGCAGTTCTAAGGGGGAAGTTTATAGGAATACAATCCTATCTCCAGAAACAGTAAAGACATTGAAAGACAGCCTAACCTTACACCTAAATCAACTGAAAAAAGAACAAAAAAGCCCCAAAGTCAGTAAAAGGAAAGAAATAATAAAAATCAGATAAAAAAGAAATGAAAAAGAAATGAAAGAAACAATAGTAATGATCAATAAATCTACACTTGATCTTAGCCAAAAGGCCGAGAAGCGATGATCAATAAATCTAAAAGCTGGTTCTCTGAGAAGATAAAAAAATTTAACAAACCATTAGCCAGATTCATGAAGAAAAGAGAGAAGACTCAAATAAACAAAATTAGAAATGCAAAAGGAGAAGCTACAATAGACAATAAAGAAATACAAAATAAGAGACTATTATGAACAACTATATGTCAATAAAATGGACAACCTGAAAGAAATGGATAGATTCTTAGAAAAGTTCAACCTTCCAAGACTGAATCAGGAAGAAATAGAAATTTTGAACAGACCAATCACAATCACTGAAATAAAACTGTGATAGAAAAAAAAAAGTCTCCCCCAAAGCAAAAGCCCAGGGCTTCACAGGTGAATTCTATCAAATAATTTTTGATAGAATTCTATCAAAGAATCCTTAGAGAAGAGCCAATGCCTGTTCTTCTCAAATACTTCCAAAAAATTGCAGATGCAGGAACCCTTCCAAATTCATTCTACAAGGCCACCATCACTGTGATACCAAAGCTAAAGACATCACACACAAAAAAGAAAATTATAGGCCAATATCACTGATGAACATAAATGCAAAAACCTTTAACAAAATTCTAGCAAACAGAATCTAACAACACATTAAAAGGACCATGTTCAAGTTGATATTATCCCAGGGATGCAAGGACTTTTCAATATTTGCAAATCAATCACAAATGGTGTGATATTTCATATTAACAAATTGAAAGATAAAAATCATATGAAAATCTCAATAGATGCAGAAAAAGCTCTCAACAAAATTCAACACCCATTTATGAAAAAAAAAAACTCTTCAGAAAACAGGCATAGAAGGAACCTACCTCACCATAATAAAGGGCATATATAACAAACCCACAGCAAACATTTTCTAAATGGTGAAAAACTGAAAGCATTTCCTCCGAGATCAGGAACAAGACAAGAGTGCCCACTCTTGCCACTATTATTCAACATAGTTTTGGAAGTCCTAATGATGGCAATTAGAGAAGAAAAAGAAACAGAAGGAATTCAGATTGATAATGAAGTAAAGTTCTCACTGTTTGCAGACAACATGATACTATACATAGAAAATTCTAAAGATGCTATTAAAACATTACTAGAGCTTATCAGTGAATTTAGTAATGTTTCAGGATACAAAATCAATACACAGATACTGCAATACTGCATTCCTGTACAGTAACAATAAGAAATCAGAGAAATTAAGGAAATCAATCCAATTCATCATTGCAACTAAAAGAATAAAATACCTAGGAATAAACCAACTTAAGAAGACAAAAGACCTGTATACACAAAACTATGACATTGATGAAAGAAATCAAAGACAACATAATCAGATGGAGAGATATACCATTTTCTTGGATTGGAAGAATTAATATTGTGAAAAAGACTATACTACCAAAATAATCTACAGATTCAGTGCAATCCCTATCAAGTTACCAATTGAATTTTTCATAGAACTAGAAATAAAAAAATCACAATTTTTGTGGAAACACTTAAGATCCCCAAATAAGTAAAAAAAAAAAAAAAAATCTTGAGAGAGAAAAATGGAGTTCGAGGACTCAATCTTCCTGTCTTCAGGTTAACTACAAAGCTACAGTCATTAAGACAGTATGGTACTGACACAAAGCAAAAATAGAGGCCAATGGAATAAGATAGAAAGCCCAGAGAGAAACCCATGCCCCTATGGGCACCTAATCTTTGACCAAAGATGCAAGAATACATAATGAAGAAAAGACAGTCTCTTCAATAAGTAGTTCTGGGAAAACTGGACTTCTACATGTAAAAGAAAGAAATTAAAACACTTCCTAACACCATACATAAAAATGAACTCAGAATGGATTCAAGACCAAAATATAAGAACAGGAAATATAAAAATCTTAGAGGAAAATATAGGCAGAACACTTTTTGACATAAATCACAGCAAGATCCTCTATGACTTGCCCCCTACAGTAATGGAAATAAAAATGAAAATAAATCTTGGGACCTAATTAAATTTAAAAGCTTTTGCATAGCAAAAGAAACCATAATCAAGATGAAAAGACAACTCTCAGAATGGGAGAAACTAATTGCAAATAAAGCCACTGACAAAGTATTAATCTCCAAAATATACAAACAGCTCATGCAGTTCAATATCAAAAAAACAAACAACTCAATCAAAAAATGGACAGAAGACCTAAACAGACATCCAAAAAGGCATACAGATGGTCAATAAACACATGACAAAATGCTCAGCATAGATTATTGTTAGAGAAATGCAATGAGATATCACTTCACACTGGTGAGGATGGCCATCATCAAAAAAATCCACAAACAATAAATTCTGGAGAGGGTGTGGAGAAAAGAAGACCCTCTTGAACTGTTGGTGGGAATGTAAAATGATACAGCCACTGTGGAGAACAGTGCAGAGATTTCTTTAAAAACTAGGAATTAAACTACCACAGGACACAGCAATCCCAGTACTGGGCATTTACCTTAAGAAAACCACAATACTAAAAGACACATGTACTGCAGTGTTCATTGCAGCACTATTTACAGTATCCAGGACGTGGAAACAGCCTAGATGTCCCTTGAGAGACAAATGGATAAAGAGGTTGTGGTAAATATATACAATGGAATATTACTCAGCCATAAAAAAGAATGAATTTGAGTCAGTTCTAGTGAGGTGGGTGAATCTAGAGCCTGTTATACATTACAGAGTGAAGTAAGTCAAAAAGAGAAAGACAAATATCTTATATTAATGCATATATATGGAATCTAGGAAAATGGTACTGACGAACCTATTTGCAGAGTAGCAATAGAGAGATGCATATAGAGAACAGACTTTGGACAAAGTGGGGGAAGGAGAGGGTGGACAAATTGAGAGAGTAGCAGGGAAACATATTCATTACCATATGGAAAATAGATAGTGGGAATTTGCCATATAACACAGGGAGCTCAATTCGGTGCTGTGTGACAACCTGGAGGGCTGGGAGGGATGTTCAAGAGGGAAGGGACGTATGTATATCAATGGCTGATTCATGTTGACGTATGGCAGAAATGAGCACAACATTGTGTTGATTATCCTCCAATTAAACAGTAAATGAAGCAGTGAAAAAAATGTGCTTTTGAGATTATTTGTATTGTGATCTCTCAACAATCATGTACATTCTTGAGAATTTCTGTTAAGTGAGGAAAACTAACTTAAATTTATTTACAAAAGTGTGAGAAGTTTATTAATAAAAAGAATAAAAATTAGTGAAGACATGAGAATTGACATTTAATGAAATTTAATTATTAGTTATAAATTAGGATTTTAATAATTAAATTAACATTTAATTATTGACATTTAATTAAAATTTATCAATATTGTTTGCATTTTTCCCTTGTACTTTGAGCCTTTCTTCTTTTTCTTCTCCTTCTCCTCCTCCTTTTCCTTTTCTTCTTTCTGTTTAAGGATTGTCAGACCTCTTCAAAAACTCTCAGATCTTAAGTACCATGCTATCTAATGAATAAAAGTGTACAATCAGCTCTGTTAATTAGCTTATTATGTTGGTTGACTTATCTTACACAATTCATAAGGCTTGGTATTAAATTTGGCCGTATGAAATTCCTGGGTTTTGGGTTTTGTTTTGTTTTTGGTAAAATATGACTTAATAGAGACAATTTCACATGATTTAACTTAATGGTTTTTGGTCGCAAATACATTTTTCCCTCTGGAGGTGTAGAGTTAAATCACAAAGCTAAGACTTAAAAAGCAGAGATCTGTGCTTGTGGTAGGTGTTCGGCAAGTATTTGCAGAATGAATGCATGCGCGTATTCACGAATGACTGAACAAGACAGGAATGTAAACAAGAGCAAAATTGCATGGTACAGACGCATGGTAATGGAACTAGCAGAATGTATTCATCATATGAAGAACTGTGACAATTACTTTAAAGTCTTTTTAATCAACATTCTCTTTTTAATTCAATTTTGTTTTGCTAGCCAGAGATTGGCATTAGCTGTGTGAGAAAGAAGTCCTGGCATACCTCACTGCTGACTCTCCTCATTAGGAAATAACAAATGGAAACATCATGGGAATTGAAGGAGAAAAAGAAGCATTGTGGATTTAAGAGAGAGACTTCAGAGGTTGGTAGGCTTTTCATGAAGCATGTTGCTCTTCATTTGGCAGCAAGAACTATCTCTGGAGGGTGCTGGTGTTTTTCTTTCCATATGATCCCAGGGAAACCAACAACTCTATTTTCTTTTTTTTTGACTGCAATCCTAGAGAAAAACAAAAGATTATCAAATCTTAATGATTAATAGAGCTTCAATGTTGGGTGAGTCCACCCATCCATTTACTCACCCTTTTATCTTGTTGAACTATGATACACCAGATACTGTCCAGGTGTTGGGAAGACAGTGAGGTTTAAGATATAAGATGCATTTCCAAACTAGAGGGAATGTTCATCTGGTGTTGGGAGAGTAAATGTGATTAGTGCTAAAAGAGCAGGGGGGCGGGGGCGGGGGGGACGTGGTCAGCGCGTAGTTAGAGAATGGATGCCTGGAGATGCTGGAGGTGTTAATTGACCTGGGTCCAGAATAGAGGTTTGTTACCTTGGCTAAATAGACTAGAATAACCAGAGGATTTAAAAGAAGAGAGAAAGAAAGAGAGAAAAAGAAAAGAAAAGGTAGAGAGGGAGAGAAAGAAGAAAAAAAGAACCATGGCAACCCAGGATCCACCACACAGGTTCCAGTTTAATTGATTTGGGGGTGGATATCTGTTTTGTTATATTTCTATTTTGCCCTTAAAAAAAGCTAATAGGTTAATATTGATACAGTTAGCAACTAGATTGAGAACCATTGGTCTGGGAGAAGTAGAAACACATAAGGAGAGGGAGGTTGGATTGGTTGAAGGAGGAGAAAGTTGCAGAGTCTTCCACCCTAAGTAAATAGTATGCAAAAAGAAAGATGACGTCCTAAGGTTTTCAGCCTCATGATGGGGGTCAGTCCAGTGTATGTGGAAATGTGGAATGGAACGTTCTGTAGAAAACTGGATGCCTGGAAGTGTTTCCATGAGGGAAAGAGTCAGCAAGAAAGGTTTCACTGTGGTCTAGTGTCTCAGCGAGGAACTCATGGTCAGGTGTGAAAAGTCAGCCAGAAGACACCAGTGTTTTCATGCATGTGATGTATATAGGAGGAGGGACCTTGATTGTCATTATTCATGAATACAAAATGTAGAATCCAAATAAAGAAATTTACATGAAAAACTGGTGCAAAGTGATAAAAACAACAGGATACCCCTAGAGACAAACAACCCTAGGATTACCATCTCTACCCAGAATATACAAGGTTCCCACAGGAAACAAATTTCACTGAAGACTAGGCCTGAGATAAAAAAAAACTATTAATACTCAAGGGAGAAAAAAACGCCATGAGAATGAGTACGTGTAGAAACCATATATTCTAGGCCAATCTGAGAGAGACTTTTATATGAACATGTTCAGCATGTTCAAAGGTCTTCCCTGGTAGCCAGTAGGTAAAGATTCTACTTGCAATGCAGGAGATCCGGGTTTGATCCCTGTGTCGGGAAGATCCTCTGGAGAAGGAAATGATGACCCACTTCAGTATTCTTGCCTGGAAAATCCCATGGACAGAGGAACCTGGCAGGCTATAGTCCATGGGGCCACAAGAGTTGGACATGACTTAGTGACTAAACCACCACCAGCATGTTTAAAGAAATAGAAATAGGAAACATCCAGTAGGCCAAGAAAGAAAAAAACAGACTTAAAAAAAGAAACCACTCAAATAGAAATTAAATTTATTTATAATTAATTATAATTAGTTTATGATTAAAATAAATTTGAGAAAATTCTCATTGGTTATAGGATATAAGACTATATCCTATGTAGCTGAAAAATTAGAAGACAGAGCTGAAGAAATTACAGAAAGCTGAAGGATATTCCACATATAGAGAAATAGGTAGAAAACAGAGGTCCTGAATATGAAGTTTTTGCTACAAATGCTGCTTGGAATACAGAACATAGGATTGACATTTTAGATAGGTGAGAGACAGAGTTAGTATATAGGATAAATCAGTTATCCTAAAATTTCTGAGAAATATTAACATGTATATTGTCAGCATATTCTTGAGTTTCTGCATTTGCTAAGAAGGGCAAAAGACACTTGTAATGTGAAAATTTAAAAATTTTCTTTGTAAATACAAAAAAATTTTCTGTCAGTTCAGTCGTGTCCGACTCTTTGCGACCCCATGGACTGCAGCACGTCAGCCTCCCTGTCCATCACCAACTCCTGGAGCTTACTCAAACTCATGTCCATTGAGTCAGTGATGCCATCCAACCATCTCATCTCTGTCATCCCCTTCTCCTCCTGCTTTCAATCTTTCCCAGCATCAGGGTCTTTTCAAATGAGTCAGTTCTTCACAGCAGGTGGCCAAAAGTCTTGGAATTTCAGCTTCAGCACCAGTCCTTCCAATGAATATTCAGGACTGATCTCCTTTAGGATGGACTGGTGGGTTCTCCTTGCAGTCCAAGGGATTCTCAAGAGTCTTCTCCAATATCACAGTTCAAAAGCATCAATTCTTTGGCACTCAGTTTTCTTTATAGTCCAACTCTCACATCCATACATGACTACTGGAAACAACCAGAGCTTTAACTATACGGACCTTTGTTGAAAGGGTGGTTGAACGATAAACTTGAGGCTGTGAAATCTTTGAGGAAACTGCATAATTGTTTCAGACATTTTGTTGTAGGAAACTGCTTATTCAATAAAAAAAAGTAAGTTATGATTTTCAAAAGAAATTAATCCAGCTAATCTTGTAATAATTAACAGTTGAGCTAAAACTTACTTTTCTATTAGGATTCTAATTAAAATCCTCAGTTTTAGAAAGATGGCTAAAGTCGCTCCTCCTTGAAAAAAGCAAAATATTGAAATACAATTCCAGGGGATTAGCTGTAAAATGTGAAGAATCTCAGTTTTCTTGGTCTGGAGCCTGCTAGACTCCTCTGTCCATGGGATTCTCCAGGCAAGAATACTGGAGTGGTTGACATTTCCTTCTCCAGGGGATCTTCCCAACCCAGGGATCGAACCTGGGTCTCCTGCATTGCAGGCCAACTCTACCATCTGAGCCACCAGGGAGGATAGTAAAGTTAAAATTAAAAAATTAAAATTCAGTAAATACCATTTATGTAGATTAAAAAATCATCCAAAACAACATTGGATATTTTCCCATTGGCACAGATGTATTTGGAAAAAGTGAAAAATATGGACCAGAAGGAAACACTCCTAACTTAATGAAAGTGACTGTAAGGGGAGGAGGGTAAAAGAAGGCGAGGAATAGGTGAGGGAGATTAAGAAGTACAAAGTATGAGTCGGGGTAGGGAATGTACAGTGTAAGGAATGTAGTCAATAACTATTTAATCTTTGTAGGGTGACTGATGATAACTAGACATATCAGCATGGTGATCCTTTTGAAACATATAGAAATATTGAATAACTATATTGTGTATCAGGAACTAACATAGTGTTATAGGTTGATTACACTTCAAAACCAACAAAATAAACAAACAAACTCATAGGGAAAGAGATCACATTTGTGGTGACCAGAGGATGGGGGTTGGAATAGGTGAAATTGAATGAAGATGGTCAAAAAGGTAAAATTTCCAGTTATAAGATAAATAACTGCTTTGGGTTTCCATTTCCTTCTCCAGGGGATCTTCCTGACCCAAGGATCGAACCCAGGTCTCCTGCATTGCAGGCAGTTTCTCTACCATTTGAGTTACAGGGAGGGCCTCAGGATACAAGGTACAACACGGTAAATATAATTAATACTGCTGCACAGTATATGCAGCTTGTTAATGGAGTAAATCCTGAGTTCTCATCACAAGGAAAATGTATTTTTTTTCTAATTCTTTAATCTTGTATTAATAGATGAGATGATGGGTGTTTACCTAATTTACTGTGATAATCAGGTAAGTGAAATATCAGTCAAATAATTATGCTATACTCAAATTCATACTATGCTGTACATCAATTATATATCAATAAAACGGGAAGAAAAAGACAGTAACTGTATCTGAGTTCTGTGGGAGACAAGAATCAACCTGGGCTTTTTGCAGGGAGATGATGAGGTACAAAGTACTCTATTGTATCTGTGAATGTTTTTCTTATAAAGGGGTTCTGAAGTATTTATTGTATATATATATTTACACACACACACACACACACACACACATATCCACATGGTGAGTTCCTGGATGTTTGTTATACTTCTGTAAACTTATCCCTTTATGTAAAATTTTTATAACTAAAAAAGTAACACAATCATTACAATTTATTGTCTGTAGCTCTACTTAGAGGAAGAGGTAGAGGTTAACTGTGTGCTAAATGACACATAAAGGTTGATCTGTCCATTTCCATTATTCATTCCATTTTTATCCTCTGTTTATATGGCTAATCTAGAAGCTTAGTGCAAATTAATTGAAGAACTAGCTTTCAAATTAAATAACATCCCAATACATATTTTTGTCCTTAATGATGTTAACGAGGTTGTTCTCACCTTTAGAAATTTTCTATTTTTTTATTTCACAGGCCACTCCCTTGAACTCTCTTGGGCAGGAACACACGCATTCTCCGTCCAGCAGAACCACAGTCCCTCCATTTTGGCACGGTTGGCATTTCCTTAAACTGAATTCATTGACGTAGTCTTCAATGGCTCTTTCCAAATTTTGTTTCTTGAGGTGTGCGTCTTTCATTTTCACTGGAATCAGATCATATATCGGAGCCAGCTGCAAGAGAGAAAAACGTTTAATTTTAGGTCTTTTCCTACTGACTGATATTTTAGTTTATGTAATATTTTTGACTAAATTATTTATTCTTTGATTCACTAATTCAACAAAGGCTTATCAAATGATTATTATTGTCAGCTATGATGTTAGCTTTTAAGACCTGGTGGCTCAGATGGTAAAGAGCCTGCCTGCAATGCGGGAAACCTGGGTTCAATCCCTGGGTTGGATAGATGCCCTGGAGAAGTAAATGGCAGCCCACTCCAGTAATCTTGCCTGGAAAATGCCATGGATGAAGGAGCATGACAGGGGGTTGTGAAGAGTCGGACACAACTAAATGGATGACAACAACAACAAGATGTTAGCTTTTAAGCCTATACTAATGATCAAAAGTAGCCATGATCTCTGTAATCATGGACATCCCATTATAGAGATAAAGTGTGTTAGTCACTCAATCTTGTCTGACTCTGTGTGACCCCATGGACTGTAGCCTGCCAGGCTCCTCTGTCCATGGGATATTCCAGGCAAGAATACTGGAGTGGGTTGCCATTTTCTTCTCTGGGTTGGGGGTGGGGGGTCTTCCCGATCCATGGATCAAACCTGGGTCACCTGTATTGCAAGTGGATTCTTTACCATCTGAGCCACCAGGGAAGCCCATTACTGAGGAAAGGAGACTGATACTGCAAGATAATTTACTGACATATTTATTGTGAATCCTTTTTGCTGCCTTTTTTCTGTCTTCCCCTTCTGGAAGGTAGACAAGTGCTTGCAATCTCTTGTCTAAGAGGAGGTTTATGTGTGATGCCAAGTCCAGAATGTCCCTAAAAATAAATTTTTTATTACCTTTGAGAGAGAGCTTTCCTCCAGTCCAGGAAGGGGATAGAGTTAGCATATACTTCAAGTAGCAGGAACCATAACTAGATCTCTAACAGCTGTTTTGGCAAGTAGCAAAATCTTTGAAGGGGCCCTAGAGAAGGTGGCTATCAGGGACCAGGCTACAGGTTTGTCAATGTCTCCAATGCACAATCTTGGCATGGAAAGTTTGAAACCGCTAGATGTCAAGTAAACTTGTAAACTTGAACCATGAGGTCATCAGGGTGACCACAATGGACTAAATACTTACATATATCATATCCTTATTTCCCAAAGAGAAACATCTGGACAAGCAAGAACCACCCTGAACCCATCCAACAAATGAATGATGAATGGATTTTCCAGCAGCATGGAAGGGTGGAAATCTCAAATTTAATTATACTCAAATAAATGAAGCAAAGTGATTTATTTTGTATCCTTAAATTCCTGGAGTAAGATACATAGTTGTCACAATTGAATCAGGGAAGTTTGGAAAAGTTTTCCTGAGAAAATGAGTATGAAGTTGAGATTTGAGGGTATAAAGACAAAAAGACTACTCTAGTAATATAGTGAAGAATTTAAAAAATTCTTACAGTAGAGTTATGTTACATATATAACACATATAGAATATATAGAGTTATGTATTATAAATCTATATAAACCATATATGGGCTTCCCAGGTGGCACTAGTGGTAAAGAACCAACCTGCCAATGTAGAAGACATCAGAGACTTGGGTTCAATCCCTGGATTGGGAAGATTCCCTGGAGGAGGGCATGGCAACCCACTCCAGTAATCTTGCCTGGAGAATCCCATGGACTGAGGAGCCTGACAGGCTATAGTCCATAGGGTTGCAAATGAGACCCTTTGGTGGCATAGTACTTTGAAATGAGATAGCAAAATTTAGAAGAAATTAGAATCTGAAGACTCAAGAAAGATGAGATTAAAAAATATACCACAAATTCCTGCAGAAGAGTAATGACAGATTAAATAATGTTAACCAATCCTTTTTCTGAGGACAATGAGAAAAGCTGAACAAGTAAATAAAAGTGAAATTTAAAAATCCGCTAGAATCGGGTGGAGAGGGAGGTGGGAGGGGGGATCGGGATGGGGAATACGTGTAAATCTATGGCTGATTCAAATCAATGTATGACAAAACCCACTGAAAAAATAAATAAATAAATAAAGGAAAAAAAATAAATAAAAATCCCCTAGAAGACCCTGGAGAACTAACAAGATGACAAAAAAATGGCTAGGCTAAGACCAGGGAGGTGGTGGAAATTCAGTGAGGCGAGATCAGTACTTTTGAGTCAACAGTCCCTTTGACACATTTCCTAAATCAGAAAGAGGAGCTAAGAAGTAGGGCAGCATGTTACTGGGCTGGGAAAAAGATTGGAATTCAGAAACAACAAAGGTAAACAAGTTGTGTTTTTGGTTGAGACTCAAGGACCAGAGCCCTAGAAGTAAGAGGGAATTGGAACTGAGGAAGCCCTGGCAAAGACTGCAGCCAGTTTAAACATAATCCTGAGTCAGTACCCCAGAAGCTTTTAAAATATAAATATGTAGTTTCTTCGGAAAAAAATAAAATCACCTCAAGCCTTAAGCTACTCTGATAGAATCCCTTGCAATGTGGGAGATATGAGTTGGATATCTGGTCAGGGAATTAAGATTCCACATGCCATGGGGCAACTAAGCTTGTGTGCCTCAGCTACAGAGAAGCCTGCATGCCACAATGAATGTTCCTGCATGCTGCAACTGAGACTTGATACAGCCCAAAAGAAGAAAATAAATTATATAAAAAAATAAAATAAAAAACTAGAAAAGGGACTTTGCTGGTGGTCTGCACTTCTACTGCAGGAGATGCAGGTTTGATCCCTGGTTGGGGAACAGAGATCCCCACGAGCCACATGGCGCAGCCAATAAAAACAAAAAAGGATGCCACTCAAGGGTGAAAGTCCTCAATGAAAGAAGACATCTGTAACACTGTTATATAAGAGAATAGGCTCATATCCTGAATACATCAAGAACTTCTACAAAGTCCCCACAACTGTCCCCCAGCAGAGTCTTTTATGAATTTAGCATGTAGGATTCAGATTCCAACTCTGACATATTTAATTGGAAGAAAGAAACCTCTTACCAGTGTTGCCACATTAGCACAAACAGCATAAGTATGTGGTGGAGTTATTTTGATTTTCAAGAAAAGAAATCCTTCTTGTTTTTACCCTTCAAAGGAAAGTCAAGGCCAGATAACTGAAGATACAGGACTAGAGGGTCACAGAGAAAATACAGTTTGGATGAAATTCATAAACAGTGTTTAAAGAGATAAAAAGAAATGACGCGCAATGGCAAATAGTTTCAGAGGAGCCCCTGGAGTCAAGAATCCCAAAAGAAGACAAAGAACAATGAAAATGCACTTCTTGAAGTTTGCTTTAAGAGCCGCATTTTTTTCCCCTGGTTGAACTTTGGCCTTCTGTTAAGTAAGAAAACAGTTTTCATTGTTCTCCCATACTAACTAACTGTTCTCTTTCAACCATTTTCAGTAGAGGTTTCTTTCTCCCAAGTAAAGATGTCAAAGTTAAAATCTGAATCCTATGTGCTAATTCATAAAAATTATGAATTTTCAGTAGATGTAATCTATCATGTGACATGCTAAAATACAATGAATTCACAATACAGTTTAATATTAACTACACTTAAGTTTCTTAATGTCAACTTAATGAAACTATGTGAACCAAATTTAGTTTGTTGAAAAAGTGTTTTGTTTTAAACTGCTGTACAAGAGAGTTAGAGATGATTTTTACTATGTCACTGTAACTGTAATGACTATAGTGTAGAACACTGGTACCACACCTCTTTAAAATTCTTCTGATGTTTTTTAACATCTGGTGCATCATTCTAAGAATTGCATGATAAACAAAAATGGTAGATCAATTAACTCATTCTTACTTAAAGTTGTTCCCGAAAGAGCTTAATAAAACTTGACATGTGGGTGGATAAGAGCTGCTGAGGGAAATGAGGGAAAGGAGAATTGAGACTGCATGGCGAAGGCGAGATGAAGGCAAAAGCAACAAAAATGCACAAAAGTCATGCAGGAGGACCCATCAGTGCACAAAGTGAGTCAAAAATCTGGTTATATTTCTAGCGAGTTGAATAAGACAACTGAATTTTAATAATTACATGCATGTAAGAAAAGCTCACCTTGATTCCCAAGAGAAACAAAATGATCCTTGAAACTGAGAATGAAGAGTAATATCTCCCATGAGCTCTCATAAAGGGGACGTTGTATTATGTAACATCCTTTCAGTAAATAAAGCAAGCATAAATTCACTTTTATAATGCAAAAATAAAACTCTGTAGGAAGTCAATATGCTATATGCCACCTATACCAATCGATCTCTACTGCTACTGCTCTAGAGGAAATCATAAACTTTTTATCTTTCAGGCAATCCTTACTAAATGTAATTTTGCTTAGCTGACATTCTAATAACTAGTTTGTGGCAGTAAGCTAAAGAAACCACAGTTCAGGTATTCTATTGAGGCAAAATGTAGGGCCATTTGTGTTAATATTCAGGCAAGCAGGAAATGGAAATAGTATATTTTCATGAAAGCTGAAGACTATGACAAACCCAGTACTGGAAGGGTGACCTAGCTTATCTCCTCTGCAGAGAAGAGCTGAAGGACAATTCTTGGTCTGGGCCAAGACATTCCTCAAGAAGTGATCTGGGGTCTGCTGAAACACACACAAACAAAAGGGTAATCAAAGCCACTGTATTTTACTTAATATAGCATGGTCATAGTTACTTTGGTGTGGAAAATAAATATAAATAAAACTAGGTGCTTTGCTTAGAAAATCTCAGTAATATATTTAAGCAGCTTTTAATTTAGACTGATGTAACTTCCTCATGTTTTCTCCAAGAGAAACTCTTTGCAACATAAATACCTAGGTAATTGATGTAAACTGCTACAGAGAATTAAATATAAACCAATTTAATACAGGTAGGGAGGGGATTTTCCCATTTTTTGCATAATTGAATAGACAGGCCAATTGTTTTATTATGGTCATCCCAATATTTGGACATGTCATCATACACAGACAATGGGATGCTTCAATTACCAAAGAATAAATCCATGACTATAGATTGTTCAGTTATCTCATGGAAATGCCAATTAACCAAAGGACTTTACATTTATAAGAACGAAATAATTTTGAATCTATTTCAAGACTAAATTAAGCGTTATCTCAAATTTCTTTAGAGATTTAAAAGCCATACAGAGTCAATAAATTTCATATTATTTTACTATTTTCTGAATTTATTCTATAATAAGATGAATTTAAGAAGTGTTTCATGGTGGACTCACTATGGTTGACTTTTTCTCAGGTAGAGCATTAATATGAAAAATCCAAGCTCCCAATTCTTGAAGAAAGAAACATACAGATATTTTAGATAAAATGCCTGCATGAAAGTGAAAGTCAGTCATATGTGACTGTTTGCAACCACATGGACTATACAGTCTGTGGAATACTCCAGGCCAGAATACCAGAGTGAGTAGCTTTTCCCTTCTCCAGGGGATCTTCCCAACCCAGGGATCGAATCCAGGTCTCCCACATTGCAGTGGATTCTTTACCAACTGAGCTATCAGGAAGATGGAATACCTACTAGTCTAGAAATATGGGAGTCAATAGTTGTCCTTAAAAATAGGATAAACTGTATTTTGCATCCAGCCAGTAGTACTGAGCCAACAGAGCTATGAAGGTCTTTGAATAGTTCTAGTAAATTCAGTAGTAAGTCTTCAGCAGATACTTTATTGACTTGAGATTTAAAAAATCAGCAGCTCTAGGACATTCTGGAGTGTAATGCCAAGTAGGTCTTAGGAAGCATTACTATGAACAAAGTTATTGGAGGTGATGGAATTCCAGCTGAACTATTTAAAATCCCAAAGATGATGCTGTTAAAGTGCTGCACTCAACATGCCAGCAAAATTGGAAAACTCAGCAGTGGCCACAGGACAAGAAAAGGTCAGTTTTCATTCCAAACCCAAAGAAGGGTAGTGCAAAAAAATGTTCAAACTACTGTACAATTGCTCTCATCTCACATGCTAGCAAGGCTATGCTCAAAATCCTTCAAGCCAGGCTTCAGCAGTACATGAAGTGAGAACTTCCAGATGTACAAGCTGGGTTTCAAAGAGGAAGAGGAACCAGTGATCAAATTGCTGACACTTGTTGTATCATGTAGAAAGCAAGGGAGTTGCAGAAGAACATCTCCTTCTGCTTCTTTGACTATGTAAAGCCTTTGTGTGGATCACAACAAACTGGAAAATTCTTAAAGAATGGGGAGTACCAGACCACCTTACCTGACTCCTGAGAAACCTGTATGCCTGTCAAGAAGCAACAGTTAGAACTGGACATGGAACAATGGATTGGTTCAATATTGTAAAGGAGTATGACAAGACTGTATAGTGTCACCCTGCTTATTTAACTTATATGCAAAGGACATCTTGCAAAACAGCAGACTGGATAACTCACAAGCTGGAATAAAAACTGCCAGAGGGAATATCAGCAATCTCAGATATACAGATGATACCACTCTAATGGCAGAATGTGAAGAGGAATTAAAAGAGTCTCTGGATGAGGGTGAATAAAGAGAGTAAAAAAGCTGGCTTGAAACTCAATATGAAAAAAACTAAGGTTATTGCATCTGGTCCCATCACTTAATGGCAAGTAGAAGGGGAAAAAATGGAAGCAGATTTTCTTTTCTCAGGCTCTAAATCACTGCAGATGGTGACTGCAGCCATGAAATTAAAAGACACTTGCTCCTTGGAAGGAAAGCTATGACAAACCTAGACAGCATATGAAAAAGCAGAGACATCACTTTACTGACAAATGTCCATAGAGTCAAAGCTATGGTTTTTCCAGTAGTCATGTATGGATGTGAGAGTTGGACCATAAAGAAGACTGAGTGTCGAAAAATTGATGCTTTCGAACTGTGGTGCTAGAGAAGACTCTTGAGAGTCCCTTGGAGAGCAAGGAAATCAAACCAGTCAATCCTGAAGGAAATCAATCCTAACTATTCACTGAAAGGACTGATGTTGTAACTCCAATACTTTGGCCATCTAATGTGATCAGCCAACTCATTGGGAAAGAACCTGATGCTGGAAAAGACTGAACACAGAAGGAGAAGCAGGTGGTAGAAGGTGAGATGGCTGGATAGCATCACTGACTCAACGGACATGAAACTGAGCAAATTCTGGGAGATAATGGAGGATAGGGGAGCGTGGCATGCTGCAGTCCATGGGATTGCAAAGAGCTGGACATGACTTAGTGACTGAACAACAACAGCAATACAATATGATAAATTATTATTAAGACCTCTTCAGAGAACAATCTCGGATCCATACAAGAACAGTTGAACTTTCTTTGTAGAGATGAGAAGACAAGTCACTTTAGGTGTCCATCTGAATGTAAGGGCTTCACAGGTAGTGCAGTGGGAAAGACTTCATCTGCCAATGCAGAAGACACAAGAGATAGGTTTGATCCCAGGGAAGATCCCCTGGAGGAGGAAATGGCAACTTGTTGCAGTATTCTTGCCTGGAGAATTCCATGGACAGTGGAGTCTGGTGGACTACAGTCCATAGGGTCATAGAGTCAGACATGACTGAGCACAAATGAATGCATGAACTGAATGTAAACTTCTACCTAAATCAATTCTTTTCTTGTTTGTTTTGGCCAATCAGCTTGTAGGATCTTAGTTCCCACACCAGAGATCAGACGCAGGCCCTTGTCAGTGAAAGTACAGAGTTCTAACCTACTAGACCACCAGGGAATTCTCAACCAATTATTTTCCTATTTGAGATCTTCTGACAGATTTATTTCACTGAGTTCAAGATAATGAATATAAATATTATTTAAATATGACAAAATAAAAGTGGCCTCTTCTGATTCTAATTTTGGTTAGCTTGTTTCTTCTCTTTATCCTAGCTATTGAACAAAAATTTGAAGTCTTTCATGGATGTGTTTGAACATTTACAACTGGCTGGATTTTCAGATTTCCATCACAGTTTTGCAGTTTCTGAGTTTCTCAATCACGTAAATGAGGTAGCTTTGGTGGTTTTACTCCCTCTTTAAAGACAGTAATGAAGATTGAAGAAACCCAATTCCCCAATAACTAATCCTATCAAAAATGTCAGCAACTTTATAGCTCATTAATAAAATGGAAGTATGGGTCAATCAAAGATAAATTTGATCTGAGGGAAGATAATTGTGAAACTGACAGGGAAAAAGAGCTCAGACAGTAAAGAATCTGCTTGCAAAGCAGGAGACCTGGGTTCAATTCCTGGGTTGGGAAGATTCCCTGGAGAAGGGAATGGCTACCCACTCAAGTATTCTTACCTGGAGAATTCCATGGACAGAGGAGACTGGTGAACTACAGTCCATGGGGTTGCAAAGAGTCAGGACTGAGCAACTAAAACTTTTCCTTTTCACTTTTATAGAAGATAGTAGGAAAAATACTTTCTAACAACATCAGGAACAAAATAAGCAGTAAAGGAAAACAGATACCTTTTTAGTTAGTTTGGGGAGAGAATGATGAGGCTAAATAACATTGGCAGTTATATTTTTATATTAATAGTTATAATGTCATTTTTTTTTCCTTAGGAATAAGCACCAGACTGTAAAGTCACAAAAGGTTTATAAACTGAAGACTATTATGATCAAGAAACAAAAAGGAATGGATTGCCTAACCATGAGAATTTCTCATCCTTGGTCTTACTTTCTGAGAACTTATAAACTTTTCTTTCACAAAGGCCCCTGATAAATACGATTCTCCTCTGTCGAAAAGGGTGGTATGATGTCACCTGAAGGCGAGGAACAACTTGCACAGATGGAAGGGCACTGACAATTCCTGGGCAGCTATTTTGTACCAATCTGTGCTGCAGTCTCTATATAAGCAATCATACTAAGTCCTCAGAGTAAAACGGAGCCCTGGAGAACTCAGCGTTGCAGGAGTTCCTCATCTAGTGAGGAAGAGAGACTGAGACTCCGTCCTCGAGGGCCTGATGCCCATTCCTCACCTTTCTTCTATGCCATGCTGCTTTCAGGGATGGGTATGAGTGAGTGACTTTGATACTCACATGTCTTTCAGATGAAGTTACATTTAGTCAGAAAATGACAAAACCTTCTATTTGAAAATAAGTATTTCTTACTTTTTGGCTTATGAGCACCGGAGCATCATTTAAGGAAGAGGCCCAGTTTACAAAGTCAGTCACATTAATCATTCTGGCTCCTTGGAGAAGTTTCTCTTTCAGCTCAGTTGCATATTTTCTGGTTCCTCCTCTTATGAATGTAATAACATCATCGAAGAGGTCAGCCTCTGGGTTCGTATCTGAGAAGAGAAAGAAGACATAAGTAAAGCATGTATAGTTCTGTGATATTTGATAAATATTTATTGAACCCTTTAACAAGGTATAGTTCTAGTACATTTATTGAATTTTACTTATAAATATTACTTAGATAATTTTTTCACCCCAAATCTCCAAGGGTAATTTTTACACTTGATCTTAGCCAAAAGGCCAAGAAGAGATCCAAGGATAATTTTTATTAGTAGACAATTATAGATTTCAATCCTTTTAAAGAAAATATAAATGGAATGATATTTGAGATACATTAATAATTTAAATGAACATGAACTTGGGCAAACTCCAGAAGATGGTGAGGGACAGAGAGACCTGGCATGCTGTAGTCATGGGGTTGCAAAGAGTTGGACACGACTGGGTGACTGAACACACACAACACAATAATTTGCAGTTCATCACCTAAGCATGGGCACACATGGGGACATGAGGATGAATTTTTTATTTTATTAAAAAAAATAAATTTATTTATTTTTGGCTGCACTGGGT
Organism: Cervus canadensis; assembly: GCF_019320065.1. Lineage (NCBI taxonomy): Eukaryota > Metazoa > Chordata > Mammalia > Artiodactyla > Cervidae > Cervus > Cervus canadensis. The sequence goes on along the minus strand of NC_057401.1, from coordinate 33,425,959 downwards.
CTTCATTGCTGCATGGGCTTTCCCTAGTTGTGGTGAGCAGAGGCTAATGTCCAGTTGCAATGCATGGGCTTCTGATTGCAGTGGCTTTTCTCGTTGCAGAGCACGGGCTCTAGGGCACATGGGCTTCAGCAGTTGTGGTGCATAGGTTTAGCTGCCCCATAGCATGTGAAGTCTTCCCAGACCAGGAATAGAACCCATATCCCCTGCACTGGTGGGTAGATTCTTAACTACTGGACCACCAGGGAAGTCCAACATAAACCTTGACTGCATGCATTTTTTGTTGAAGACTTACTTTCAAAATTATATTTTATATTTTGTATAAATTTGCTTTAAGACTATTTTATTATTATAAAATATCAAAGAATATAAAAAAGAATAAAATAAAAAGCAAAATTTTTTTCCACCACGTTTTTTTTTTTGCACATTTCTCCCTCAGTCTCTCCCAGACCAAACCACTTTTAAAAAGATTTGGGTGAATCATTTAGAGTTGTGAATTTTTTGAACTAAAAATCTAATTTCAAGAAGATATTTTTATCCTTCCTTATTTTTATAGATGAGAAAACTGAACCTCAGAGAGGTGGAGTGACTAGCCCAAGATCACACAGTAAGCTTCAGGGTCAAATTTTGAAATCATGACATTTGATGGCAAGGTCAGCTTTCTTCTCACTTCAGCAGTAGTTTCCATTCATGACCACATGTTCGTGACTGGTATGCTTTTAAAAATATTAGGCTTTCCTCTCCTCTACTTCTCCACTATCAGCTGACTCTTTAAAGGTGAGTCTTAGGCATTTGCATTTCTGAGAATGCTCTTAAGTATTTCTGGTCAGAATGAAAAATTGAGAACTCCAGCACCACTCTTGATTATAAATCTGCCAATGACTAGCAACAGAAGTAATATTTATACCAAGCAATTTGTATTTCTTTAAAAAGTTATGTACTGACTTAACGTTAAGGATGGGTTAGGGATTTTCCCATTTTCACCCAGTTTTATTGAGATATAATTGACATATAACGCTGTGTAAGTTTAAGGTGGACAACATAATGACTTGACATACACACATATATATATTACAAAATGATTGTCACAAAGTTTAGTTAACATACATCACCTCATATGGTTACAAAAACGATTTTTTCCTTGTGATGGGAACTTTTAGGATCTATTCTCTTAGCAACTTTCAAACACATCACACAGCAGTGTTAACTAGAGTCATCATGTTGTATATTACATTCACAGTATGTGCTTATCTTATAACTGGAAGTTTGTACTTTTTGACCAGTTGGGTGAGGATGAATTAGGGATTTTGAGTCAGGTGGAAAATTAGAGTGTTAAGGAGATGGCTTTGGCCTTCTCCTCTCTTGATGGACACAGACAGCACCTCCGCTAGGCCATTCAGAAGCTTTGTTAAAATTAGGGGAAAATAAAGAAAACTTTCCTCAAGATATTTTTCTACCATTGGTATTCTACCATTGCCATGATAAATATACAAATCTTCCATGACCACTGCCAGAGTTGTGCACTTCAGGGCCCAGCCATTGAATACATGTCCCCAAGTTACTTGTGTTTATAGCCATTTGGAAAACACTATAAAGATAAAATAGTTTTGGGGAATTTCCTGGCAGTCCAGTGGTAGGGACTATATGCTTTTACCACCAAGGGCCCAGGTTCGATCCCTAGCCAGAGAACTAAGATCCCACAAGCTGGTGTGGCTCAGCCAAAAAAAATAAAAAGAAAGAAAAAAATGTAAAATAGCTTTAAACACTTTTAGTTTTTTGTTTTGTTTTTAAATAAAGAATCGAGACAATAAAGAAGACTCATAGTGACAGGGCAATTCTCATGGACATTTCTTCCTTCTTTTTACCCAAGTAAGTTAGATCATACTTACCCGTTTCACCGCTACCCTTCTTTGAGCAAGGGTTTAAACCAATATTTCCTGTAACTTCAACTCCAACCCTCAGAGACAAATCCAGATTAAACCCGAGGCATCTCTGTACTTCCCTCAGTTCAATACCTGTTTAATATATTTAGTTAGAAATTATTAGATAATATCTATCAATATCATCAATAAATTCCAATTTTGTTATTTTGTAAGAAACATACTGACTTAGATTCCTAGACATTATTACTGAACTCAACTGTAAGGTTATATCTGCCCCGCTTTGCCCTCATACTAGAATCTACTGGTCTCCTTTGACTTTGCTTGTCAACTTAATGGTAAAGGACAAATATATTTACTGCTTGTGAAAAGGAACATGAGTCAGACAAGGGTGGTTATTGTGAAGACCTTTATCTCTAATACCATAAAAGGGAGACAATGTCTAACATGTACTGAATAATTATGTGCCCAGCATCATTCTAAGTATTTTGTGGAATTAACTAACTTAATCCTCACATTAACCTCTGGAGGTAAGCTTTATCATTATCCTCATTTTACAGATGAGGGTACAGAATCATGAAACAGTTAAGGAACCAGCTTTGGGCAGATGGTTTAAATACATGACACTTTGTTCTAGTCCTATGAATGCTCTTTAGTAGACACTGGTCTTGGGAGCTGACTCATTGTGGTGTGTGGATGCTCCAGTAATAAGGAAGAAAAATCCTAATATTTACTTTAGTATATAATTTATCATCTCTTCCCCTGTTTAAAAGAGGAAATTATTTCTTTCAGAGTAACTGTCCAGGCCTCAGCTCATTGACCCTATAGCTTTTGCTCTTATTTATCATTTCCGATCACACACACATATATAAACATGTAGTTATTTTTCCTGGAAGCCAAAATACTTTATGAAAAGGAAAGGGATAGGCTAAATTAATCCCATAGTGGATTAGAATCTCAAAGTGAGATTTAGAAATAGATACCTAGGGCATTTAGTCATTCATTCATTCAACAAGTAGCTTTGATGTACCCACAATTAGTGAGAATTTAAGAAATGTTCTGTGGAATTTTCAATGGGGAGGGAGGAAGGAGAATAAAAATGGAAGACAATGTTAGAAATTCAGAATACTAAATTTCCAACCTTAACTTAAGAAGCATGAGGATTCTAAGGTGAGGATGAAAATACCTAAGAGACCCCCAAAGCTTAGATTCTCTACCTCAGCTGTGGATATTTCTATGACCAGACAGAGTCTGGACATCCCACACGGAGGTGGAGGATGTGACTTGTTCCTTGGGTGTGGCAAAGTGGAAAAGTAAGAAGAGTGACTTGCTCTTCAAAGACCCAGGGTTGACCTAATCATCTTTGTCTACTAAGGCTAGAAGGTACATAGATGTAAGCAGGTAGCTCTGAGTTATCCATGATGAAAGATTTCAACCTGTGGGGTTTTTCACCAAAGCAACTCTTAGCCTGAAGGGCTCTTTGTGATTTGATCACCCTTCTCTTCTGATTTTCAGGTTATTTAAGACATATCCCTTTTGTGCCCTTTCTCCATGTGATATCTATCAATATAGCCTACCAGTCAGGGCTCCTAGAGACCTATTTATACCATCTCTCAGAAATAGCCTTGTGAGGCAATATAAGCCAAGAAACATCATACGCCACTTCCCCTGGCAATGCTTCTACTGGTCCAAGACTGAGGCATCAAAAACAATTGGTTCTGGCCATTCAGATTTGTTTCATCTACAAAATATTTATCCATTGTGGGGACAGGTCAGGCTTTAGGATCAGAACTGAACCCCCCTTTTATTTTCACTTGACACAGAGGTTAAGGATAAGAAGCCATAGAAGTGGTTTTGGCAACATTTCCTTTGCTAAGAGATACACCCCAAAACTTTGAGAACAGAGAAAAAAGATATGCTGACATCTATCACCTCTTTAAAGAGTATTGTAATTAGCCATAATTACCCACAAAATCAATAATTAAAATTTATTAACATATAAAATTTGCATTTAGTTTATTTTTAAAAGGCTTTGAGGAAGTCTTTAGGCTAGGATTTTAATTATGTAGATCACAGACCTATTCTGTACATATGGCAGACATTGAGGATCAATAAGAGTCTCTTCTATGATTTCAACTGTGGTCAGAAACCTACTCAATATGGACCCAATTCAACTACCACTCTATGGTTAGAATTGTTATCATATGAGGTAAAACTAATTTTCCACACTTGCTTTAGACTTATATGATGTTACCACTGCTTCTTCCTTCTACTCTCGGAGAAACTTTACAACATTTTCTTTCCAATTCTCAAGAATACTTTGAAGATAATTGGCACAAATATAATTGAACCAGTCTACAGATTAAGCAAGAGGTTATATAAATGATGTCTCTTGTACTTTCTTTCACCTTGTAAATAGTGCTGTGGACTGTGTTAAGTTGCCTCTGTCAGGTCCAACTCTTTGTGACCCAATGGACTGTAGCCCACCAGGCTCCTCTGTTCTTGGGATTCTCTAGGCAAGAATACTGGAGTGGGTTGCCATGCCTTCCTCGGGTCTATTCCCAACTCAGGGATAGAACCTGCATCTCTTAGGTCTCCTGCATTGGCGGCTGGGTACTTTACCCACTAGCCCCACCTGGGAAGCCGTTTGTAAATAGTGCTTCACTAAAAGCAGCATCACCAAATAACATTATATTGCAATATGAATTTGTGCATTTCTCAGTAGCCTTGCTGAGTAGTACATGGCCAAGTTATCCTGTCTGAGGTGGAAGTCAACTTGCTGTTTGATAGGATTTTAGAGGCCAAAAGGCAGGGAAAGAATTTTTTCAAAGAAGTAGGTTATAGAACTCTACCACCATTTTTAGTGCTAAACACTGGAAGAGGTTAGTGCTAGAAATAGTGGTTGATTCAAACAACATTGGAAGCTAGAGCTCTATTTCTCAGTATACCTTTCTGCTCCATGGACTTTTTATCCAAAACATATATTAGTTCATAGACTCCTCCAAGAGATCCAGAGCTACTGTAGTGGGTTCCATAGGTTTCCAAAAATGCAAAATATTCCCCTTTTTCATAAGTAGTTGGCAGAGTATTTATAGAATCCAAGAAAGTTGTTTGCAGCATGACATCCCGACTTCTCATCACAAATCTTCCCAGGTGAACTTTTCCTTTTACATGCAGATACATTTTTTCCTTTATTGCAGAGCAGAAGAAAAGAAACATGAATTTTATCACCCTTATTTCAAATTCAAAACTCACAAAATTTAGACTTTCCATAGTCAATACGTTTTTTAGCCATGACTGCAAGGTAACACTTTAACCCATATGAACGACAAACTAAAAATCCTATCAAAAGTGTTGATTAAGATGTACAGAAAATGGAACTCTCACGTATTACTGGTGGAAGGGTAAAATGGTACAACCACTTTGGAGAACTGTTTGGCAGTTTCTTAAAAAAGTCAGCACTTCCATGGCCAGCAAATTCATTTCTACATAAGATCAGTAAAAGCGTTCACAAAAAGATCTGTAAGAGGCTTTTATAGCAACTTAGAGCAGAATAGCTTAAAATGGAAAATAACAAATGTCCACTGACAGGAGAATTAATAGACAAATTGTAGTCTATTCACACAAAAGAATACTAGTGAGCAATAAAAGGGAATGAACTACCATTACAGCAACAACACAAATAAATCTCAGAAATATTTTCCTGAGTGAAATATACACCAAAGAGTTTATACTGTATGTGTGCATGTGTGTATGGTTGTTTCAGTCATGTCCAACTCTTTGCAACCCTATGGACTAAAGCCTGCAAAGCTTCTCTGTCCATGGGATTCTCCAGGCAAGAACACTGGAGTGGGTTGTCATACCCTCCTCCAGGGGATCTTCCCAACCCAGGGATTGAACTTGTCTCTTATGCTCCTGCATTGGCAGGAGGGTTCTTTACCACCAGTGATACCTGGGAAGCCCATATACTATATGACTCTATTGTATTTATATAAAGTTCTAGAAGAGGTGAAACTAAGCCGTGGTCAGAGAAATCTGGTCAGCAGTTGCTTTCTAGGTGGTAGGTGATTGATTCAAAGGGCATGAGGGAATTTTCTTGAGGAGATGGAAATATTTTGCATTTGTTTGAGGAGGTGGTTACAAAGGTGGATATAACAGTCAAAACTCATGGAACTATATGCTAAAATATTTTCATTTTATTTTATGTAAATTATACCTCACTAAGTTGACTTAAAATGTTAACAATGGAAGGATATGTAGACATTATATATGAAGCCCAATCTTATTTTACATACAAGGAAACTGGGATACAAAGGTATCAAATTATTTTCCCCAAATCTGTGGCAAAGATTGGTCCTGAAAACCTAGGTCTCAGGCCTTTCTGTGCCTTCTCCTAAGTCCTCTGAAGCTTTGATAACAGGAAAAGACAGACAATGTTTTAAGAAGTAGTTTTTAAGTCAATCTAAACACCTCAGCACTTAAATGTTCCCAGGGATGATGGCTTACATTTCCCAAGGAAAACTGGGGCAGTGACAAAGAACTATTTGATTCAATGCTATAGACTGTCCCAGGCAAAACTAAACCACAATTGAGATCCCATGATTTTGTGGAAGGTTCTTTTAAAATTTTCCTGCTGTAGTTGTGGTGAACACATGTTGATTGCATAGGAGTTTAAAACATTTTATTATTTTTTTTAAAGGTGAATCTTGGTATGTATAAACATCACAGCAAATTTTTTATGTTTTAGAAGCACAACTGTTTACACTGTAGGGCTTAACTTCAACTGATACTGGGTGATTCAGTATCTAACAAGAATCTTAAAAAAACTTATTCCATATTTATATGTTTTCCATTTGGTTAATTGCATAATAATTCTTAACAAAATCTCAAAGATGCACAAAACATATTTGAATTTCTTTTCATTTGCTAACATTGAGAGGTGTATCTTGTCAGAAAGACATTATATTCTTTGGTTCAGCTTATTTTAGAGATAGATCATTCCCATCCAAATCCATTGTTGTTTCTTCCATCTTAAAGGAATAAAATAATTTCTTGGTTTTACTTGTCTGACCACTTGCCATCCATTTCTTTGCCCTTATTGTGTTTAGTCTCTCAGTCATGTCCGACTCTTAGTCACCCCATGGACTGTAGACCACCAGGCTCCTCTGTCCATGAGGATTCTCCAGGCAAGAATTCTGGAATGTCTGCCACGCCCTCTTCCGGGGATCTTCCCAACCCAGATAATGAACCCATGTCTCCCGCATTGCGGGTGGATTCTTTACCATCTGAGCCACCAGGGAAGCTCAAGAATACTGGAGTGGGTAGTATTCTATCTTCTCCAGGAACTCTCCCCAGCCCAGAAATTGAACCTGCATTCAAATCTGAATGCAGGGGTCTCCTGCATTGCAGGCAGATTCCTTACCAGCTGAACTACCAGGGAAGCCCAATTAGAAGTAAAATTCCTTTAAAGAGTTTTCTAGTCTGGTTGTTTCCAATTCTTTTCCCATTTTCCCTTAAATCTAAACCAGTCCTGCTGCTGCCCTCTCCACTCCCAACAAAACTTCTCTTTTATTCAAAACCTCTTCTGAAGGTGCCAGTGATCTTCATAATGCTAAAGCCAGTGGTCACTTCTACATATCCTCTTACATATATTAGTACATTTGACACAGTTCATCACTCTTTTCTTTTTTGTCATCTAGGATAGTGCTTCTCAAATCATACAGTATAAACATCTAGAGAATCTTGTCAAAATGCAGTTCTGACTCAGTAGGTTTGTTGTAGGGTCTGAGATCCTAACTTCCCAGTGACATTGTTTCTACTGGTCACAGAACACACTTTGAGTAATTAGGTTCTATGGCATTACCCTGGCTACATTCTCTTTCCTTCACTCCTGGTTCCTCAGACCACTTTCTATTGAAGTTTCTTGAGTTTAGTCTTTGATCTTCCCTTTCCTAACCACACTAAAAGGCCTACAGCTTGAAGCAACCATCTATATATTTTGTTATTCAGTTGCTTAATTGCATCTTACTCTACGGGACCCATGGATTGCAGCACACCAGACTCCTCTGTCTTCCACCATCTCCCACAGTTAGCTCAAATTCATGAGCTATCTAACCATCTTATCCTCTGCCACCTACTTTTTCTATTGAACTCAATCTTTCCCAGCATCAGGGAAATGAGTAGGCTCTTCGCATCAGGTGGCCAAAGTATTGGAGCTTCAACTCCACCAACTGCCCTTCCAACATATGTTCAGGATTTATTTCTTTTAGGATTGACTGGTTTGATCTTCTTGCTGTCTCAAGAGTCATCTGCAGCACCACAATTCCAAAATATCAATTCTTCGGCTCTCAGCCTCCTCTATGGCCAAACTCTCACATTCATACATGACTACTGGAAAGATCATAGCTTTGACTATATGGACCTTTGTCAGCACAGTGATGTCTCTATGCTGTCTAGGTTTGTCATAGTTTACTTCCCAAGGAGCAAGCATCTTTTAATTTCATGGCTGCAGTCATCTTTTGCAGTAATTTTGGAGGCCAAGGAAAGATAATCTATCACTTCTCCTTCTTTTTCCCCTTCTACTTGCCATGCAGTGATGGGACCAGATGCCATGATCTTAGCTTTTTCATGTTGAGAATTCAAGCCAGCTTTTTTACTCTCCTTTTCATCCCCATCAAGAAGCTCTTTATTTCCTCTTCACTTTCTGCTCTTACAGTGGTATCATCTGCATATCTGAGGTTGTCGATATTTCTCCCAGCAACCTTGATTCCAGCTTGTGAGTCATCTAGCCCAGCATTTCACATGATGTACTCTGCGTATAAGTTAAATAAGCAGGGTGACAATATATAGCCTCTTTTTTTACTCTTTTCCCAATTTTGAACCAGTCAGTTTTTCCATGTAAAGTTCTAACTCTTGCTGCTTGACACATGTACAGGTTTCTCAGGAGATGGGTAGGGTGGTCTGGTATTCCCAACTATATAAGAATTTCCCACAGTTTGCTGTGATCTATACAGTCAAAGGCTTTAGCATAGTCAATGAAGGAGAAATAGATGTTTTTCTAGAACTCCCTTGCTTTCTCCATGACCCAAAGGATGTTGGCAATTTGATCTCTGGTTCCTCTGCCTCTTTGAAACCCAGCTTGTTCATCTGGAATTTCTCAGTTCATGGACTGCTGAAGCCTAGCTTGAAGGATTTTTAGTATAACCTTGCTAGCATGTGAAATGAGTACAATTTTACAGTAGTTTCAACATTCTTTTGCATTGTCCTTCTTTGGGATTGGAATGAAAAATGACATTTTCCAGTACTGTGGCCATTGCTGAGTTTCCTGAATTTGCTGACATGCTGAGTGCAGCACTTTAACAACAACATCTTTTAGGACTTGAAATAACTCAGTTGGAATTCCATCACCTCCACTAGTTTTTTTGTAGTAATGCTTCCTAAATTTCACTTGACTTCACACTCCAAGATGAGTGACACACACACCTTAGATGAGTGACCACACCATCATGGTTATCTGGGTTATTAAGGCCTTTTTTGTATAGTTCTTATCTGTATTCTTGCCACCTCTTCTTAATCTCTTCTGCTTCTGTTAAGTCCTTACCGTTTCTGTCCTTTATTGTGCCCACACTTGCATGAAATGTTCCCTTGATTTCTCCAATTTTCCTGAATAGATTTCTAGTCTTTCCCATTCTATTGTTTTCCTCTATTTCTTTGCATTGTTCATTTAAGAAGGTCTTCTTATCTCACCTTTCTATTCTCTGGAACTCTGAATTCAGTTGGATATATCTTTCCTCTTCTCCTTTGCCTTTATCTTCTCTTCTTTCCTCAGCTTTGTGAAGCCTCCTCAGACAAACAGCTCACCTTCTTGCATTTCTTTTTCTTTGGAATGGTTTTGGTCACTGCCTCCTGTACAATGTTATGAGCCTCCATCCATAGTTCTTCAGGCACTATATCAGACCTAATCCCTTGAATCTGTTCATCACCTCCACTGTGTAATCATAAGGGATTTGATTCAGGTCATACCTGAATGGCCTAGTGGTTTTCTCTACTTTCTTCTTTTTAAACCTGAATTTTGCAATAAGGAACTCATGATTTGAGTCACAGTCAGCTCCAGGTCTTGTTTTTGCTGACTGCATAGAGCTTCTCTATCTTTGGTTGCAAAGAACATAATCAATCTGATTCCAGTACTGACCATCTGGTGATGTCCATGTGTAGAGCCATCTCTTGAGTTGCTGGAAACGGCATAGTTGTTTGCTATGACCAGTGTGTTCTCTTGACAAACTCTGTTAGCATTTGCCCTGCTTCATTTTGTACTCCAAGGCTAAACTTGCCTGTTATTCTGGATGTCTCTTGACTTCCTACTTTTGCCTTCTAAACCCCTATGATGAAAAGGAGATCAAACCAAACAATCCTAAAGGAAATCAGTCCTGATTATTCACTGGACAGACTGATGCTGAAGCTGAAGCTCCAATACTTTGGCCACCTGATGCAAAGACCTGACTCATTAGAAAAGACCCTGAAGTGGGAAGGATTGAAGGCAGGAGGAGAAGAGGATGACAGAGGATGAGTTGGTTGGATGGCATCACTGACTCAATAGACATGAGTGTGAGCAAGTTCCAGGCGTTGGTGATGGACAGGGAAGCCTGTTGTGCTACAGTCCATGGGGTTGCAAAGAGTTGGACATGACTAAGCAACTGAACTGATGATGAAAAGGACACCTGACATTAAGTGTCAGTTCTAAGAAGGCATTGTAGGTCTTCACAGAACCAGTAATCTTCAATTTCTTTGGCATTAATGGTTGGGGCACAAACTTGGATTACTGTGATGTTGAATGGTTTGCCTTTGAAACAAACTGAGATTATTCTATTGGTTTTGAGATTGTACCCAAGTACTGCATTTCAGACTCTTTTGTTGACTATTTGGTCTACTTCATTTCTACTAAGGGTTTCTTGTCCATAGTAGTAGATATAATGGTCATCTGAATTAAATTTGCCCATTCCCATCCATTTTAGTTCACTCATTCCCAAGATGTCAATGTTCAACCTTGTCCTCTTCTGTTTGACCACGTCCAATTTACCTTAATTCATTGGACCTAACATTCCTTGTCCCTATGCAATATTAAATCCTATGACTTTAGGAACCATCTATTTATTAATAGCTTGTGACTCAGTTGGTAAAGAATCTGCCTGCAATGTGGGAGACCTGGCTTCGATCCCTGGATTGGGAAGATCCCCTGGAGAAGAGAAAGGCTACCCATTCCAGTATTCTGACCTGGAGAATTTCATGGACTGTATAGTCCATGGGGTCGCAAAGAGTCAGACATGACTGAGCGACTTTCATACTTTCTCAAACTTTAAGCTTAATTCCAGACCTCCTTCCCAAATGTCAGACTCATAACATCAACTTACTACTTTATGTCTCCAAAGGAATGTCAAATAGATGTCTCAAACATAACCTGAAACTTAACTACTGGTCTTCTTCTCCAAACCTGCTCTACCTGAAGTTTTCTCCATCTCAGCTGATAGCAACTCCATTCTTCTGGTTGCTCAGACCAAAAACTGAGTCACGTTTGACTCTACAACTTCCTTTTCTGAACTGCCATCATCTCTCACCTAGATTCTTGCAGTAGGTTTTAACAAATCTTCTTGCTTTTGCTACTAACTTTCATAATCTTGTCCCAACAATATCCACAGTAGTCATTTAAAATATATGAAAATATGTCAATCTCCTATTCAAAACATTCCAATGGTCCCTCATGTCACTCACTGAAAAAAATTAAACTCTTATCATAGGCTGTGAGTCCTTTTATTATCTGATTCAGGGTAATCTCACTAACTTTTTCTCCTTCTGGTTTACTTTGGCCCAGTGTGCAAGTATGTTGCCATCTTAGGGACTTGTCTTTAATAGATCCTTCTGCCAGTTATATTTGACTATCTCCTCTCCTTCAAATCTTTATTCAGATCTTATCTTCTCAGTGAAGCCTATCCTAAACTTCTTTTTAATTTTTTTTAAAATTTATTCATTTATTTAGCTGCTCCAGGTCTTAGTTGCAGCACATGAAATCTTTTCTTTTCTTCTTTTTTTATCAGTTGTGGCATGCATTCTCTTAGTTGCAGCATATGGGATCTAGTTCCCTGACTAGGGATCGAACCCGGACCGCCTGCATTGGGAGCCTGGAGTCTTAACCACTGAGCCACCAGGGGAATCCCTTAATTTTTTATTTTAATTTTTTTGTGCTGAGCTGAGTTTTCATTGCAGAGCATGTGCTCCTCTAGTTGTGGTGCACAGGATCAGTAGTTGTAGTGTGCAAACTTAGCTGCCCAGTGGCATGTGGATTTTATTTTCTTCATCAGTTATTGAACCCAAGTCCTTTGCATTAGAAGGCAGATGCTTAATCACTGAACTACCAGTGGAGTCCCCTAAGTTTCTTTCTAAATACTGCCATCTGCCCAGGACTCCTGATTGCCTTATGCTATTCTACTCTTCATTTTATTCTGTAGCACCTGTCATTTTAAAAATAATCTATAGCTTCCCTTTTTTGCTGTTATGCTTATTTTTATCTATCTTCCCTGCTAAACTTTCAGCTCCATGAGGAACAAGAATCTTTGTTAGTTTGGTTCACAAATGTATTCTAAGCACCCAGAACAATGCCTAGCCACATAGTAAGTCCACAATTAAATAGTTGTTGAATGACTTCAAGGATTTTCCAACTGCACTCTTTGAGTGAGTGTGCATGTGAATAGAGGCAATGTACTGACCTATAAGAAACGGTTATATGGTTGTTGGGAGTTAGGGATAGTTAGGGAGTTTGGGATGGAGACGTACACACTGCTGTATTTAAAATGGATAATCAACAAGGACCTACTGTATAGCACATGGAATTCTGCTCAATGCTATGTGGCAGCCTGGATGGCAGGATAGTTTGGGGGAGAATGAATACATGTATATATGTGTGGCTGAGTACCTTAGCTGTTGACTTGAAAACTATCACAACATTGTTAATAGGCTATACCATAATACAAAAGTTTAAAAAAAAAATTATACAATTAGGCATAATATAAATACTAAGAGTAAAGGAGTATTATTTTTTAAGTGGTAGGAGGATACCTAAACAGGTGACTGTGATATCAGAAAAGGGAGGTGAGCATTTTACCAGCATCATACTGATTATGGAAAGTATATTCTATATTTATTCCAAAGATGATACAAACCACTAAACCTGGATTAAATATTAAAAAACAAACACATTTTCAAAGTCTCAGATTAAATGAATGATTACAAAGTAAGCAGACAATTTCATATGTAATGTATATAATTTCAAGGCATTGTTACTTTAGAAGTACACTTTATAGTAAGTAGTCATCATTTTAAGACATTGCAATGAATTACCAAAAAATTCCTGAGCATGATTTTTCATTGTAATTCTGAAGAGAATATAGATTAAACAGTCTGTTACCACAATCTCAGTCAGAAAGAATGTTCTGAATTCTTCTCTTTGTTTTTTGGCTGTACCACAGGCATGTGGGATCTTAGCTACTCCTAACTAGGAATCGAACCTGTGCCCATTACAGTGGAAGCACAAAGTCTTAACCACTGTATTGCCAGGAGAGTCCCAAAAAGTATGCTCTGAATTCTTAATATGCTTGTTCTATTTGTAACCACAAACACTCACATTACTACTGAATTGAAGCAATTTTTCTCCAGTTAACTTTCTTCCTCTGGACCCTCTAGCTACCTACACATTTGAAGATTTGTTGAGTATTATTTTTCTCTATCTTATGAGCACCATCTGTTCTAAACAATTACACTTAAAAAAGGATGCTTGGTTAGTTTGCGAAATACTCCATTATATTTTCTATGCTAAAGTTTGATCTTACCTGCTTAGAAGAAAATGATGACAACAGTTTGTAAATTTCATCTTTGGAATATGTAAATCGAAATCTAGCCTCAGCACCCTTGTTGGAAGGACTTGGGATGTATTCTTTGTTAGAATGTCCACAATCCATACATTTATGCTTTTCAGTTGCTTCAACAGGTGTATATTTTATACTTAAATCTGCATTAAAATTTAATTTCTTCTCTTCGATAATAGTTCTGAGTACCTGTATCTCTTCTTCACGATTTTCAGTTCTGAAGTTCTTGTCAGCTTTGGTCTAAGAGAAAATATACAAAAACCACCCACAATAAACATGAAAAGACAAAAATCAGGCAATTTATTTGAAAGAGAGTAGAGCAAAGAAGTTAAGAGTGAAGGCACAAAAGTGAGACTGCCAGTATTTAAATACAAATTCGATAACCTTGAGAACATTGCACGATAACCTCTCTGTGCCCAGTCTGATCCCTAGTCTATAAAATAGGGATAATCACCACACCTGGCCCAAAGGTTGCTATGAGAAATCAATGAAATAATGTATATGAAGGGCTTAGAACATAGCAAGCTTTCAAAACTTAACATATTAATAATTAAAAAGCAAGTTGCATAATAGATCAGATGTACAATATATTTCTATTTGTGTAAAAAAAGAAAGAAAAGAAATGATAAAGCTAACCCTTCAGAAGCCTTATATACCAGGCACTATTTTGAGCATTTTACACATGTCAATTAATCTAAGTAGAAATTTCAAGACTTGAGCCCTGTCTGCCTCTTAATCTTTTCACTCCACTGCCTAATCAAAAAAAAAAGAGAAAAACTTCTATATGCGTAGAAAATTACTGGAAAAATAGACAACCCACCGAGTGTTCACCCTTGGGAAGGCAAACTGTGAAGAGACAGATCTCTGGAGTAGTGGCAGGCTTGCTTTTTCTTGCATTATCTTTTATGTTGTTTGGACTTTTTGATTTTTTTTAACCGCGCTCATTTTTGCATGAAAAAGACTGAAGTAAACAACCTAGTTGTTTAGTTAAAACTAGCTGTTTAATTAAAACAACCTGGTTGTTACTAGTTAAAACTAGTTGTTTAGCTAAAACAGCCTAGATGTTTAGTTAGCTGTTTAATTAAAACTTTCAATTAAAACACATGAACTTATTTACAAAACAGACTTACAGACATAGAAAAGAAACTTCTGGCTACCAAAGAGGAAAGGATAGGAGAGGGATAAATTAGGAGCTTGGGCTTAACAGATAACAAGCTACTATATGTAAAATAGATAATCAACAAGGTCTTACTGTACAGCACAAGAAACTATATTTAATATCTTGTAATCAATAATAGAAAAGAATTTTAAAAAGAATATATATATATATATAATATATATATATATTTGAATTAGCTTTCTGTTCACCAGAAATTAGCATAACACTGTAAATCTACTATACTTCAATAAAACAAAACTTTCTTAGCCAACTTGGTTACTGTCAGGCGTCAGTAGGAGAGCTGTTAATCTCGACAATTAAACTCTCTTTCCAGAGGTCCCCTGAAGCAGGCTGCAACTCTTGTCTAGAAAGAGACACTCATCTCTTTAGTCAGTGACACAGATGGGACTTAGTAGCATACATTGAGTGACTTTTATGCACGGTGAATGCTAAGATCTGAATGTGTATGTCTCCCCTTAAATACATGTGTTAAAATCCCAATGCCCAATGGGATGGCATTATTAATAGAAGGTGGGGCCTGTGGAAGGAGCCGGTCATGAAAAGACTAGTGCTTTTATAAAAGTGACTCCACAGAACTCCCTAGTCCCTGGAAACCATGTGAGGATACAGCAAGAAGTCTGTAACCCAGAAGAGGGCCCTCACCTGACCCTGCTAGCTCTCTGATCTGAGATGCCCAGTCTCCTGGACTGTGAGCAGTAAATTTCTGTTGTTTCAAAGCTACCTGGTTCCTGGTATTTCATTATAGCAACCCAAGAAGACTAAGACAAGAAACCCAAAGTTATCATCTAATGGGAAAGATTGAAATGTGTATAATTTTCTTTAAAGGAAGGTGCTCAATGAAAAGGGGAAGAGTAACCTAACCATGTCACTTCCCTGCTTAAAATCTTTGTCTTCCCACTGCCTTTGAGATAAAGTCTAAACCAGATTTGTTCCAAGTTAGTCTCTCCCTATCTACACTCCAGCCCGCTGATCTCCTTTCCATTTCCACCGCCTATGTTTCCTCCCACCACAGGGCTCGTTTATATTGTGTTTACTCTCTGGAAACTTCTTTAATTCCCCTGCCTCCTCCACCTTCCCATAACACAAACATTATACACACTCATACACACATACGTACTATATATCCCTTGGTCTGGTGAATCCCCACTACTATTTCAAGTCTGAGCTTAAACATTACTTCTTTAGGGAGATGTTTCCTCATCCCACCGACTAACAAATCTGTTTCCTATAAGTTCTCATGGTTCTTCTTACAAAATGAAAAACTCTTCCCTTTTATAATTGCTTATTTAATAGACTTTCAGATGGTAAACTCCTAGAAGTCAGGGACCATACCCATCTTACCCACATGCCACTGTAGTTTCACCATTTAGTAAATTGCCTGGTGAAAAGTGGATGACAATAAAAAATTTATTAAATTTAATATGCAGCTTCAATATAGCTAACATAACATATGTTGTGAGTGCTTACTCTGTGTCAATAGTTGCTAAAAGTATTTTACATAAATATTTAGTTTCCTATCTTTTAATTTCTCAAATTATCCCCATTTTACAGATAAGAAGATAAAAGTTAAAAAATGCTTCCAAGATCACACAGCTAGGGAGTAGCCCAGTCAGCAATGAAACCCAGGAAATCTGATTCCAGGGCAGAATTATTCATTTTTATGTTACACTGCCAAAGAGGGCTTGACAAATTCTCTGTGGTAAATAAAGAAAAGGTTCATGGAAAAGTTTTTCTGGAACATTTGGCCTTGAAAAATTAATACATATATATATATATATATCATGCAATAATATTGTATGCTATATTAAACTGAATCACTTTACTGTACTCCAGAAACTAACACAGCATTGTTAATCAACTATACTTCAATTAACAAAAAGAGAGTGAGATGAATAAATTTCTATTGCCTTGAAATCTAAGGAGCGATTGAAGACAACTCCACTCTTTCCACAATTTCCATGCTGAGAAGTGCCAAAGCTGAACAAAATGGCACCGGAAAACTCTCTCTCTCTAACTCTTCTAGAAGGCTAAGTTCTTCCTAGTTCATAGTCTTCTAATTGGTTGTAGGATTAGAGTAGCATAATTTGTAGGCTCTTGTGCTTACATCTGAATTGGCTAGAAAGGAACCAGCCCTGGGCAAGGATCAACTTAGTTGTGTGAAGCACTGCTTGCTGGTATAAAGGAATATTAGTCAGGGTGTCAGTTAGAATGCTGTTGAATGGTCTTGTTTCACTATGCTAGAATGGTAGTAGTGAGTAAAGCCTGAAATAGTGAGGGTTGGGTCGTCCCCCAGAAAGCCTAGAGACAAGAGCTAGATTGAAAAGCTCCAAATCCATCCATTCAAAAATAAGTCTGAGCTCAGTGATAGGCATTCAGAGACGGACCAATATGTGGGATCATTCTGAAGAGAACAAAAGCCTTTGAAGAGAGGTCAAGAGGCAAGATTACAGAAAGCAGGAAGACACAAAGATGGAAGTAAGTTTCTTTATGAGAATCAAATAAACAGATGTTGGAGAAGCTGAAAACAGAGGGGGGCGGGGGGGCAAGTGTGGCTGTGTCTTCCAGAAGGTCTTTATAGGGGTTAGAGAAATCTATCCTGTTTAAAAATTTATCAACGGATGCTTCTTGAATAGAAACAAACATTACTTGTGGCCCTGGGAATGGAAGAGATAGAACACCTCAGAAAATACTTCATAGTTCAAACTGAGGAGGTTTGGAGAGAGAGTGGAAATAAAAAGTAAAGAGAAAAGATTATTAGAAGTTTCATTAAAAGTTTGTATGTACAAATAAAGAATAAAAAAATACATTACTTACTATTATTATTAAAAGCATCTCTCACTAATTGACAAAAGGAACCTGGAAAGAGCAGATTGCTGAAACCTTATGAGTCATCCTCAACTAAGGTACCTAGTCAAACCACCTAGCCATCCCCTTTTAACTGTTAAATTTCAGGATAATTTGAAAGATAACAGTAGATAATGAATATAGTTCTCTATTATCTTCAAAAGATCATCTTCTCTGCCTAGGTCTTCAATATTGGCATGTTCTAGAATTCCATTCTCTCTGTTCTTTCCTCTCTCATTATACACCTCCTGGACTGGCCTTAAGCACTCTCAAGACTTCAGTGATGCTCTGGTATATGCTGTTGGTACCTAAATTTCTGTCTCCAGTTCAAACTCCACCCTCACATTTATATATTTTATATAATCTATTTTGGGCAAGATAACTCTACCCAGAGATCAATCGTTATCTTCTTCTTGGAATTAACTCTTCTTTGGGAACATTCCCCATCTCCCCTTCCAACACACACACACACACACATGCACACACACCCACACACACATCTCAGGTCTTCTCTGATGGCCTACCATCCACTGGAGGTCTCCTTTGACTTCATGTCTCCATATTTTTCATCTATGGTGAGTTTACTTTGCATTGGACCCTGTTCTAAGCACTTTGTACTTATTAACACATTTAATCTTTTCCAAATTCCTATGAAGTATATATTATTATTACCCCACTTTATGATAAGAAACTGAGATTCAGGAAAGATAATTAAGTTGCCTGGAGTCATGTAAATGATAAGTGAAGGAATTTATCAGAATTCAAACCCAAGGAGTCTTATTCAGAACTGAGCACTTGACCTTATGCTCTACTGTCTCCAATTCATTACTGAACTGTTGGTTCTTAAGCTGAGCTGCATCTCGTATCTCCTTCTCTGCCTCTAGAATTACAGACACAGTTCAGTTTTTCATCATCTCCTTGGACCATAAAATAGCCTTCTTCACTTATTATCTCTGTTGTTGTCTCCTCAAAATTCATCTCCACAAAACACAAAGATTTCAAATGCAACTCTGACCATATTATGATCCTCAGAGGTTCCTTTATCATCCTCAGGATTATGCCCAAGTTACTTAGTATGGCATATGAGTATCTTCATAATTTGACTCCTACCTATGACTCCAAATTTGAATCCATAATAAGTTCATTGCAGACTATAGTTCCTTTCAAGATAGCAGCTTCTATAGGCATAGTCTTACTTGTTCCCCAAGAATATCAATATATAACAGATAAACTAACATGTAAATATACAATAAATTTTATTTGTTCACTGCCAAGTTTTCTAAATGCATGCAGAGAGAGTAGTTGGAATGTTTATTAAGCCTGTTTTCACTTCCTGTCAACTTTAATGGCAATTCCAATTATATGTTCACTTGAATATGGGTTATTCCCTCCATTAAAAAAAAAAGCATTTGCTTTTCTAAAGAGTGTCAATATTCTGCATGAATTTAGTTACTATTTCAGTAATCATTTATTTCCCTGGAGGAGGAAATGCAACCCACTACACTATTCTTATCTGGAAAATCTCATGTACAGAGGAGTCTGGTGGGCAATAGTCCATGGGGTTGCAAAGAGTCAGACATGACTGAATGACTGAACACACAATTATTTATTTAGCATGATATATGATGTTAGTTTCTTAGGATTCCATGGTAGATAAAATGACTAGAAACTCGACTAAAGTTAGATATGATACAGCAAAATCAACACGTGAACAGAAAGAAAAAGCAAAGGCTATTGCATAATTTGCAGAAAAGGCATCTAACCAAAATAAAAGATTCAGAGGAGAAAGCGGAGGGTGGTGTAGCAATTAAAAGCCAGATGAAGAATGACCTTTTCCTCCCTGTTAAGGAGATTGATCGTTATTCAGAAGGCTATAGGGAGACAACACCAAATTTAAGCAACAGTGTGATAAGGTCAGATTTATCATATATCTTCATACTGAAGTGTGTGGAATGAATTGAAATTGAGCAAAACTAGAGGTCTCAGACTGATAGGAAGACTAACATAGTAGCCCAGATGGAAATGATGAGAGCCCAAGGCAGAGGGCATGGCAGTGGGAATGGAGAAGAAGAAACAGAGATAAGAGACTTTACAAAATAATGGAACTTACAGATTGATTGGATGTTGTGGGCTTTGAGAGAGATGGACCTGTAGAGGGCTTTAGGAAGATTTACAGATATTTGCGTTTAACGATTAGGAAGATATTGTTTCAATTACCAAGCAGAGAATTCAAGAGAAGAAACAGAGGATTGGCAATAAGATGGGATATAAGGTTTGGATATGTGAACTGTGTGATGTTTGCAGTCAACTAGCTACACAGACCAACCTGAAAGTGAAAGTGAAAGTCGCTCAGTCGTGTCTGACTCTTTGTGACCCCATGGACTATACAGTCCATGGAATTCTCCAGGCCAGAATACTGGAGTGGGTAGCCTTTCCCTTTTCCAGGGGATCTTCTCAACCTAGGGATCGAAACCAGGTCTCCCACATTGCAGGTGGATTCTTTACCAGCTGAGCCACAACACAGACCAACCTAGACAGCATATTATAAAGCAGAGACATTACTTTGCCCACAAAGATCCGTCTAGTCAAAGCTATGGTTTTTCCAATAGTCATGTATGAATGTGAGAGTTGGACCATAAAGAAAGCTGAGTGCTGAAGAATTGATGCTTTTGAACTGTGGTGTTGGAGAAGACTCTTGAGAGTCCCCTGGACTGCAAGGAGATCCAACCAGTCCATCCCAAAGGAGATCAGTCCTGAATATTCATTGGAAGGACTGATGCTGAAGCTGAAACTCCAATACTTTGGCCACCTCATGCGAAGAGTTGACTCATTGGAAAAGACCCTGATGCTGGGAGGGATTGGGGGCAGGAGAAGGGGAGACAGAGGATGAGATGGCTGAATGGCATCACTGACTTGATGGACATGAGTTTGAGTAAGCTCTGGGAGTTTGTGATGGACAGGGAAGCCTGGCATGTTGCTGTCTATGGGGTTGCAAAGAGTCGGACACTACTGAGTGACTGAACTGAGTTACACAGATATCCAGTTCAGAGGGAGACCTGGGCTATAAATGCAGTATTTGTAAGCCATCTGGATGGAGGGGAAATCTAAAGCCACAGGAGGGAATGAAATTGCCCAATGTAGAGAGAGATTGTGAAACAAGATGGAAACTCTGGTAGCAGCAATATTTAAGGGCTGTTTCAAGTAAAGGGAACTCAATGAAGCTTAAGGTGAACTTTGGTGAAAACAGCTTGGGTAACAAGGTAACAGAGGTTTGGTGTTATGGGCTGAACTGTGACCATCCCCCCCCCCCACCCCCCGCCCCCGTCTCTCCCCGCCCCACCGCAAAATCCACATGCTGAAATTCCTGACTTCAGTTACCTCAAAATGTGATGGCATTTTGAGACAGAATCTTCAAAAAGGCTGTTAAGTTAAAATGAGATCATTAGGATGGGCTGTAATCCAGTATGACCAGTGACCTTATAAGAAGGGGAGATTAGAATCAGTCCAGCATGGAGGGAAGACCACGTGGAGATATAGGAGATAGCCCCCTACTGTCAAGGAGAGGGACCTCAGGGGAAACCAACCCTGCCAACATCTTGATCTTAGACTTTCAGCCTCTGGAACTGTGAGAAAATAAATGTCTGCTGTTTAAACCATCCAACTTGGGGCACTTTGTGACGGTAGTCCTAGGAAACAAATCCAGTTGGGGAATTCATGGGAAGTACAAAAATTGAGATAGCAAGTGTAGATGAGAAGAATATGTAGAGATGAGGACATCCTTTCTGTGTTTTTGTTTTTTAAACGAGAATCTTAAAGATACTTACATATTAAGGACAGGGTGGAAAATGAAGGAGACGGAGGTTGAACTGAGCATCAAATAAGTTTGTACATAAGTACAACTTTGAAGAAAAAAAAACACCTGAGAAGATTCTTATCTGTGGCTTGGATATTCTCTGTCCAGTTGGAGCTCCTGCCATCTAGTAAGATAGGCAGAATAATAAGTTAAAGAGCTGGAGGAGGTTGTCTAACATTTAAGCTACCCTGTGGAGACGGGGAAGGTGTGTGGACCTGCTGAGATGGGTGGAAGACCTGGGTGTGGTTATAATGCTACCCGTTCCTGAATTATTAGCATGATTTTCTCTACGGTGTCCAGTAAGGTAAGTTTACGTAGAAAAATAATAGGGTTCATCCAAAGATGGAGTTTTTCTAGAAGGAATAGAAAGCAAGGACAATGATAATACTATCAAGAGTGGTCAAAAATGGATGTAGATTGATTAGAGAAAAAAACTGGACATAGGAGGAGCAAAACAGACTGGAAGGAAAATAGATGCCCCCAAACTGGGTCTGCTGCTGCTGCTGCTAAGTCACTTCAGTCGTGTCCAACTCTCTGCGACCCCATAGACAGCAGCCCACCAGGCTCACCCATCCCTGGGATTCTCCAGGCAAGAACACCGGAGTGGGTTGCCATTTCCTTCTCCCAAAACTGGGTCTAGATGGGGTTTAAGACTAGATTAGTGGTCACAAGTGAGGATGGGAACTGAGAGACTGGATAGTTGTGATGAGGCAAAACATAAAATGCTTCAGATTTCAGAGGCAGCATAGTTCTGGTGAATACAAGGTTAAGGATGTGTCTAGAAAATTAGTGACTCTACTAGAGTAGATGTAGGAAGTTAAGAGGCAGCAAGAAATTACTGGCAATGTACATGATATAAAATCGCTCAATATTTTGTTAGGATTTGGGGTGGAAAGGATGATTATAATCCAGGTGCACTTTCCAAACCTTTGTTGACCTCCAAAATCTTACATTCTCATGGAGATTCAGGCTTAAAAAAAATTGTAATCAAAACCTGAAACCTGATACAAACTGTTACTTTCAACAACAAAAGTAGAAATGACTAAAGATAGACAAGTGAAAAGGAACTAATTCATTCATGTAATCATCACTTCTGATTTACGGTAACCAATAAACCTTGAGTGAGAATGTAACTGCTAATCAACCAGAACTGCATTTAACCAGAACTAAGTCTTCTTCTGTTTATACTTTTAAAAAGAATAGCAAATATTTATTGAGTGTTTGCTATGTGTCAGTAACCTGAATGTTTCACCTATTTAGACTCATTTATCTTTACAGGGTAGGCATTATTATTTCTATTTTACAGATGAGGAAACTGAGGCATGATGAGGAGAAGTAATCTTCCCAAGGGCTAGGATTCCAAACTCTGCAGTGTGCTCTGGAGTCAAAGCTGCCTTTGAGAGAAGAGGCATTGAGGGAAAGTGAATGTGTCAGAGTAAGATGTCATTATTAAGGGATATTCCCTGCGGAATGATAGGTTCATAGAATTCGCTCAAAAAATGAAAGGTAGTAAATTATTGCCCATAAGTAACTAAAACAAGTTTTTAAAAATTGTCATCCAGTACAATTTTGTTGAGCACCTATCCTACACATACATTGAGTGACAACTGGTAATAGGTTATAAGGAAGTAAAATATACATTCTCTACCTTTAGGCACTATCATAAGAATATACATGAAAAAGTAGGTAAAATATGCCTAAGAGTATTAGAAGGTGTAGAAAATAACCCTTTCCTAAGAAGTAAAAATAGAGATTTCCACTCAATAAACTCAAGTTCTTTAATGTTGAGCTAGTTGTGGACCTTAACAGATTAGGATACTGGGAGCATTAGCATTACTAGCACCAAGGTAGGGGGGATGATTCGGGGACTTTAACAGGCCCCAGCCAACTCTGTCAGCATCCTTCTTCAGGTGGCATGAAATAAACACTCAGGTCCACAATCCCTATCAACTTTTTTATAAGCTTGATGCCAAAACTCATTTGGAGGCATTAATCTGATCTGAACTGAAAAAAAGTTATTTATGGTCTTCATTTCTCCCACTTTTTGTAAATATCAGTTAATCTTGCCATAGATATGTTAATGTGTTTGATTCTAAGATGCTGCTCCCAGCTCCACCTCGGATGTTAAGTAATATACAGGATAAGCACCACATCATCCTTGTAAAATTCAAATCCTTCTGAATTAGGAATCACATCTGTTTTCAGAGTTGTAGATAAGGGACAACAGTTTGCTTACTTTCCAAATGTAGCTTCAAGATCAGTCCTGAGCAACCCTCTAGCCCTCATCTCTTGGTTCACACCTGTTAACTAACCTTACAGAGAAGCTAACAGGCTGGTGACAGTGTCAAAGAAAAACTGTACAACACAGACCTGAGAACTAAAAAAAAAAAACAAAACACAATAGCCCTTCTTGCATCAGCAATGACAAAGCTTCCCTTCTTTGGTATACTCTTTCAAAGAAAGTAGAACATGTGTAATACTTCTTAGAAAGATGAAAACTCCCCTTCAAAAAATATGCTTAAAGAAGGTTAACCTGGCATGATGGGAAACATCAATAATGTTCCCTTAGATTTGTGGAAAACTGATTTTTTTTCTGGACTTACAGGTACCAAAAATATGAGAGTGTGCACATGGGGGAAAGAATGCCAGTCAAATATTTGAGACATTAAGCATCTTTAACATTCACAAGACAGGATGATCACTTCAGGCTGCAATGGGTAGGGACTGATTTATAACATTGTTAGAAATAAAAGGAATACTAACTACAATTATGGAAAAGTAATATGTTTCTCAAACTGATGGGACTGACAGCAATAATAAAGGACATTGTTGTGACTAAATAAAGTAAATTTTATGGGTCACCAGTGGAACCATTTAAAGAAACAGATTATTGTAGTTCCTGGATCAGAGTAAGTTATTTATTATTCTTTATTATATCTTGTTTAAGTCAAAAATGAATCTCTAAAGGTGATAAATGCTATTCCTTTGAATGGGGGCAGGTACAGTTTGTGGATCATTTTAGAGAATTTAGGTGACTTATAGAGAGGCAGTAGGCTTGAGCTGGCATTTTGTAGAGTAAAAATCACTCTAGGAAATAATTTCACTAGAAAACTGGGGATGGGGGGTTTTGAGGTGAGTGAGAATAACCACTCATGTTAGTCAAGCAGGTGTTACAAAGGGGACATGAAGGAAAACAAATCTAGACATGTTCTTGGTAGGTTAGCCAAAACCAAACCTCGAGAGTGTGGCAGCAGTGTACTCAGTCCTTAAGTCAGCACTAATTTAATTTTCAGTTTCATCAGAACCTCAGATGATTCTTTTCACAGATATGAGATATTTGCCAAAACTCTGCCACTAACTGCATGCTACTGAGGATTGATCATAGACTGCTGTATATTGTCTAAAGAGACTCAAGCTATACCTCTTCTTTAAGTCAATCTTATGTTTACATTGAATTTTCATTCTACTGAATTTTTCACATCATTTAGAACGAAACTTATGGAAACAATTGGTCAGCTAAAGTTGAACAATGAATTGTCTTCTAAGAAGACTTACGTCATAGGTCAGCGAAGCCACGTTCCAGGGCCTGCGGTAGTACGTCAAGGTGTTGCCATCCCAAACTCGGTCACAGAGTCCATTGTAGTACTGGTTGTCAAAAGGGGTGCTGAGTGGATCCATGCCTAGGATGTTGATCCTGAGAGTGAACAGAGTGGCTTCAGGTATGGAGATACCTGTAGCGAATGCCAGGCAGCCCTCAGGAACTGGGAGAAGAGAGCTTCAGCTCATCGTGTCCCTGAAACCCGTGTGATGGTGTGATAGAATCAGGAACAGACGCAAGAGCCTGGTCACCTCTGCTCTGCGTCTGGGTGGGAGGTACACCTTAGGAAGGTCTTATAAACTCTTTTAGGCAACTAGGCCACTGTTGAGCCCAATGAAAGAAATTCAATAAGTAGGAAGCAAAGGACCATCTGGCTGTTAGAGTTGAATTCTCACTGATGTAACTCTTAGCTAACTTCCCTTGGTGAACTATAAGCCAATGCTACAATATCACCTCTTAAAATTGAGAACAGAGCATCTCAGGGGGAGGAGTATAACATATGCATATGATTTTTAATCTATGAATCAACATGGGGCCTCTTTTCTCTCCATTCTCTTTAAACTTAAACCTTTTCCTCCAGCTGTCTCATTGTTTGTCACAAACCTTGTTCCCTCCAGACTTATTTTACTCTTATCACACTTTCCAAGAGGAACAAAAAAATGTCATCATCCGGCAAGGCGTTCTCAAAGGTTCTCCTTTTTTCTCCTAGCAAAATATTGTTATTTGGCAAACTTTAATTCAGAAATAGGAAGCTTGTGTAGCCTAAAAAGTATTGACTTTGATTTGTAGGCCAAAAATCAATATATGAATAAGAAACAGTTCATTCTTTGTGAAGTGCTAATTGGTGAAACAATCCTTGCTGTCTAGACTGTATCTGGAATAAATGGCCCCAGGGCAGAGAGGCCAAAATAGAGGTTTGCTTCTCATATCCATAATGTAGCTTGGCACAAAAGCATAAATATGCTCTAAGCAAAACTCTAAGCAAAAGCTATTGCTCTGGACCATATCCCTGAGTCCAATGAGTTGGATTACAAATCTGGATGTTGGTTTCAAGAGCAATTTGTCAAAGGGTTTGGATCGTAAACCCATTGCTAATGTAAGAAAAATAATTAGAAAAGTATCCTATTTCCAATGGGTTAAAAACAACATCTTTATATAAACAGCACATTCGTAATAAACTTTGAATCTACAAAGAAGATGAACATTATAGCTCAACTCAATGAAAGGCAAATTAAAGAAATGATTCGGTAATATCTTTCTTAAGGCTGATTGTATAGTTAGAATTAACTCCTTCTTACTATTTGCCCCACCAAAAGTACCTTTCATGAAAAATGCTATGGCCCTAAATTTCCAGTAAAGGGCCAAATAGTATACTTAGTCAGTTGAACAAGGAAGAGAGGAAAAAAGAAACGCTATATATCTAGTTTACATTCTTCAACATCTTATGCTAGATGGGAGATTAAAATTTTGGCTTCAGCTTTTCACCCATCCCTGTATTCACAGACATGTGAGCAATAAATATTTTAAAAAATATTGCTAAGGTTTTGATAAAATATATAGAATACTGGAAATAAGTGATCTGTGTTTGTTTCTTAAACAAGACCTCAAGTACTTTTTCTTTATTCTGTCGTGAACTTGTCTTCCATGTATCTTACTAACAATGACCCCGTACCTCTTTGTATTAAGTGAATAATGACATTAATTTTGGCTTATAAATATGCAGAGTCAACTCATTGGAAAAGACCCTGATGCTGGGAAATATTGAAAACAAAAGAAGAGGGCAGCAGGGGATGAGATGGTTAGATAGCATCACCGACTCAATGGACATGCACTTGAGCCAACTCTAGGAGATAGTAAAGAACAGAGAAGTCTGGCATGCTGAAGTTCATGGAGTTCACAAAGTTCATGCAGTTCATAAACAGTAGGACATGATTTAGCAACTGAACAACACAACAATGGTGATGTACTCTTAGGTGACTGTTGTATCTGTTTTATCTATGAGTAGTGTAGTGTTTGTAATAAACAATGGGTAATATTAAGATAGTTAATATAGTCTTTGATTTCATTAAAATTATATTCAAGGTAGGGGTTGGATACAATTACCATCAAACTATAGTTTGATGAATGTGCATGTACCAAATGGGCAGTACCGGTAAGTGATGTGCAAAGTTCCCAAGAGGAAGAGGTCCCCATGGCAGGGTCATAAAAATGGTTTTAGAAGGAGTATCATGATTTGATTTGAGTTTTGAAGATGGGGTCTGGAGGGCAGAAGGAATGAGTGTACAAAATACTGTAAGTGGAAGGACTGCTCTGGTAGTCCAGTGGCTAAGACTCTGCACTCTCAATGCAGAGGTTCCAGGTTTGAACCCAGGTCAGGGAACTAGAATCCACATGCTGCAACTAAGAGTTCTTGTGCCACAACTAAAGATCTCAGAGTGCCGCAACTAAGACCTACTGCAGCCAAGTACATTTAAAATATTAAAAATGTTCTGTAAGTGGAAATACATATAGCATATTTTTGGGTGGTAGTCTTCAGATTTTCTGGTTGTCTACTCTAATAAATCATGCCTCCTTGTATGGTTTTAGGTTGACATCTAAAATGTTTCCTTTTAAGTTTAAGTAGTTGCAAAGGATAAATTGGTGAAAGTGAAAGAGGAGAGTGAAAAAGTTGGCATGTTAAAAAGCAGAGACATTACTTTGCCAACAAAGGTCCGTCTAGTCAAGGCTATGATTTTTCCAGTGGTCATGTATGGATGTGAGAGTTGGACTATAAAGAAACCTGAGAGCCAAAGAATTGATGCTTTTGAACTGTGGTGTTGGAGAAGACTCTTGAGAGTCCCTGGGACTGCAAGGAAATCCAACCAGTCCATCCTAAAGGAAATCAGTCCTAAATATTCATTGGAAGGACTCATGCTGAAGCTGAAACTCCACTTGGCCACCTTATGTGAAGAACTGACTCATTTGAAAAGACCCTGATGCTGGGAAAGATTGAAGGCAGTAGGAGAAGGGGACAACAGAGGATGAGATGGTTGGATGGCATCGCCGACTCAATGGACATGAGTTTGAGCAAGCTCTGGGTGTTGGTGATGGACAGGGAAGCTGGTGTGCTGCAGTCCATGGGGTCACAAAGAGTCAGACATGACTGAGCGACTGAACTGGACTAAAGGATAAGTTTCCCAGCATGCTGTAAATATTTACACTTTAAAATATAATTATTGTGCTTCTTTAAAAAATAAATCCAATGGCATATAAATTCTGTAGTGATAGCAGGTATCAAGTAATGACAATGTTTATATTTCTATAACAGCTAGATGCTTTATGTTATTCCTTTTGATTATTCTTTTTTAAAAAATAAACTTTATTTCTTAGAGCAGTTTTAGGTTCATGGCAAAATGAGTAGATAATAGAGTTCTTATATTCCCCCACCCCCTTTTATGCTTGAATCTGTATTTCTATTTCACTTCTGCTATAGAATTTTAACCTGAGATGGCTGGATGGCATCACTGACTTGATGGACATGAATTTGAGTAAACTCCGGGAGTTGGTGATGGACAGGGAGGCCTGGCGTGCTGCGATTCATGGGGTCGCAAAGAGTCGGACACAACTGAGTGACTGAACTGAACCGAACTGAATGGACTTTTAGGCATGAAAGTTTTAATTGATCACTTTTAACACTTTTCTGTACTCAAAAGTTATTAGTTGAAGTTTTAAAAACATTAAATATTCTTTGACCATAAGGTCTAAGTGTTTAATAAATTCTTCTGGATTGAGTTACCATTTTTAGTAGTACATTTAAACATATTAAAATTTAGCAATACTTAAACATAAAATTTTTATTGGAAAAGCATCTCTCAGTGAAGAGAATGGGGCTTCTTTTTAATTAATTGATTAGTTACTATAGCCATGGACGAATATTACTTACTGCTAGAAAAAACATTGGGCTCAGCATCAACTTCATTTCTACTTTCCATTTGTATAGATGTAACTGCTGAGAAATTTTATGCACATAAATAAGTAGATAAGAATAGAAGGAATTTTGTCATAGCAACATCACTCAATTCCTTGATCTTCTGAGTTTTATGCCAAAAAAAGGACACACACTAGTCTTTAGTTAAATGTTATTTTTATAGTCCATCACCTGACAATTGATTAGGACATCTTTAAATGCTGTTGGTAATAAGAATTGGAGACCACTTGACTTACAAGGCCTTAGAGTCCAAGTCCAACTGAGTACAAAATTTGGAATTGATTCTTGGTTTTTCTATCTCATAGGGAAATATGAGATGGGTGAGGGATGTACTCTTCTTTTGGGAAGTGGGAGTTAGATGATTGTGAAAGAAGAGGCCAGACAGGAGAATGGATTTGACAACTGAATGAATGATCCTGAATCTTCAAGCTTATCAGTTGAAAAATCTGTATGTATGGAATCGAAGATTTATTATTTGTTACATTAGCTAACTAAGTAACTAATAGTTGGGGAAACTGTTATTGTAAAACTCACCTATCTCCCCTCCGGAGAGTCTTTTTGCACCCCGCAGTAAGAGTACCCCAGTTTGAAGGGTTTTGTTCTAGGGAACAGCAAATTGCCCAGTTGGCTGGGTCCATTTGGAAAGTTACAATGAAGCTGATCCACAGACTAAAGGACAGCTAAGGAAGAAATGTTTCAAAACTTTTGACTTGGTTCCACTGCTACAGAGACAGCCAGTCTAGTCTAGTATGAGCCAATTTTTTTTCTGCCAAGAAACATGAAAACTTCTCATGGATGGAATGTCATCGCTTGGGAAATAAAAAGCATGTGTTCTTTGGCAGCACTTGGAGATGGCTGTTTTTACACCTGCACCTAAAACCCAGGGCAGTTCCAATTTACCAGGTGAGCAGAAGAGCGGCTCCCTCCACAGAAGTGGTGTGATGCTTAGATCACACAGAAGTAACTCCTTGTGTATAGCACGTCATTTATAGCTGGTATGGATTTTTTATTTTTTCCAATGGATGCAAGATGGGTTGGGGATTTCCCTTAAACACTTCTGAAGAATCTCAGATACCAACAAGAGGCTGAAATATTCGTGATACAAGTGAATTCTCCGGGCATGAGAATTTAAATGAAGAGTCCTTCAAATGAAAACAACTGTAAATTTAATTAATTTATGAGTACTTGTGACTTTCATGTGTAAAAGAATCTGACTGTATGTGACTGATATGACTTGTTGAGGTTTTCCAAACTGGAGAGTTTATAAGCATGTAGCTGTGATTAGTTTGTTTATTCCTATTATCTCTATTTCAATATAGTTCCATAGCCCCATATAAGCATAGTGGAGATATATAGTATTGATACATAAATATGTAACATCAATGGTATTGAAAAAATCATGATTATTGATATAACAAGGCATGCTATTTTGAAATCTCTTGTTAAATATTAATTACTGATTTTTAGTATTCTCTATAGTCTTAATTCAAATATTTGGGTAATAAATAGCTACTTAAGGAGTTTCATTTTCCAAGGTTAGCTATGCTTTGAAGTTAGGGAGCTGACATGGGCTTTGTAGTGATGTGAGTAGTGAGGGGAATGTGGGAAGAAAAAGGGTTAGGTGACATAGTGAAAAAAAAACACATAGTTTTCTATCAGTCAGGGAAACTTGGGTTTTAGTTCTGCTAGCAACTAACGTGCCAAAAGGCCTTGTTTATTTTACTTAGTTCTTATCTATAAAGTGACTATAACGTCGCCCCTAACTATCTCACAGGATTATCATGAATAGCTAAGAGAGGGAATGCGCAAAAAGATTTGGAAAAATTCAAAGTTACTATGCAAATGACAGCTGTCAAAGAACAATAGCTTTATGAAGACTAAATTAGCTACAGGTGATTGCTCATGGTAATGAGGATCTTAAAATGGTTGGTGGACAGATTCTATCAGAGCCTACCTCATTTTCCACCTCTTAGCCAACTTTCCACACAGCTGACTCCACCCTCTCACAGTCTTGCAGGCTCGGCTCTGTGATGTCATTAACAGCCGTGATCAAGGTAAGGCAGGAGGTATTTAAGGAGTCTTGGCTGCTCTCTGGGATGCCTCATTGGGAGACTCCCTGGCAGATACCATAAAATGAATTTTCTCTTCGTGTACAATAGAAACCTATAGATTGCAAATGATTGTTTTTCAGCCAAGAGGGCTATGATTTCTGTATCCTTTTCCTATAAAATCAGATGTAGATTTGCATCAAATGAGAATCCATAACACAAGTAATGCCCTGCTTTGAGCCTGTTTGTTTAGTTCAGAGAGAAAACTCCCTTAGATTCCACATAAAGCAATAATTGTATGGAAGCAAGTGAAACTTCAGCTCTGTAATGAGAAGCAGAGTCCCAACATCAGCCCCACATGGCATCAGAACTGCTCCCTCTGATCTTTACCTCTTGGGCAAACTCCAGAATGCTGGGACCCCCTAGGAACTTATACCCAGGTAGAGATCCAAGAAAAGTTCCAACAGAACTTTTCCAGTCTTCCTGGGCATTCAAATATTTGAATCGAATTACCAGACCTAATACTGGCAATTCAACTTCAAAGGTTAATGTGTCATTTTAATCTTGCTTTCATCTTCCAGAGGTTGATGACCAAGGGGTCTCCTCTCCTATTGAGCTCAGAAGTAATCACCTATTATCCTGATAGTCTAATCTATTCCACAGACACCTACTGAAGACAGGCAGTTTGTCCAAATTATCTTGAGCTGCTGATTCAGCACTTAACGTCTTTCAAGCTCAAATGTAATTCAAACAGAATACAGACCCATAGGCTACTCTCTGTACCGGCTCAAACCATCTAGCACTCCAGCACAGCAAGAGAGGTGGGGATCATTTTCACTCATCCTCATCTGCAAGGGCCCAAGCGGAGTACAGACCCATATCCTGCTGTCCGTGCCAGTTCTGACTCTTCGACCACTCTGTTGCGGCAAGGGGGGCGAGGATCACGTTCACAGTTATCCTCATCTGAATAGTCTCCGCAGTCATTGTCGTCATTACACAGAAGTCGATTCTTTATGCATCTGCCTGCAATCAAAATCAGGAAAGGCAGAAAGACACTGTGTATCTCATGCCCGATTTCCTTTCTTTCTGAAGTTATTAAACATACTTTAAAGTGAGGGAGGAGTGACCACACATTATATTTGGATTTTTTTGTATCCACACTTGGAAGTATGAGGGTCGGGAAGCACATTTCCTTCTTTTGGCTTATAAAGGCACACAGAAACCCACACTAGGCAATGGGAGGATTACCTGTACCACACTGAAAGTCGTTGCCACAGTCATCCTCGGGGTCTTCGCAGGCCTCTGTGGGCACACACTGCCGTCGGTCTCCCACGGCGTCCACACACTTTCGCCCATTAAATTGTCCAAAGATCTCAATGCTCCTCGAACGAAACTGCACAGAGACAGCTGGAAATGTTAGCATTTCTAAGGCTGAAAAGGGCTTCTGGTCTAAAACTGCATCCATACCAGTGCAGACCTCCAACCTCCAGTTGAGTCAAAGGTTTTAAGATGGAAGTCTGAAACACAGTCCCCGACATCACTTGAAGGAACACCTCATGTGGTGGGGTTGGCAGGCTCTTGTATAGAACATGGTTCCTCGTGACATTTGTTCAGTCAACTGTGCAGCATTCAGGTTTCCCAGTAAGGTTAGCCTAATCCATTTAGATATTTTCCTTTCATTCTGAGTTCACAACGCAGCTGGTGGTGGTGGCGTGGGGAGGGAAGGTTCCTACCTCTTTGTCATTTTCCTGGCAATGCTGGCAATACAGTTGCCATCTGGGGACACCAGTGGGGAATGGCAAAGAATACTTACCATTTGTTTGAGGCAAGGGTCACATTTCGACCACGCACTCCAGGAGCTCATCCTGCAGTCTATGGGTAATGGTGTGCCACTTATTTCTGCCGACTCGTTACTAAGATAATAAAACATACCGTTAATAATGACCATTATGTGTGCTTGCTTCCAAGAAGTCTTCACAAACCAGATTGATTTATTTACTCCTTTCTGTCTTTTGAATCTCAGTACTTATCCTTTTTACTCCATCTCTCATTTGACACTTGATCACATGCTATATTGTATTTTCAACTCAACATTTTGGCTTAATTCTTTTATTGCATTATAATTTAACCTTCGGCTTAAGGTGAAGAAAACTAGTAAGTCATCCAACTCAGGAATTTCTCATTGATTAGTCTTATTTTTTCAAATAGTGTGAAGCTAGGAACAGTCTTTCACTCTGTGCCCCTCAGAGAGTCTGGCAAAACTTCAAGTTGCCCTATTTCCTTGCAAATTTAAGCCAGTCCACCCAGCCATTCCTGCGACACCTCATAAATCAAGCTTTCCCACCCCTGCAATATGTGTGTCCTGAACTTACAGCATCACACTCCACATCAAGACTTATTCCTCATCCTTTTTGAATTTCAATGTATATTTTTTGGCACTTTTAACCTTTCCTCCCACCCCTAGCTGTGCTTTTCTGGCTTTGAACTTTTCTCTCTGTCTTGGTTCACCATTTCAGGCTCTTCAGATTGAAATACCACCTTGAATTACTATCTTATTCAATGGCTGAAAGGAAACCAAGAACAGAAGGTATGAAACAGTAACCCTATACTTCCTGCCCCGTTTTCCTAAAGTGGTACCTGTCCTTTTCATAATGCAGCTTTTAATTTTTATTTTGGAGGGATGGTAAGGCCAATCCCTCCTCCAAAGCTCTAGTTGTCAGCATCTCTTTGAGCCCTTGTTAACTGAGTATTTCCTCTATTAAAAACTCTCCTTCACCACCAGCTCCTTTCCATTTGTAGCAGAATGTATTCAAGTCCTTGACATTAAACATAAACAAATGAATGAACAAATAGAACACTCTTTCTGAACTTTACTTTTCCTTCCAGCTACCCCCACTCCCCCCCCCCCCCGCCCCGGCCTTCACAATGACACTTGAAGGAATTCCTAGAGATATATTTCTGTTTCTTTCTGTTCCAAAATAATAATATGTCTCAGTTCCCCCTTTTAACTACCTCCCAAATTCTCTCATCTTTTTTAGGCCAACTTTCTGGAAAAAGTAGTTTGCATTTTGGTATTTTGTTTCTTACCTTCCAATCACAGCTCAACTCTCCTGTCCTAAGGTCCTAAGTCTTGCCAAAGTCAACAGTGACTCCAAGAGGCCTGCTCCCTCGATCCCCTTCAGTCCTTATCTCACTGACCACTTCACAGCCATCAGTGAGGTTGACCACTCTTGCTCTTTAAGACAGTCTCTTTCCCTGGACTGAATGACACCAGACCCCTTTCATTGCTTCTTTCCCCTCTGTCCTTTGCTCCTACTCTCCTGGGCCGATTCCGTGTCTTTTGGCAGTCTCAGAAATGCTGTTTTTTCTCTAGTTGCTGTCTTTGGATTTCTTTTTCTTTCTACATTTTACCCAAGGGTTTGGTGTTCATGTATATGTTAAGGTCACCCAGAGATAAGTCTGCAGCCCAGAAATCACTTCTGAAATTTAAACCCTTGGATATAACCCCTAATTGGATATCTACATGTGAATGTCTTCATGGCTCATGAACTTAAGAAGGTGTGTTTTCTATGTGTCCAACTCTTTGCGACCCCATAGACTGTAGCCCACCAGGCTCCTCTGTCCATGGGATTCTCCAGGCAAGAAAACTGGAGTGGATTGCCACTCCCTTCTCCGGGTGATCTTCCCTACCCAGGGATCCAACCCGGGTCTCCTGCATTGCAAGCAGATTCTTTACCGTCTGAGTTACAGGGAAGATCCCATGAACTTAATGTTTCTCCAAACAAACCTAGTACATCTTCTCTCAAGTTTGTTCCTCCTGTATTTATTGCCTTGGTGAACAGTGCCTCCATTTACGCAGTCACCCTAACCAGAGTGGTATTTTTGTTGTCGAACCTCATCCCCCAAAGAGAATCAACCACTAAAACATTTTCTTTATCTTTGTAAATGACTCTCAAATCCTTTTACCCTTCATCTTTTCCAGACATTTCTCCGGTCTACACAAACATTTTAACTCTCTTAGATGACAGCAATTTTTTCTAATCTGGTTTCCAGAAATCATCAAGAGAGAAATTCTTAAAATACAAAGCTGATCATTCATTCCCCTACGGAAACTCTTTAATAGTTTCTCTCTGTTTTGAAGAGAAAGTCTGAATTTCTTGACACGATACAGTAGGCAGAGTAACAACCCCAAAGACATCTATGTCTTAATACCCAGAATCAGTGAATATGTTACTTCACATGGCAAAACTCTGAGCATGTAATTAAGAGGAGATTATTCTGTATTTAATCTGGATGAGCCCATTCTAATCATGTGCGTTCTTAAAAGCAGAAGAGTGGTTCAGAGAGATATGCAGTCTGAGTGGCAGGAAAAATTTAAAGCATGAAGAAGGACTCCACCCACTGTTGCTGGATCTGAAGATAGGAGTTTCACCAAGGAATGTAAGCAGCCCCTGGAAGCTGGCAGATGCAGGGAAATAGATTCTCCCCATGAGCCTCTAGAGCGGATTCTAGCCCCACCAGAGCCTTGATTTTAGCCCAGTGAGACCCGATTCAGACGTCTGACCTATACAACTGTAAGATACTAAATCTATGTTGTTTTAAGCCACTAGTATGTGGTCATTTGCTATAACTGTAATAGGAAACTAAGACATGTAGTTTAGAGTACTCTACACAGCCCATCTTCTTTCTAATTCTTCAACTTCACTTTTCCCTGTAGCCACACTGAACTTGAAATGCCCAAGATAAGCACATTTTCTTACATCTTTAGGCCTTTAAATCTATTGTTTCCTCTTCACCACACTGATCTTACTTTCAACATAGATTTTTCCCCAGAGAACTTCCCCTAACCCTTCATGTAATTTACTCTTCCATGTACATACTCATTGTTCTTCCCTGTATCATAAGTGCCTTTGCAATGACATATTTCATCTAATCAATTTATCTATTCACTTATTTATTCATTCATCAAATATTTATTGTCAACTATTTGTTAGGCTTTAAGGATACAATGGTATGCAAAACAAACAAACAAAATAAAACAGAAACCATGATCCTCCAACTAACAAAACTTACGGCCTAGATAAAAACATCAGTGAGCTAAGGAAATTCTCAATCTTGCTCAGCTTGCGTATCAAGTGTCTGGAACATAATAGGTGCTCAGTAAATGTTTTATGAATGAATAAATGAATAAGTCCATGAAGAAGAAGAAAGTTCTTGATCTTGTGGTCTAGGACAGACCCAGGTCTGTGTTCCTCTAGACTCTAATCTCCTGGTGAACCACTTATATTCTTGCAAGACTTGCTTGTCATTCAGCAAACTTCATGACTGACAATACCATTTTTGTAAGACTGACCTTTACCTATATCATCCAGAAAATCAGGACACTTGATAAACTTCAGTCTTCTAAAAGCACAGGGTAAAAACATTTAAGACAAGCTGCCAAAACTCCTTAAAGAACCTGATTTCATGGAAGTTTGAATATTTACATCTATCTAAGACCATGTGGCTGAAAAATTCTCTGCTAGAACTTTTCCATTAAACTAAATCCAGCCTTAATCAAGAGTCAATGGTGGATGCACATTTATGACTTAGAGAAACAGGAAGGTCTCACTACTGATTGCATATCATAATCCTCCAATAGTGAAAATAGGAATTGTAAAATTATAATCCCCCATTCCACATTAATTAAGGCTTAATTAAGGCATCAATTTCTAAGGATGGGCTTCCTTTCTAAGGATGCCTTAGAAAGGCATCCTTTCTAAGGGTGGGCTTCAGGCACCAATTTTTTTTTTGGCACCAATGTTTTTTAAAAGTATCCCAGGTTATTCTCATATTCACATGAAGTTGAGAAAAACAGCTTGGCACCATCTGGTGGATATCTGTGAAATCTGGGGTGTAAGGGGGTGTCCATTACATTGCATAAGCCAAGCTTGAGATCACCACTGACCTGAGTCACTGCACTGGTTTATCACCTGTTTCAGGAATTATTCTAGGCTTTACCTACTAATGTACTTATGGATCTTTGTAATCTACAAATCTAGCTTTTCTAGTATTAGTTAGACCTGCTGCCTTCAACTGGATTATTTGTTCCTGTCTTTTTTGTACTTATCACTTTTTAGAATATCATGTTAGCATTTTGTTTCAGTGTCTTCCCTGAAGAGATTAATTCTTTGGTTTTAGAAATAACACCCTAAATATACCAGTGGTATGACACATTATGCACCCAATATGTCAGTAAATCTGAAAGACCCAGCAGTGGCCACTGTACTGGAAATGTTTAATCCTCATCCCAATTCAAAGAAGGGTAGTACTAAAGAATGTTCTAACTATTGGACAATTGCACTCTTCTTCCGTGCTAGTAAGATCTTGCTTAAAATCTGGAATGCTAGATTTCAGCGTTATGTGAACCAAGAACTTCCAGAGGTCCAAACTGGGTTTAAAAAAGGCAGAGGAACCAGAGATCAAGTTGCCAACATTTGCTGGATCATAGAGAAAGCAAGGGAATTCCAGAAAAACATCCATTTCTTCTTCATCCACTATGCTAAAATTTTTGACTATGTGGATCATAACAAATGGTGGAAAGCTCTTAAAGAGATGGGAATACCAGACTATTTTACCTGTCTCCTGAGAAACCTGTAT
Organism: Cervus canadensis; assembly: GCF_019320065.1. Lineage (NCBI taxonomy): Eukaryota > Metazoa > Chordata > Mammalia > Artiodactyla > Cervidae > Cervus > Cervus canadensis. The sequence continues at coordinate 33,388,041 of NC_057401.1, read as the reverse complement.
GCGGGTCAAGAAGCAACAGTTAGAACCCTGGGTGGAACAACTGATTGGTTCAAGATTGAGAAAGGAGTACGACAGGGCTGTCTGCTGTCACCCTGTTGGTTTAACCAATATTTTGAGCACATCATGAGAAATGCTGGGCTGGATGAATTACAAGCTGCAAACAAGATAAGCGGGAGAAATATCAACAACCTCAGATATGTGGATGCTACCATTCTAATGGTAGAAAGTGAAGAGGAACTAAATTGCCTCCTGATGAGGGTGAAGGAGGAGAGTGAAGCAGTCGGTTTAAAGCTAAATATTGAAAAAACTAAGATCTTGGCATCCAGCCCTATTACTTCATGGCAAATAGAAGGCGAGAAGGTGGAAGCTGTGACAAATTTCTTCTTCTCGGGCTCTAAAATCACTGCGGATGGTGACTGTAGCCACGAAATCAAAAGACTATTGCTTCTTGACAGGAAAGCGATGACAAACCTAGACAGTGTGTTGAAAAACAGAGACATTACTCTGCTGACAAAGGTCCATGTAGTCAAGGCTCTGGTCTTCCCAGTGGTCATGTATGGTTGTGAGAGCTGTGCCGTAAAGAAGGCAAAGCACCAAAGAATTGATACCTTCCAACTGCGGTGCTGGAGAAGACTCCTGAAAGTCCCTTGGACAGAAAGGAGACCAAACCAGTCAATCTTAAGGGAAATCAACCCTGAATACTTGCTGGAAGGGATGATGCTGAAGCTGAAGCTCCAGTATTTTGGTCATCAGATGCGAATAGCTGACTCGTTGGAAAAATCCCTGATGCTGGGAAAGACTGAGGGCAGAAGGAGAAGAGGGCATCAGAGGATGAGATGGCTGGGTGGCAAAATGGATAAAATGGACATCAACTTGGGCCAACTTCAGGGGATGGTGAGGGACAGGGAGGACTGGCATGTTGCAATCCACGGGACACAAAGAGTCAGACACAACTGGGAGACTGAACAACATGACACCTTAATCTTTCTCACCTGCCATTGAGACCAGCTTCAAAGAATAACTAGGTCAGAGAGTATGGTACAGACTTTGGGATTATGAATGGAAGGTAAAACTCACTGCAAATCCTGTGGAGTGACTTACAGTCCTTTGTTTGGCAAGCCTAGAGTGCAGTCAGTACCGGGGACCAGCCAGAAAGACTGTTCGTGATGTCACACATCAGTGACTAGGACCCTGCCCCCGTGATACTGGCATTGGCTATAGACGTTGCTCTAACATCCTTCACATTAAGAGTAGTCCCACATTAACAATGCGCACACTAATTGACTCACACTTGGACTTAGAACAGAGCACCAGATCTTTGCCTTTGATCTTTTATTGCCCTCTTAGACCGTGATTTCAATTCATCCTCTGAATGATCCAACCTGGTCCCATAGGTAGGTCTTCACAGATGCCACTCTTGCCTTGGAAGGACTTACACCCCTCTAAATATCAGGCTCAGTGTATTTTTTAGTTTGCTAGGACCACCATAGCAAAGTACACAGGCTTAAACAACAGAAATGTACAGGTGTCTGCAGTGTTGAATTCTCCTTGCTTTGTAGGTGAAAGTCTTCTTCCTGTGTCTTCATTTGATCTTTCCTTGGTACCTTTGTGTGTTCACAGTCACTCTTCTTATAAGGACACCAGTTATAATGGATTAGGGTCTGCCCTAACGACCCCCAGTGCAGTCACATTCTGAGGTACTGGGAGTTAGAATTTCAACATATAAATTTTGAAGGGACACAGTTTAGCCCATAACACTCAATAAAAGTTTTTTAATTAAAAAGACATGTTTTCCACTACTTTTTCTAGACAATTTCCAAAGCTTATTTTCTCAAAAAACCTTTATTTTACCACTGAGGGTAAATTCTAAGGTGTTATCAGTTATATTTTACAGACAGGAAACTAAAAACAGAAAATTATTCTGCTTATTCAAAGTTTGACAATTAGTAGCAGAACTGGGTTAAGAATCTCTGTCTCGCCACTCTCTCTTGCTGTTATTTAATCGCTAAGTCATGTCCAGCTCTTTTGTGAACCCATGGACTATAGCTCGCCAGGCTTCTCTGTCTGTGGGATTCTCCAGGCAAGAATACTGGAGTGGGTTGCCATTTCCTTCTTCAGAGGATTTTCCCCACCCAGGGATCTAACCCTCATCTCCTGCATTGGCAAATGTATTCTTTACCACTGAGCCACAACTACACTTTTACTTCCTCCCTTAGGCTATCTTTTCTCCCCACCTAAAATCCTCTTTGAAATAATCTAAAGAATCATATCTTATTCCACAATTTATGGGTGTAATAGTCTGGTGATTGTTAGACATTTAGAGACGCATTAAGTTAATAAAAATATATTTATTTTTTAAATATAGCAGCTCCATGTAAAGGTCAGCAATTAGGCAGTCTAGTTCTTGCCTGGATGTATTTTTAAAGCTTATATTCAGGTTAGCCATGAAGTTCACACCCAAATGAACTTTTTGGCCAACCCAATATAAATGTTGTCAAATTAAACAAAACTGAAAATTACTAAAAAATGTGTGAACACATGAATGTTTTGCCTTCACTGCACCAGTTACCTGGATATTTAGAGGCAAAATAAAAGTAGGGCTTGAGGGAATTATTAGGAGGAAATAACAGATTATGCAAGAGGAATGTGTTATTGAAATGAAAGCACTCTATAAATATTAAGAAAGAAGATGAGTAATCTTGGATAGATCCTTTTGTGCCCAGTACCCCCTCCCCAGACCCTTTAACTCACTAGACAGACAATCTTTTGTAGTACAAAGACTGTGTCTGTGCAAAGCCTACCACCTGCCTTTCACCCTGCTGAGCTATTAGGCTGAGTGGAGAGGTATTTATAATGCACTTTCTGGATTCTTAGATGAAATCTGTTTATCAAGTAAAGTCTACTTCCAAGTGCTTCAATCTCAGCTTGAAAGACATTTCCTAGATCAAAGAGATGTACATCAACTTGGCAGGGGGTCTAAATCTGGACCAGAAATGCATTAAATGAACAGACACTGATGTACACCCGGTCGCATCTCCCTGCCATGAAGAGAGGTTACCAGATTCAGAAAACGAAAACCTCAGGAGAGTAGTTCACACCCCAGGACACTTTGTGGTGGGCCCAGGCAGGAAAACACCTGCTGTAGCGAGGAATCCTTTTGTCAATAAATAAGACAATGTGGTTCCTTTGAGTGAAGAAATATAAACTAACAGGACTGCATTCTTAACCCATGGATCCTCCAGCTTGTTTAGTTCCTACAGTTCATCAGGACGAAGAAAAAATGTAACAGCAGTGGTCACTACTCTAAAATTTCAGGTCATCTCCTGGTTTCCCAAGTCTTAGTTAAGAGTTTTCTCTCATGTACTCCCAATGAGCCAACATTCAGTAATATTTATGGAGGATCTGCTCTGTGTCATGAATTGTCCTGGTGACTGGGGCCACAAGATAACGTCTTGACCATCATGGAGCCTATGTTCCAGTGGGTGAGATACAATAAAAGAGTATACTAAAAATGCAACATGCAATATCAGTTAAGAGATGTGAGCTGTGAAGGAAAAGAAACCAGGGTAAGAGGACAAAAAGTGCCATAGGCTGGAGTGGAGGTGGGGGTTTCTTGTAGAGGGTGGTGATTGAGCCCTCTCAGAGAAGGTGTCAGTCACTCAGTCATGTCTGACTCTTTGTGACCCCGTGGACTGTAGCCCACCAGGCTCCTCTGTCCGTGGTGGTGCTTTACAAATACATTCACAAATTTTTTCATGTTAAGACTATCAAAGATGGGATCTATGTGACCCCTTTTGAAGCTGGTGGTGTCTTTGTCAATGCCTTTGATGAGTAGAACACAGGGGAAATGAGCCTGCGTGACTTTTAAGGCTAGGTTAGAGAAGCCCATGCAAGGTCTGCTGGTTTATCTAAAGACACTGGCCTGGGAGCCTTTTTACCAATATGTATGAAGCCAGTTATCCTAAGCCCACCATGTGGAAAGTACACACGCATGTGCGTACACACACACACACACACACACACACACACAAGAGATTCCTAAGGAGAATCAATTGCTACAGTCCCCCAGCTGTTTGGGTCTTCCCAGCTCAAGTGACAAATGTGAGTGAAGTTGTCATGATGACCCCAGACCCAACCACATTTGCCTACATCCATATGAGAGATCCACGACAACCACTCAACTGAGCCAATCCAACCCCAAATTCGAGTCAAAGAAATAATTGGTATGGTTTAAAGCTCCTGTTTTGTAATGATTTGTTACACAGTAAAGAAAAAAATGACAAGAACAGGAGATGCTATTTGTTTAAAGACCTGAATGAATTCAGAGAGAAGGTACGTGATGGTCTGGAAGAAGAGTGTTCTACGCTAAAGGAGTAAGTGCAAGGGGCCTGAGATGGTATGTTGGAGGTACAGCAAATGGGGGCAGAGTGACCACAAAGGAGAGTGGGATGCATCTGGAGAAGCAGAAGCTCATGGCTTGTTGGCTGTGACGAGGAAGTTGGATTTGATCCTCAGCTTGATGGGAGTCCTTAGAGGAATATGAAAACAGTAGCAACATTCAAATTTGTGTTTTCAAAAGATTCCCCTGGTTGTTGGATGGGTAATTGACTATTACAGAGTGAACAAGAGTGGATGCAGGGTAGAAAGGATAGTGATTTGGGCTAATGTGGTCACAGTAGAGACAGCGAGAAGTGGGCAGACTTGAGGCATATTTTAAAGGTAATACCAACCAGAATTGCAGTTACATTGCATGTAGCAATGACACTAATAGAGGAATCAAGTATGGTTCCCAGGTTTTGACTTAGTAACTCGGTGAGTAGGGCTTCCCAGGTGGCACAAAGGTAAAGACTCTACCTGCCAATGCAGGAGACACAAGAGATGAAAGTTCGATCCCTGGGTTGGGAAGATCCCTTGGAGTAGGAAATGGCAGCCCTTTTCAATATTCCTGCCTGGAAAATTCCTTGGACAGAGGAGCCTGGTGGGCTATAGTCCATGAGGTCACAAAGAGTAGAACATGACTGAGTGACTGAGATCACGGAGCACAGACAACACGACTCGGTGAGTAGTGGTGCAGGTTGGGTGGGGATGGGTGGAGAAACCATTAAGTCTGTTCTAGACATGTTTAGTTTGGGATGCTTGTGATATTTTCAAGGAGAGATGTTGACTAAGTAATTGGACATTGGGCTCAGGAAAGAGATCTGTACCCTAAACATAAACTTGAGAGTTGTCAGAATATAGGTTAGATGACATTTCTCACCATGAGGCTGGAAGTGAGTGGCTGTCTCTGGAATAAGGCTGAGGACTGAGACAACATTTAAAGGAAATGTTACAATATGTCTGAAAGCTCATGGGGATGATTTTGTACAAAGGGAGATACTATTGATGTCGAAGAGGGGGCAGAATTAAAGGAGCAGTTTTTAGTGAGGCTGGAGCTGATGAAGCCAGTGTACAAGTGACCGGTTAGGTGCAAGGAACCTGTCGCCTTTAGCATTGTGGGCCTCAGAGAATTTGGCTGAATGGCTCTTGCCATTTACTTGTTGATATTCCTCACTAGACTGTAACCTCACTGAGGGCAGAGACCTCAGTAACTGGCTCTGTATTACACTATATCTCCCAAAGCAACACCTGGCCCACGTTGCAAACTCAAAAAATATCTCCTGTGTTAAATGGGTGAATAAATAAAAGACCATACTTGGCCAAGAATCATTCATAAATAAATATCTACTAACTTGTATTAAATATGGATATTAAAAACACAGATAGATACAACCAAACAAGGAGATTTTGGATATTTTCCACTTAATTTTTTTTGGCTGTGCTGCATGGTCTATGGGATCTTAGTGACCCAACCAGGAATTAATCCCACAACCCCTGCAGTGAAAGCAATAACTCCTAACCACTGGATGACAAGGAAATTCCCTGGATATTTTCAATTTAATAGTTAGGCCTAAATTTTCTATTAATGAGTGTTTGGATATTTTTCCAGATTGCTAAGTTTTAAAATAAATTGAATGATAATTGCTAACTTTTATGAGTGCTTAGTTTATGTCAGAGTCTCTTCTAAGTTTTACATTCATTATCTCATTTAATTTTTACATCAGCCTTGTGAGATATCTTCTACTAGTATCATCATACTTGAAAGATGGCAAACTAAGCCACAGTAACAATGAGTAATTTTTCTCAGGTTACACAGCAGCTTCTTGGTGGCAGAGCTGGGATTCAAACCCAGGCAATTTATCTCCAGAAGTGCCATACCCAGCTACCCTCTGGATTCCTAACTCCCAGTCTAGAATTTCTTAACTGTTAGAAAAATGAAGAATAAAGTAAATATGACAACTAGAAACATGCCACATAAACAGCCAAAAGATGAATGACAAAACTAGGAAAGATGTTTATTATTCATACAAGAGATAAAGGATAACTAATATATAAAGTCATCATAGAAATCTCTAAGAGACTCAACTGAAAAATGGGCAAAGAATATAGATAGTTCATGCAAAATGAAACAATCCATACATATAGCCTTAAACATATGGAAAGATGTATAGCCTGATGAAGAGAAAGACAAATTAATTCTATTCAAAGATACTATTTTTTTTTTTTGCCTATGAGTTCTGCAAATATAAAACTTGGCCTAGAGCAAAGCTTCAGAAAAACAAGTACTCAGCTGACAAAAGTGCAAAATAATACCTACCCATGGGACTGTGTGGCAATTTCAACAAAATCTTGAAGCAAAACCTTTTGACCCAGTGATATATTAATACCACTTCTGGGAATTAATCCTCAGGTACAATTATCCATTTTCAAAATGCTATATGAATAAGGATATTCATTGCAACACAGCTTATATTAATAATACAAAGTTGGAAACAACCCAAGTATTGGTCAATAATATACAAGTTCTCTGAACTGTATATCCATACAATGGAAAATTAATCATTTGTGAGAGGAGGAAGTTCCTTTCGACTGACACAGAAAAGTCTCCAGGATATATTGCAAAATGAAAAAGAAGAAAAGCAAAGTACAAGATAGTGTATATGATATAATACCTTTTATGAAAGAAAGGGAGAGAGTAAGATTATAGTTGGTTCTATGCTTTAATCCATGCAAAGACGTACTGGAAGCACAAACAGGAAACTAAAAAGGTGTTTGCCTGTTGGGAAAATGTGAGGTGAGGCAGGGTGTGTTCTAAGTACTTTACATGTAACACAAATCTCATGAAAAGTCAACACTTTTCAGTGTTTATTTGTTAATTTTTTGATCTTTGCTGCTGCTGCTGCTGCTAAGTCACTTCAGTCGTGTCCGACTCTGTGCGACCCCGTGGACAGCAGCCCACCAGGCTCCTGTGTCCAAGGGATTCTCTAGGCAAGAATAGTGGAGTGGGTTGCCATTTCCTTCTCCATTTGCTCTTTGAACCATGTAAATATTTTGTTTTTTACAAATGAAAAGGAAGAAACTAACAATAGCTATTTATACTCATAGCACACTCACTGCGTGCTGGTCACTGTGCTAGGCACATTGCATTTGTTATCTTGGCTTTCTCACAGGTCACGTTGTAATTTCCCTTGTGCAGGTGCTAGGAACAGGTTTAGAGAAGTTAAGGAATTTGCCGAGGGTCACATAGCTAGTAAACTGTGAACCTCAAACTCAAGCTGCCTGGCTCTGGAACCTACATTATGAGCTGTTATACTATTGTACAGGGTTTTTTTTTGTTTGTTTGTTTTTTAATATTTCTAGTCTACCTTGGGAGTCACAAGAGATGATGTGCCATGACCTAGTCTCATAGGCACGATTTTGTTTGCAAACAAATGATCACTGAAAATCCCCAGTGGTTCACCAGTTGCAATAGCAATCACTTCAGAGACTGCTTCGCTTGCAGTGTCTCTCCCCTGAAGGCTGAAGTCCCTCCCCTCCTCTCCTAAACCAGAAAGCATATTGAAGTGAAAGGAATACCAAGGTTATTACTTGAAGGAACACTTCACATTTATTGAGTTCTTACAGCATGCTGGGCACAGATATTGTAAGTCAATTATAGGTATAAAGATTTAATGTCTACATCGAACCTTATTAGATAAGAACCATTATTTTCACTGGGGCTTCCCAGGTGGTGCTAGTGGTAAAGAACCTGCCTGCCAATGCAGGAGACATAAGAGATGCAGTTCGGTCCCTGGGTCAGGAAGATCCCCTGGAGGACGGCATGGCAACCCACTCCAATATTCTTGCCTGGAAAACCCCCATGGACAGAGGATCCTGGCAGGCTACAGTCCATGCGGTTGCAGAGTCGGACATGACTGAATAACTAAGCACACACGTGTGTGCGCGTGCACACACACACACACATCGTCTTACAGATGAAGGAACCAAGGTATGCAGAGGTTGAGTAGCAGTTCAGAAAGGTTGGCCAGAGTTATATGGTTAGTAAGTAAGTAATGGCACCTCAACTTGAGCTTGAAAAGTCTGGCTCCAGAAGATTGCTCTGTTCTGATCAAATTTGTACTTTAAAGTTGCTTGCAAAATTCATTTCTTTGGCTGAACTATGTGTCTCACTCCATGACCAGTCTGAACACTCTGTTTGACTTCAACCCTGTATCAAAGGGCTGAGCACAGTGTTCGGAACGGGGCAGCCTTACCAGCCTCCTGAGGGCATGGCAATGAGAGTGACTGCAGGCCAACCCCAGCGAGTGGTGCAGCTGCTCAGAGCTGGGGGGCAGCCAAGGGGCCTTTCTGGTCCTCTCTGAAACTGCGGGGCATGACCAGAACCTACGGGATCCCAACTTCAAAGCCATGGAAGCCTTCCCAGCGGCCTCTCATTCTTGATCAGCAGGAGTCACGATCAAGGAATGTGGGTTGTTTAAATTATTTTTTAACTTAAGAAAGGGTCAGTACAAGAGAGCTAAAACAACTTTCAGTAACTGCCTTCTCCAAACTCCTTTGTACCTGATGCCCAGTAAATGCAAATAATTCTTCTTAGATAATATGGGAAGAGGTAATGATGGGATGAAGGAAAGCCTGGTGAAGCACTTCACCCAAGCCCGGGCTGGTCTGTGTAGCGTGTCTGCATCCCCTCCTGGATGATGCAGCCATGTGAGCAAACACTGCATGTCTGATGGGGCCCAGACAGAATGGTAGCCTCCACGCCAACTGGGAGGCAGGCAGTGATGTGCTTGAGATGGGCACCAGCACCCACATGGAAGTTGGTGAACCTGAGAGTCAAATGGGCTTCCCAGGTGGTTCAGTGGTAAAGAATCCACTTGCCAATGCAGGAGACCTGAGTTAGATCCCTCCAGGGTCAGGAAGATCCCCTGGAGAAGGAACTGGCAACCCACTCCAGTATCCTTGTCTGGAGAATCGCATGGAGAGAGGAGTCTGGTGGGCTACAGTTCACGGGACGGCAAAAAGTTGGACATGACTGAGCAACTGAACACCACCACTGAGTCATATGACTGAAGGGAAATTGAATACAGGTCACAGTCACATTGGGCAGAGGGACAGTGTAGTTGATTTCCCCAGGCTGTATTGTCAAAGGGTGGGATATTTTAATACTGTCACCAGATGGGATCGTGCTGTATCAGACGACACAGGACTGTGCGTTCTCTAACCATTCTGAATTACAGCGTAGGTAGTTAATAAGCACATCTTGTTTGGTTGGTTTATTTCCTGGATTGGTTTGGAATGGGCTTCCTGTTCCCAATTAGGATCAGAGCAAAAGAAGAGAAAAGTGTCTTTGCTGGAAGCCTGGCCTACAGGTCTGCACCATGGTGATTCTTCCTGAATGGAAGAAAACACTCCCCTAAACCTAAGGACAAAATGTGTGCCTCTGGATACCTCTTGGGATGTCAAGGAAGAGAAGAAAAATGGCCAACCTCTGCCTGGTGTGGAGGCAAAGGCAGGATGTAGCCACTTACTGAGAGTGTTAGATGTGGAGGCAGAGTGAGGGAGAGATTTATTTCCTTACATAACTTCTCAGACCCTAGATACTGATGCATGTGTATGTGCTAGTCGTTTGCGACCCAGTGAACTAGACCACCAGGCTCCTCTGTCCATGGAATTCTCCAGGCAAGGATACTGGAGTGGGTTGCCATGCCCTCCTCCAGGGGGTTTTCCCAACCCAGGGCTCAAACCTGCATTTCCTGCATTGCAGGCGGATTCTTTACCACTGAGCCACCAGGGAAGCCCCCTAGAAACTGATAAACCCAGGTTTATTATATCCTAGTAAAAAACAGCTTTGCTTCTTAAGTCCAGTATTTGAAGAATATCTCAGCCTTAACATTTGAGTAACTTGTTTAAAAGAAATCCCTGGAAACGGCAGCAGGTTTCCTGAAAAAACTCTGAAAGACATACCTGAGCTTTTTCTCATTCTTTTTCAAAGTTTAGATTCTCTGGTTCCATATCTTAATGTGAGTGAAAAAGTTTTACCTGCTTTGCTGCTATAGAAGCAGACCCTGAAATGGCAAAGCCCGCAGGGAAATTCCAGAGAGAGAGAGAAAATGACTCACCTGGGAGTGGGCCCCGCTCTCAGGAGACTTATTTCTAGAATGCATATTACAAAGGCGAACCTCTGGCCGGCAGACATTTTCACTAGGGAGACAGCTCCCGGAGTGGAATGGCCAGACAGTTCCTGGAAGACACTTATTTGCAAAGGACTGGGGAACAATTGTTGTTTGGTTTTGCTCAGGATTATCTTTAGAATTGGGCTTCCTGGGTGCCAAAGTCCAATCAAAGGAGAGTCATTTCGTAACTTGGGGCCTACTGTTTTTGGCCAAGAGTGTATTTATCAATTGTATATTCAAGCGAGGAGCCCGTGACTGCTAAATAGCTGAGATGTGTTGAAAACAAAAACCCAAAAAACAGACTACTCCAGTGGTTCTCATTTTCGGAGACTTTGGGAGGGATCATGTGGGACTGTGTAATTCGGGGAAAAAGGGTCTGTGGATAATTCTTACAGAGGCAGAAACTCAAAATTAGTAAAAGAATTGCTCTGACTAGAAACAGTTACAGACATAGCTGTTGCCCTCTGAGGATGAACTGTGTGGTATTTCCACATGGACAGATCTTAAAATGCATATACAAACTGACATCTTTTTATAAGTGAAGTGAGTCATTTTGAAGAATCCAGGTACATTCCCTAAGGCCTTTCCAATATCTTCCAGAAGGACATGGTGTCTTTATCTAAGAAGCACACCTGTCTTCAAGGTAGATTCTAAGATGGAACTACTTGCTCCAACCCATCAGAAAGAATTTTTTCCCCTCATTTTCACATTCTTCAGAACCTGTGAAAAGGGCAGGCTATTTTGGAAGTACTGGAGAAGGGGGATATCACAGTTGCTTTTAAAACACTGGTTGCACAAGAGAATGACTTGGGGGACCTGTGAATAAACACTGATGGCAGCCCACTGTCATCTGATACTAATAATTGATCCAGGATGGGATCCTGAATCAACATTTTAAAAAATTTTATTTATTTTTGGCTGTGTTAGGTCTTTGTTGCTTTGCTTGGGCTTTCTCTAGTTGTGGCGAGAGGGGGCTACTCTTCATTGCGGTGCTTGGACTTCTCATTGCAGTGGCTTCTCTTGCTGACAGCACAGGCTCAGGAGTTGTGGCACACAGGCTTAGTTGTTCCATGACATGTGGAATCTTCCTGGGCCAGGGATTGAACCCATGTCCTCTGCATTGGCAGGTGGATTCTTATCCACTGTGCCCCTGGGGTCGTCTTGCATCAGTATTTTTAAAATTTTGCTGGGTCATTCAAATGTGTGACCAGGGCTGAGATTTTGAATGATCACCTTGAGAAGAAACACAGGAGGTACAATATGTTATTGATGTTTTAAAAATTTGCTGACACTTAAGGGGACTTCATGGGCTTCCTTGATAGCTCTGCAGATAAAGAATCCTCCTGCAATGCAGGAGACCCCAATTTGATTCCTGGGTTGGGAAGATGCCCTGGAGGAGGGCATGGCAACCCACTCCAGTATTCTTGCCTGGAGAATCCCCATGGACAGAGGAGCCTGGTGGGCTACAGTCCATGGAGTTAGAGTCAGACACGGCTGAGCAACTAAACGCAGCATAGCACAAGCGGACTTCATAAGTATTCATTAATTAAAAATAAGCAAATTTCAAACACTAGTACTTACCAAGCCCGGCAAAACACAGAGTAGAGTTGGGGAGGTAACAAACATAGAGCTAGTTTTCCAGTACTGCCTACCTTTGGCATCTTCTCTATTATTTTACCTAGAGTAAGAGTTAACTACTTTCATCACCCGTTCTTGCCCGCTCTTATAAAAACTTTATTTTCTTTTTTATACAGAGCAAGAGCTTTCTCATGGGATTAGTTTCATCCATTCCTGAGTCTGCTGTGTAGACAATTTACACAGTCGATTATAGATCTTGCAGAATTATGTAGATCTTGCAGAACTGCCAAGTAATAAAGCAATTCGAACATGTGTGATGACACTTGTAACTACATTGACGAATAAATTTTGCCCAAAGGACTCTGCTTGGAAATACTTGCTAATGACAAGTGGGCTGTATCTAGATATAGTGTAAATCTTTCAGATATGATGGAGGAGTGCTGAACCCCCTCTCTTACATGGCCTCTCTGAACCCTGTCAGGATATTTGTGGAAAGAAGGACTTGGAAGCAGGCATGGTAGAATGATGCTTTATGCTAATTAGACTTAAAGCTAATTGTTTAGACTTTGTGATAACTGACTCATCAATTAGATGTAACTGGAGATTGAAAGGGCTTCCCAGGTGGCGCTAGTGGTAAAGAATCCACCTGTCAATTCTTGAGACCTAAGAGATGCTGGTTCGATCCCTGAGTTGGGAAGATCCCCTAGAGGAGGGCATAGCAACCTACTCCAGTACTCCTGACTAAAGAATCCATGGACAGAGTAGCCTGGCAGGCTACAGTCCATAGGGTTGCACAGAGTCAGACATGACTGAAGTGATTAAGCAGCAGCAGGAGATTGAAAAATCCCCTCTCTCCTTGGAAACTGACTCACTGGAGGTGGAAATGGATAGGGGTATTTCTTAGCTGATTGGTTTAAATATTGAATTGCTCTGTAGAAGTTATTTTTTCCCACATGGTTCAGGAAAAATGTAATGAAGCAAAGCAAAGTATAATAATAATGTACTGTATTAATAATAATTATAAAAATATAGTATGTTTTACATTTTTGTAGCATTTTTTACTCTTCTTTGCCCGTAACAGCTATCATGCATCAGACATTTTTTGAAATGAGATTTGTGTTTCCATGTGTATCTCAAGGAAATGAGGCATCGTGATGCATTGGATCAGAGAAATGAAAATGATAGCATTTAAAATTTGTGTAACACTTAGTGGCTTCCAAAGAACAGGATGAATAAATGTTTATGGAACTTCTCTAATGTGCCAGATTGTATATGTGTCATCTTATGTAATCCTCAAGATAACCCATTTTACAGTTGAGGAAGCTGAGGTTCACTGAGATAACCTCATTTGTCCAGCATCACCCACCCTCAGTGCTGGGTAGCTGGCATTTGAACTTGGTGAATTTTAGGCTTTTCCCACCACATCATCAGTTCTGTTGGTACTATTCTAATTCGTCTGGTCTTGTGCTCAGTCGGGTCCAGCTCTTTGCAATTCCCTGGACTGTAGCCTGCCAAGATCTTCTTGGTCCTCAAGGAACATGAGATTTCCCAGGCAAGAATACTGGAGTGGGCTGCCATTTCCTCCTCCAGGAGATCTTTCTGACCCAGGGATTGAATCCGTGGGTTTCATTTTACCACATGGGTCTTCCTTTACCTTCAACTTGTTGCAGCCTGCCTTTTACTCCACTGAAGACCTTCATATTACTGAGTCTGAGGTACATTTTTCTGTCCTTGTCTTTGTCTCATAGAAGCATTTGACCCTACTGGCTGTTCTTATGCTTGAAAGTTCTCTGTTTCTTTGGCTTTTATGATACAACATTTCCTGTTCTTCCACTTTTCATTTGTTAACTCCTCTCCCTTGACGGTCAGGGAAGTCTGGCGTGCTATGGTCCTTGGGGTCACAAAGAGTCAGACACGACTTAGTGACTGAACAACTCCCGTGTCCATCAGATGCTCCTGTCAGATGCTCCTTGTCCATCCAGCAGATGCTACTATTCCCTTGGGAGGAGGGGGTGGGGGTGGGGGAATCTGTCCTTTGCCTTCTTTCTTCAATCCTTACCTACTCTTCTTATCTACTCTTAAGGTTACATCCATCATTTAGAACCAGCAGTCTCAAGAGGTGGTCTGTTGGAACCAGAAGTCTCAAAAGACGGTCTGTTGAAACTCCTTTACCAAAATCTCCTGGGTTCTTGTTTTGAAAGTATAGATATCTGGAAGTGATCATTTTAAAAGATGTAAAATATATTGTGTTACTTTCCAGCTTAATAATCTTCAAGTACTTCTAAGAAATGGATTTTAATTTTTTTGTGTTAAGTTGAACTGATCATGTCTAAAATCAAATGTAAACTTCTTGCCCTCTCTCTGTCAAGGAAGTTCTTATTATATTCCTTATTTCGTTAATGAGTCACCATTTCCTTGTTTTTCTGTTTCTATATCTCAAAGTCATATTTGTATTTTATTGCATTATGATTCTGATAGTGTATGAAATATTAAGCAGTTACTTCATAGTTATTTTATAGTTACCGAATGATCGGTTGATTTCATTTGTTTCAGTTATTTACATATTTGGCTTTGGAACGTGAGACTTTGACAAAAAGGAACTAGTGTTTGAGGACCAAACTATATACAGACTTATTAGTTAACAATATGTAAACCCAGGTAAATAGAATAAGGGATGATGCTTTGCAAATCTTAAATTCTCTTTAATTTTATCTTTTAAAATCATGCTTTCTTGACACTTCACAATTTCAGGGCTGTTCACTGAGGCATGCCTAGGGAGGATGGTAAAATACAGAAGCAATTGATCACCTGTGAATCTCAAAGCAGTGTGGACAGCACAGGTGATAGTACAGAGAATGTTGTTCCTCAAAGATTATAAGAAGGAAGGAACTAGAAGTGAGAGGAGCAGGCTTGGAGATGTGTGCTCTGAGTCCTGTTTCAGGCCAGAATGAGGCCAATATGTTAAGCAGATTGAGGTCAAAGACAGATGCTTCTGTCCTTGCCATTTTGAACTCTGGGAGAACAACTTCCAGACTTTCTCAGTTTGGGGGAAAAAGCTAACTTGAAATAAAAGTGTTTGTGCTGTGTGTTTGGGCAGAGAAGGAGCGTTTGATCTGGCTTTCTAAGTTTCTTTGCCGTGTGTCACAGCGGGTATTTGTTCCCCTCTGTCCTGAGGAGGTTCCCCTGGAGGAGGGCATGACAATCCACTCCAGTATTCTTGCCTGGAGAATCCCCATGGGCAGCGGAGCCTGGGGGGCTACAGTCAGTCCATAGGGTCGCACAGAGTCGGACACAACTGAAGCGACTTCGCATGCATGCATGCATGTCCTGAGGAGGGATGGGGTGGGTAGTGTCAAGTTTGCTGTGTCAAGGGCAAAGTGACTTTGGAGGTGGGAGCAGGGATAGGAAAGCATTTACAGTCGGATCTCAGGAGTCTAGCATTAGTGAGGGCCAAGGTGAGGGTCCAGGCAGCAGGGTGGTCCACCAGGTCCTATAGACTTCCCCAATTTCATGAAGAAGAACAGATCCGACATTCTTCAGTCAACAATTCTAGCTACAGATACTAAGATGTTAGTGCCCAGGTAAATGAGATATTACAGCATAATGCTGTAAATACTGGAAGGAGGATTGTTTAAGGACCTGACTGAGGGTCTAAACTTCTTTCTCAACACCTCCCTCCACATCTCCCAGAAAACTAAACAGCATTGTGGAGAAGAGCAGGAAGAAGGGGAAGAAATCTAAAACACTGTGCACGTATGAAAAAGAGATAGTGTTACCTGGCACAGAAAGCCCGAGGACTGGATTGAGGTTCTAGGACCCGACTCTGTATCCAGGAGAGTGGAGACTTGTAAGGAAGATCAGATTCATAGGAATAAAAGAAGGAGGAAAGGAAGGGAGGGAAGGAGAAAGAAAGGAAGGAAAGAAGAGACAAAAGAATGTGGATACATTTTTCTTTCTGCACTTGAGTGTGAAAGTGAAAGTGTTAGTCCCTCAGTCGTGTCTGACTCTTTGCGACCCCATGCACTGTAGCCCGCCAGGCTTCTCTGTCTACGGGGATTCACCAGGCAAGAATACTGGAATGTGTTGCCTTTTCCTTCTCCAGGGGATCTTACCAATCCAGGGATCCAACCCAGGTCTCCTGCATTGCACACAGAGTCTTTACCATCTGAGCCACCAGGGAAGCACCTGAATATAGTGTAAGCAAAATTTTGTCTTCTCTAGACATGTTTTACTAATCCTTCTTCTCTAGGGATGGGGCTAGCCCATAACTATAGATGATTTAAGTCAGGAACTTCATCTTGTTTCTGGTCCAGCATTGTCTTCATTTTTTACCTCTCTACTGACTTGAGCTTTTCCTTGTCTTGGGGTTTTGTATAACTCATTGATGGACTGTAAGAAATCTTCCTGCTTTGAGTTCACCTGGTCAGTTTCCATTCTTTATAAGTCTAGAGTTTGTGTTTGTCAAATTAGAAGTTGAAGAAAGTTGCCACCACTGAAGAACTGAGGAGGAGAGAGTAAGAAAGCACTACAAAGGAAGAACAATTAAACCATCTGTCATCAACCCTTAGCTTTGATCCACTTCATGAAGAACGTGATACGTTAACTGGATGTTGGGTTGTAATAAAATTGTGCAATTTTGTAACGGTAGTGCTGTTATAAAATGTGTGAACTTATGTGAACAGCTTTCTTCACTGACTGTGAACCATGCACCTGGTCTGACCATGAGATGAGGCAGGAGAGTTTGCTATTTACAATGTAGAAGAAATTGGAAGAAGATTACTCACAACTCATTACTCACTGTGAGCAGTCTGATTAAAAATACTTCAACATGTTGATGGGAAATATCTGAATTAGAATAAACTGAGCTTGAGGTTAAGTTGGTTGTTGCATTTGTAACAGCCAAAAATTTACGCTTTGAAGTGATAATTTATTTTATCCTGAAAAATGAGCTCTGAAAGAGCCAAAGGAAAAAATGCATGAAAAAAAATTTTTTTTCATTCAATTTTGTAAGCATTTTGGTTAGAGGATGTGGAAGAGGAGAGAACTACTGTAGAGAGAATACAGTCTGGGTAAATATAAGACATGCCAGTCTAAAGACAATGACACCAGTTTTTGGAGGGAGTGGAGTGGGTAAGTGGTTCTCTCGAGGTTAAGTGCAAGGACTCTGGGCCCGGGGTTGGGTTTCCACTTCAGCCACTTCCTGGCTATGCGACTTTGGGCAATGACTCAAGTTCTTTGTACCTCAGTGTCCTTTTCTGTGAAATGTTTGCAGTCAGTAGCAGCAGCCCACTTCATAGAATCAATATGAAATTAAATTGCTTATTGTTATGCTCTCAGAAGAGCTTCTGCCCATGATAAATGCTGGGTAGGTGTTTGCTGTTATCATTCCACGACTTCTGTGGACCATCCCTGAATCCACTATTCGTGGTTTTCAAGTCTGGTAGTGTTGTGCTTGCGGTGAAGTAAAATGAATAATTGCAAAGCTGTTTAGAAAGTAATTACTCAGGAGTTTCACAGTCCTCCCCTCAGGATCCCTTCAACTGAAAGGGCACATCCCTTTGAGTTCAAATTAGGTTCCTATTAGCATTAAAGCCTCCCAGGCAGAGACTTGTAGTTCCCCGCCCCTTTCTGTTTTGTTCTGTTTGGTAACCTCCTGGCATTAACACACAGAGACTAGTCCTCTGCATTCTTTAGCTTCTACTTGCTAGTCAAAGTGCCTCACCATTAACTTTGCTGAATATGCACTCCAACTGTGCTTCTCTTCTGCCCTGAGGGTGTTGTGGAGTCAAAGACTGCCTCCACCTGCATTGGGAGGTCAGCCAACTTGGGGTTAAACAATGACCCAGGCTTGTGGGAAGCACATTAGCTAATCCATCATCCATTTCTAAGCTCTCTGGCCAGGACTGGCTTCAAGACCATGTGAGACAGCCCAGGGCTCAGCACTCAGGCAAGCTTCAGGCTTGGGTTAATGCTCCTGCAGCTGCCATCTTGAAATTCTGAATTTTACGCTGGGATGCTTGCTTTGAAAAGTTAAGTTTGATGGTAAAGTGGAACATGTGCACAAGCAGAAGAAATATGCACTGTGTGTTCCTCCTTCCATGGCACCCCATTTGCACAGAGTGTTTATGTTGCCCTGTGAGCATAGGATTCAAGGATTCAAGTGGATTTATGATGTGTGGGAGTTCAGTGAATCAAAGTAAAAGTGAGTATAAGGTGAGACATAACACACATTATGTTTAATACTGAGTAAGTGGGGGGTCACGTGGGGATGGGGGCTAGGTGACACTGACAGCCCTGAGCGGTCACACTCTCTGAACCAGAACTTGCTTCCAACACACACCTGCATGTGTGCTCAGTCATGTCTGACTCTTTGCAACCCTATGGACTGTAGCCTGCCAGGCTCCTCTGTCCATGGGATTTTCCACACACAGAACTCCACAAATGACCAGGAAACATCAATAAAGGAACACTTTATTACTAGTGTTCCTTCTGTGCATTAGCGTCTATGTCACACTGGAAGTGATGGTTGGGTGGCATCACCGACTCTATTGACATGAGTTTGAGTAAGCTCTGGGAGTTAGTGATGGATAGGGAAGCCTGGCATGCTGCAGGCAGTGGAGTCGCAAAGAGTTGGACATGACTGAATGACTGAACTGAACTGAACACTGAAAGTAACAACATAGAAGGAAAGAAAAAGATAGGGCAACACTTAGTTTCTTTTCGTCTGTCTTTTTCACTCATAAGTGAGACATGCTGGTGAGATGCACATGTATCAAGAAGTGAATTAAAGACAATCGAGCTAATTCTGTGCCGTGTTTCTAATGGTTCTGGTAGGAATGAAATGCATGCAAAAGAGGGCAGGAGGAGAAGGGGCAACAGAGGATGAGATGATTGGATGGCATCACTGACTCAATGGACGTGAGTTTGAGCAAATTCCAGGAGATAGTGAAGGACAGGAAGCCTGGCGTGCTGCAGTCCATGGGGTCACAAAGAGTCAGACATGACTGAGTGACTGAATAATAGCAACATGTGCATATATGACTTATGAAATATGAATTGTATAATTTCAGTGATTCCACATATGAATGAAAGATTACAGGCAAAATTCATACTAATGTTTTAACATTTTAATTTTTCTTTACTTAGAACAACATTAAATGGCAAACAAAATACATCATGTTAAGAGAGAGATTTCATAAGAAAGGAGAGAGCTTTATATTTTACTGCCTTCAGTAGCACTTTTACCCTGCGATTTGAACAATGGAGATTCCTCCATCTGTGTTTTGCCCTGGGGCCCACGAATGATACAGCCAGCCCTGCCTCTCCTTAACTCCTTTTACTATGCTTTGTGCTCAGTAGTTCAATGGTGTCTGACTCTTTGCAACCCCATGGACTGTAGCACCCCCCGCCCCGCTCCCCAGGCTCCTCTGTCCATAAGACTCTCCAGACAAGAATACTCGAGTGGTTTGCCATTCTGGTAAAGCTAAAAACTTGGTTTCCAGCCTCCCTTGCACCTCATGGTGACCATTTGACCACATTCTGACCAATGAGCCATAGTTGCAATCCACTAGAAAGCCTTGGGGAAAACTGAAATGCTTGGTATGAGGAGCAGATATTGACTGTACCACCTTTCCACTTCTGCTCTCCTTGAATGGTTAACATCCTACTCAAGAGCTACACAGCCATCTTGTGACCATTAAGGAACAAACTGAAGAGCAGAAAGCCAAAGCTACAAAAGTTGGAGTGAAAAGAGTCTGTATCCTTGAGGGTCTTGTTGATTTGCTGAGGCAGCATCAGCAGCCATCAATCTAGACTTTTATGGGAAAAAAAAAAAAAAACCCTATTAATTTTAGCCACTATGAGCCTTTCTATTACTATTGTCTGTTGATTACCAGTGGACATGTGGGCCAGTAACTGCCTGCCTTGCCCAAGGTCTTTCATCAGAAAAAGGCAGTTCCTCCTGTTTTTAGCCTTCTTGTTTCCACCATCAAGACTCAGTGAACCAGGTTCACTGGCCAGTGAGGGAGACTAGAAGGCAAATGTCACACTGACCCTTCTTTCCCTTCCTCCTCCTTCTCTGCTAGTTCCTGTGCTCCAACACTCCTCTTAGCTGTCCTCAAACAACAGGTTCTGTGATGATCCATCAATGTAAGTAAGAACCTGGTGGAGGCAGCCTCAGACATACTCCAGAAACATCCCAAATCCAGCCTCAGCCCAGTTGGTTCACCCTGTAACTTTTGGAACAGCAATCATTTTCCTTTCTTACAAGTAAAGTAAGATAATAGGGACTGAAGTCAAGCATACACAAGAATACCCAGAAGAACTATGCAAAAAAGATCTTAATGACTCAGATAACCATGGTGGTGTGATCACTCATCTAGAGCCAGACATCCTGGAATGAGAAGACAAGTGGGCCTTGGAAAGCATCACTACAAACAAAGCTAGTGGAGGTGATGGAATTCCAGTCGAGCTATTTCAAATCCTAAAAGATGATGCTGTGAAAGTGCTGCACTTAATATGTCAGCAAATTTGGAAAACTCAGCAGTGGCCACAGGACTGGAAAAGGTCAGTTTTCATTCCAATCCCAAAGAAAGACAATGCCAAAGAATGCTCAAACTGCCGCATAATTGCACTCATCTCACATGCTAGTAAAGTAATGCTCAAAATTCTCCAAGCCAGGCTTCAACAGTACATGAACCGTGAACTTCCAGATGTTCAAGCTGGATTTAGAAAAGGCAGAGGAACCAGAGACCAAATTGCAAACATCTGCTGGATCAATGAAAAAGCAAGAGAGTTCCAGAAAAACATCTACTTCTACTTTATTGACTATGCCAAAGCCTTTGACTGTGTGGATCACAACAAACTGTGGAAAATTCTTCAAGAAATGGAAATACCAGACCACCTGACCTGCCTCCTGAGAAATCTGTATTCAGGTCAAGAGGCAACAGTTAGAACTGGACATGGAACAACAGACTGGCTCCAAATTGGGAAAGGAGTACGTCAAGGCTGTATATTGTCACTCTGCTTATTTAACTTATATGCAGAGTACATCATGAGAAATGCTGGACCGGAAGAAGCAGAAGCTGCAATCAAGATTGCCAGAAGAAATATCAATAACCTCAGATATGCAGATAACACCACCCTTATGGCAGAAAGTGAAGAAGAACTGAAGAGCCTCTTGATGAAAGCAAGAGAGGAGAGTGAAAAAGTTGGCTTAAAACTCAACATTCAGTAAACTAAGTTCATTGCATCTGGTCCCATCACTTCATGGCAAGTATGTGGGGAAACAATGGAAACAGTGAGAGACTTTATTTTTTTGGACTCCAAAATCACTGCAGATGGTGACTGCAGCCATGAAATCAAAAGGCGCTTGCCCCTTGGAAGAAAAGCTATGACCAACCTAGACAACATATTAAAAAGCAGAGATATTACTTTGCCAACACAAGTCCATCTAGTCAAAGTTTTTCCAGTAGTCATGTATGGATGTGAGAGTTGGACTATATGGAAAGTTGAGCATGGAAAAATTGATGCTTTTGAACTGTGGTGTTGGAGAAGACTCTTGAGAGTCCCTTGGACAGGAAGGAGATCCAACCAGTCCATCCCAAAGGAAATCAGTCCTGAATATTTATTGGAAGGACTGATGCTGAAGCTGAAATTCCAATACTTTGGCCACCTGATGGGAAGAACTGATTCATTGGAAAAGACCCTGATGCTGGGAAAGATTGAAGGTGGGAGGAGAACTGGATGACAGAGGATGAGATAGTTGGATGGGATCACCGACTCAATGGACATGAGTTTGAGTAGGCTCCGGGAGTTGGTGATGGACAGGGAAGCCTTGCGTGCTGTAGTCCATGGGGTCACAAAGAGTCAAACATGACTGAGCGACTGAACTGAACTGAACTGAACTGAAGTCAAGCAAATAAAAATGAATTGACAGAAAACTCCACAGGGAAAACTCAGTCATGAAGACTTTCAGAGGTGAGTTTTTTTTTCCTTTTCTTTTCTAACCACATCATCTTTGGTCATGACAGGAGCCCAGTTTCCTTGCATCTGAGTGGCCACCACAGTTGTCTCCCTGGAGACTGGCACTTGTATGATCTTCAGCACATGGTAGAGGTCTAGTAAACTAAGCACATTCCAGAGAAGCAAGAGAGAATGAGGGGCTAAGTCCCTCATCGAGTGAGATGATGCAAGACTGAGCCTTGTTCATCAGCACTGCTGTAATTAGGACCCATTAAGAGGGCTGCTGCCACCACAGCCTGTGTGTGCCTACACTTGGCATAACAACTTAGAACATGAGACTTAGTTGTTTTTAACAGAAGGGAGTTTGTTAAAACATAACATTTCCCAGCAATAATCTAGTGTTTTATTATTTAGCAATCTCCTCCAAAGGTTATAATAGCTTAAATATTTACCAAGGACTGTTGGGGAGCTCTTGTCTTTCATTAGGAGACTTTATATTGAACCTATTCCAGGAATACGGGTCAGAGTCCTCACTCATCAGTTTATTGCAGGGTC
This sequence comes from Cervus canadensis, assembly GCF_019320065.1. Classification (NCBI taxonomy): domain Eukaryota; kingdom Metazoa; phylum Chordata; class Mammalia; order Artiodactyla; family Cervidae; genus Cervus; species Cervus canadensis. The sequence continues at coordinate 33,365,395 of NC_057401.1, read as the reverse complement.
AACCAAATGCCTGAGTTAGCTCCATCCTCTATTCTTTCCCCTTCTTGCTGTCAGCACAGGAAAGACACAGAATCACACTCTGGTTCTTGAGACACAATGCTAATACTTTGATAGAGGAATTTGAAACCACTGATTGAAAAGATCTCCCTACATAGCTGAATAAGACCTCAATAGCCAGAGTGTGGTCACGTGACCACTTCTAGGTACAAGGGAGGCTGGGAGATCAAGCGTTCAGCTTTACCAACTTTTATAGTAAAGATAGTTAAGAAACACAGTTTTACAGTAATATACCATGGAAACCACTCACTTGAAGAATTGAAGCAGATTTAGCCATTTTAAAGCACAGTGCCATTCTCAGATGAGCTGGAACAGTAATAGATCCCATCTCGCTGAATCACAGTGGCAAGAGAATGAAGTTATATTGTGTAAATGGTAAAGTACTTCACAAATGCAAGATTATTTTGAAAAAATTAATACCTTCTCTCTTTGTATCAGTTATGTGTGAGAGATTGGAAGGCACATTGGCTGTTAAAGTACAGCTTTTAGCTTAGATTTATGTGATGCTTCAATGAAACCCTCTTCCAAGGCTAACAGTTTTACCCTAAAAGCTGAATTCCTGGCTTACAGGTGTAAACACCACTGCTACTGTGCTGTGCTGTGCTTAGTCACTCCATCATGTCTGACTCTTTGCAGCCTCCAAGGACTGTAGCCCACCAGGCTCCTCTGTCCATGAGGATTCTCCAGACAAGAACACTAGAATGGGTTGCCATTCCCTCCTCCAGGGCATCTTCCCAACACAGGGATTGAATCCAAGTCTCCGGCATTGCAGGTGGATTCTTCACCATCTGAGCCACCAGGGAAACCCAAACTACTGGAGTGTGTAGATTATCCCTTTTCCAGGGCATCTTCCTGACCCAGGAATCAAACTGGGGTCTTTTCATTGCAGGCAGATTCTTTACCAACTGAGCCACCAGGGAAGCTACTGCTGCTACTAAGAGACTCTAAAGAGGTCTGTTTCCACTTCACAGGGACACTTCAGGAGGCACCTCCCTCTGCTTGGTTAACAGTAGTTCCTACTGCACTGAAGTGAATGTCATCCCCTTGTACACATGAGCAAGGGTTAACCTCTGGCAAGAGCTTGCTTAAGCCACATGGAAATATCACACAGGTTCAATGGGTTAGATACACTGCAGAGTATTTGGATACAACGTGTAATTTGTGCAACATATTCTTATCAGCAGCCTTTTCCAGCTCATCTGTGGTTTACTGGAAGCTGCTTAAGTGTGGAGTCTATTTCTCTATATTCTACTCAGAAACAGATCAAATGTATCAGTTAAAAGGAAAGGTAAGACAGTACTATCAAATATCCCAGAACAGTAAATGCCAATCAATGACACTTATTCCGTCAAGTTCATCTGATTACCTGGAGATGTCAAGTTTAACACCAAGACTTCTACACTCAAGCAGTGTCTGCCTTGGGGTCATCTGTTATGTAGCTCTAGGTCTTGAAATGAATGAGAGCCTTGAATGTCTTTTTTTTTTTTTTAATAGGGGAGAGTGTTTAAGAGTGTCCTAGTGCTAAAGACATTTGAACATCAGCTTGCCCATCTCACTTAGAAACTTAGAAGCTCTTCTGAGTAGCTTACAGCAGCTTGAACCAGTCCACAGAGCTGTGTTTTGATGAAGTCAAACATCGCTGAATAAAGAACAGGGGAGGAAAGGGTAAGAGGCATGAACCAATAGTTCACTAATGAATGATTTTTATACTAGACATAATTGAGGTTGTTTTGGCATAGGTCTTATCCACTGGACTCCCGTTAAACTCCCGGGAAAGGAGAATGTATAGGTCTAAGAGAGGAAAATTGAGTCTTGAAAGGCATCAGATATTAATTTACTTGTGGTCCTATTTCACAGATTTCTACTTTTTTATTTTGGTGGCAATCCAGAATGTGTTATAATTAACATTTGCTCACCTTACACTAGTATATGTTATATCTTGACCCTATCACACCAACCCAAAGCAGGAGTCAAATGAACTGACGGTAACACATGAGATTCTGCCATTCCAGTTTATTGAAATGAGTAAATTTATAGCTTTCTTTGCATACAGAAAAGTGCACAAGAAAATAAGTATGTACAAAACAATTGTGTGGCTGGTCATCAGTTTCAAAAAATTTGTCTACCTTCAAAAATTCAAACTATCTAGAAATAATTGCCTCCAGTTTAGCACATTTAAGTATTTGGACATATAAAATATTTATTTCAAGTCTGTTGATAATGACTGAGTAGAAAGTCAGACATTGCCATACACGATCAGCTATTACCATTCAACATAAAGCCATAGGACTTTAGCTTGGACTATTTGGGGCTAATCAATAGAGGTTCATGAGGCCACCATCTTGTTTTGATCCTGAGTGGTCATCCTCTTCTTCCACCTAAAGATAACATTGTATGTGGTTGATTAACACCCACAAGAACCTGAGCACTAGGGGTCAAGAAATAACATTAGAAACCCAACATAAACAAAATAAAACAAAACTCACTATGGCAAGAACAAACCCTTCAGATCTGTGCCAACAATAGGACTGAAAATGAACTGGAAGGGTTTCCAAGATTGTGAGGAGAAAAACACTTCATACATTAAATTTTTAATGATAACACCAAATACTTGCTCTACAGATTCTCCCCCGCCCCCATTTATCTTCTGACTGTGAAACAGTGGCATCAAGAAAGCTTTCCAGTTACTTGATAAAGGTCTGGCATGACCCCAAATAAGCACCTAACATGATTGGCACAATCACATTTAGCTGTGATGTGCTTCTCTTAGGAATGTAGTCCTACATTGCTGAGTCGAGTTCAATTTTTCCTCAATGTGAACTGTTGTAGAACTTCAGCTCAAGAAGATAGCCTCTTATTCCATAGAAAGGATAAAGGTTGTGTGCATTTGCAACTCTAGTTACTGAGATTAGAGATTACTGAGAAGGTAGAGCATAGAGGCTTCAGACCTGTGAATCATTAGATTTTTTTGCCCCATAAAACTCTATTGTTTATGAAAGAGAAAAGCCCAGGAGCAAAAATGAATGAAGAGAATTGGAGGGAAAAGAAGAGGAGAGATGAAAAATGATTTTTCCCTCCTTTGCAATAGCTAGCAAGAGATAAGAGAAAGGACAATCTCACCCTTGAGAGAAAAAGCATCTTCAGAAAGAAAAGTTGTATCTTTAAAAACATTCTTAGGTGTGTCAGACTCCAAGGAGATTCTCCTAAGGAGAAATTGAACTTGCTTCCATTTTACTTTAAAAATGCTCTGTAAGTGATGGTCTGAAGCAAGATTTAAGAAGGTGCCTTGTTCTACAATTTTTAGGTTTAATGCTCTGAAACAGAACCCCCAAACACTATGAACAGTAGGGATTTCAAAATTTATTCAAAACAGTATGATCTGAGGGGTTGTGGTGGCTCCATCGCCCAACCAGAGGGTACATGGGTCACATGGGTTCCAGAAGGTTCTAGGGTCACAATAGACAAGGGTCCAAATAGGAAAACTACTTCGCTTACATTCAGCTAGTGAGTTTAGGTTCTTAATTTATTTAAAGCCATAGATTCAGTTTAGCGAAACAGAAAGTAGAAGGTATTCTACAAGTGGGAGAGGCAGCAAGAAATAAGGCAACTGATAATATGTCAAAGCTAGAACAAGGGCAAAGGTCAGGACTTGTCTGCCAATTAGCTTTGTCCTTGACTACCAAGGCCAACCTCTTTGTTTCTCTGGACAGTCAGCATGCCAAGTTCCTAGAGAAGTATGGAGAAGAAAAAAACCCATGGTTAGAATTTTGGGGTGGAAAATTTAATGTGTTAAACATTAAGTCATTATTTATGTTAATGGTAGTATCTCCTAGGACTGATTCAAGAGGATAAAACAACTGATATAGAATCTGTAATAAAGTGATTAGCACAAGTGCTCAATAATGTTACCCATTTTGTCCTGTGGTAGTTCTCCTATTCACTCCTCCATCTACCATTTAGCAGGTTAACTAGAATTACCCTTTCTTCATGACCTAAAGAAGGAAGGGCTTCCAGAGAGAACTCTAGTCAATTCAATTAGGCGCAAACAATCCTCCTAGACTTTTAGTACACATTATTCCTTTTGATTGGTTCATGGGTGCCTCCCCGGGAGAGGAAGCAAGAGTGAGTCCCTGTTAAGATTCAATATATCATACCATTTTATTAACATTGCAACTCATCTGGATGCTTGCTAAAATAAAGCTTTTCCTCAGCACCAAGGGGGATTCCTCAGGGCTAGGGCTCAGGAATTTGCCTTTTCAATAATCTTACTCTGCAGCCTATTTTATGGAAAAGCATTTTCAGAAAGACTGTAATTATAGAATTGGAGTGAGGAGGGGGGCTAATCCAAATTGCAAATAAACTCAAATCTCATTGTTAGTATCAGACTTAAGATATGTATCTATTTAAGATAATTAAGTTCTACATGGGTTGAGAGAGAGTTTGGGTCAAGAGACAGTTTGGTAGTCCCACATGGATGGGGGCCAGGGGGCAAAACTGGGAAAAAAAATGGGTTTGGGTTCTTTTCATTCTTCCTGTTTTTCTCCTCTTCCAGCTATCCCCTACTTCCTCTAAAATGCAGATAAGCCTCTTCTCCTTCAAAAACTGCAATCTTTTAAGATCAGATAAAGTTGCTTCCACTAACTGGTGAGAAAGAAACATACTCCCATCTTCACTCCCAGATCTCAATCTAAGGTGGTGGTGGTTCAGTCGCTAAGCCGAGTTCGACTCTTGCGACCCCATGGACTGTAGCCGGCCAGGCTCCTCTGTCCATGAGATTCTCCAGGCAAGAACAGTGGGGTGCATTGCCATTTCCTTCTTCAAGTCTAAGCTGGAAACACACAATAACTGACTGAGGATAAAACCCACCAGTGGACTCATCTGAACTTGCCTTTCAAGGGGTTACTGGAAGCTGTCACCATTTTGAGATTTAATACCACCAGACGATTTCAGACCAATTTTGAGGTCTCCCCGACAAAGAAATGCATATTGAATTGGATGGCAAAAGTGTAATCATGATTTGTTTGGCTGACCTCTTTGGTGGTATCAGAAGGCCTTCAGAATTTGAAGCTTCTATAGAAAACTGAGTAGTTACTAGGAAACTCTGCAATCACTTCAATAAGAAGATCAAAAATCTAGAAGGTTGTTATGTGTTTATGGAGTTTTACTTCTATACAGAAGTGAAATATTAAAAACACAGGCCAGAAACCTATATCCATGAGTATATTACTATTTTTTATATGTATAAGAACTCTATTCATAAATGCTCAGCTTAGTCATTATCGAATTAGTTAAGCATAGTGTTCCATATCTTTTACTTCTCCATTTCAGAAGAATTTTTTCTTTCCAATTCTAAAATTAAAATTTCACTGTTATTCTCTGTGCCACCCTTTCTTACAAAGCCTAAGCTTAGCAGGATCTTCTACTTACAGAAGTTAGGCAAAAGGATTTCCAAATGGATCTCTATATATATCGGATGATGTGGGTTGAAGAGAAGCCATCTATGGAAACAAAACCACCTAGTCAATAACTATAATTACAATGATAAGAAAATACCTATCATTAAGACTTCTCGGATTCCTTTAAAAATCACTTAGGTCACAGACTAATCAGATATTGTATGGGTCTACAATGATTTGTGTTTTTCTGCTTGTGATTGATATATATTTAATATTTACATCAAAAGCAAGATTCAGAATTATGTTTGCTCCCCCAAAATGCAAAATATTATTTTTATGAGCTATGTCATTTTGCGTTAGGAAATTAAATGTTTGAAAGATTTTTAAAGCATAGTGTTTTGGCTCAATTTTCTTTCAAAGTGCTTTCCCAAGCTAGATTAAGTGAGAGACAAAGGACTTTTCTATATGATATTTACTTCTCAAATTCAAGAGAGTAGTTCCTGTAAAAATAATCTTTCCCCAGTTTGAGTTGAGGTTTACACTGCAGTGGTTCTCAGTGATAAATCTTATTCAAATGTCCTTTACCGTCAAAGATACAAGCAAGGTTAATTCAGGGGGTGATAACTCTACGTGGTGTGTACTTTGGAATATCAGCTTCTAATAGTTGGTACTTACAGAGGCTGGTGATGAGTGGAAAGAATCTTTAGAGAAGGGGTTCTCAAATGCATTGTCAGCAGATTTGGTAACTGGCGGGGCACTGTGTCGGGGAGCTGGCTTTGGTAGTTCTAGAAGGTGAAAAAGTAGTCAGTAAATAAGCTTTCCACCAATGCAAGCACAAATCCTCCAGTCAGGCTTATCTTAGAAATTAAGTTTCATATTTTTGAAACTGACATTGACCAAACAAAAATTATCACACCAAATACCAGGACTCACAGTGATGATTACAAGCAAATTCATCCCTTCTTGGAAGAGGAAACCAGGCATATTCACTAGAGGCGGAAGAGATTCAGAATTCCCTCACTTAAAAGCACGTACATGGCAAACCTTCATTAAGCCTGGAGGCCAACACAGAAATAAAGGCTTCTAGAGATTCAATTACCTGATGGATTAACTAGCCAATAAAAGTACAACTAGCATTCAAATACTGGTTGCATTTCAAAGCTCTTTCTTTTTACCACGTCTTTTAACTACCCATTAGATGGGTAGTATGATCCATACATACCTACTCATGAAAAAAATGAGCCCTACATACCTACCTACAGTCCTCCGGGTGCCATAACCCATTGAATTTCAATAGCTCTCGGCAGCCCTTTTAAGAATTGTCACAAGAGGGCAGCACTGGGCCAGTCCTTAGAAATAGCTAACTAAGGTAACCTGTTAACCCATAAGGCAAGTGGTTACGTTGTCTCCATAACCCCCGATAGATGAAAAAAGCAAGAGTAGGGGTCTGGAGGGGGTTCTGAGAGACTCTCTGGACTCATACGACTGAAGTCCTTGTGGGTGCAGTTGACAGAGAAATAGGTAGCTTACCATTGATCTTTCTCAATAGTTGATTAGCATCCAGATCATCATGGTCTGCATTCTCCTGAGGAATGCCAACTTTGCTGTTGAAATAATTGGAGAAGGCACTCGAGGTCCCAGAGGAGTTCTGTTCTCCCTTCCTTGCTGGCACAGTAGGTGGCTGCCGCAGTTGGAAGTCCTTAAACATTTCTTTCACTTCCTTGACTTCTCTGTCCCCAAGAGGGTCCAAGGCAATGAAGGCATCACTGGGGACATCCTTTGGAGGGCCAGTTCTGGGAGGTGGTTGAGGAGGAGTGACCAGGAGAGAGGAGAGCATAGAAGGGGGCTGGGTGGACACAGCAGGAGCTGGAAAAACATTGCCCTGAAAAGGATTCCCCAGAGGGCTGTTTGCTGACCATGTGTTGGGTGTTATGGATGCCGATGTGCCCCACGCTACAGGGGGTGGAGAGGAAACTGAGACTGCGAAAGAGGAAGGCTGGTTCCAACCCGGAACACTTGGGCTTGTGGTGAAGACGATTGGCTGACTGAATCCTGAAGGCTGACCAGCCATCATGGCGCCCGGGACCATTGACGGGGACTGACTGAAGACTAAAGGTGCTGGGCTCCATGGCCCTGCCTGGGCAGATAGAACTGGCACGCCACCTGAAGGAAGGAAGCGGGATAAGGGACTTGAATCAGAAGACCAGCTTGAAGAGGATTCTTGAGTTCCAGAAAGTCAGCTCTCTGGACAGCATTTATAGAGAACATCTACATGCCAACCTTTATTAAGCCTTGAGGCTGACATGGTTCTTATTAGATTAAAGCACTCTAAAGATGAATTGGGCTTCCCTGGTGGCTCAGATGGTGAAGAACCTGCCTGCAATGCAGGAGACCCAGGTTCAATCCCTGGGTCAGGAAGATGCCCTGGAGAAGGGAATGGCTACCCACTCCAGTATTTTTGCCTGGAGAATTCCAGGAACAGAAGAGCCTGGTGGGCTACAGTCCAGGGGTGGCAAAGTGTCAGACTCGACTGAGCAACTAACACTTTCACTTTCTTTTCAAAGATGAATTAGCTGTAGCACATATTCACATGTTTGTTGCACTTCGAAGCCCTTTTTTTCTACCACACGTTTTTAAACTTGACTCATTAGATAGGTAATACAGTCCACAAGTACCAAGTCATAAAAGAAAATGAGCCCTTTTCATACATTCATTGATGTAGTTCTAATAGCTAGAACAGAACCTGTCAGTGGTACGAATCTACATGTGGAGTAAATACATTGACATATATAAGCCATGCTTATTATGAAGTAGTTAATTAAGATAATCCATTGGATACTCGAGTCATTGATGTAATCTTTTCATTTGGCAAATGGCTCAGGTCTGGAGTCTTATGGAGACTAGCTATTAGGCATATACGTTAGGCTTTAACATGCTTACATCCTGAAGAAACCATTTCAAAGTTTCTTTTCTTTTAAATGTTGCCAAGGTTGACACAGCTATATAAAAGGATGGTAAAATTTGGTTTATGCCAAGATAGTTTTAGACTTTTACATACAAAAATGGAGGAAAGGCTGGTTACCCTAGGAGAGCTGTTTCAAATAAAAGTGCTTCCTGCCATGTGTCACTCACTAAACTCTGAAGAGGGAGAGGAGATAATGTGAAGGAAAAACAAAGACAAAACAAAGACAAAAACCCTAAACAAACAAACAAGAAACAAAAACACTTGCAATGTGAGTAACTACCCCTGTCTAGGCATCTGCTCTTTGTGGGGAAATGACTCTATAACTGGACCCCTGCCATTGTTGATCTGTAATTAATTAAATCACTAAAATCTAGGTCTCTTCAATGCTCCCCCTCCTCTTCTTGAGAAGCTCATTCCCGACATCTTGTTCTAAAATGTAGGACATTTTCTCTTTTGTGACCTCCCAAGTGTATTAATAATCCAGTTAAACTGTCACCACTAACAGAAAACCTAAATTCAGCCTCATACCACTACACAAACGATGCTATGCTCTGCTCTCAAAAACCTACTTGCTTTGGACTTTGGAGCAGAGCAGTTCTTTAGTTATGAATGCTTTCTAACCAAAGAAGGAAAAGGCCTTCAGACTTGGGTTAGGAATGTTTTTGTTTCCAGAGTGAGAGATATTTTGAAATGGTGTTCAGGGGATGATAGAGCAAGATATTCTATCTCGAATTTTCTCAGGATTGGAGCTTGGTGTTACTTGATTCAGCTTTGTCGTCACAGACCCCCTCCATCTGACCATGAACACACAGGGTGTGCTCATGAAGAGTGAGTGGCTTTCAGTGGTGGCTCATCTTATTAAATTAATATGCTTTCTTTTGAGGTGAAGAAATTGGGTAGAAGAATATTAATTATTAAAATTAGGAAGGTCACAGTCTGCGATAGAGACCAAAACTCAGGCATACCACTGATTCTAGTCCCTACCCTCCTGTTCTGTCTCCTTGACATCAAGGAACAGAACTACATTTTTTATTGGAATGTTAATTAAAATGCTTATTTATTATTCTTGGCCACACTGTGTGGCATGCAGGATCTTAGTTCTCCAAGCAGGGATCAAACCTGTGCCCTTGCATTGGGAGCACAGAGTCTTAACCATTAGACTGCCAGGGAAGTCCCTCAAATACTTATTTACATGTACACAGAAATTAGACTTCATTTACACCAAAGAATATGCACACAGGCAGACCTTGGAGATATTTCAAGCTTGTTTCCAGACTGTCATAAAAGGGAATATGACAATAAAGTGAGTCAAGCAAGCTTTTTGGTTTTCCAGTGCATATAAAAGTTATGCTTATATTATACCATATTCTAGTAAATATGCAGTAGTATTATGGCTAAAAAAACAAAGTACAAACCTTAACTTTAAAATAATTTATTGTTAAAAATGTCAACCATCATCTGAGCCTTCAGCAAGTCATTCTCTTGGCAATAGTAACATCAAAGATCATCAATCACAGATCACCATATCCATTTAAGAATAAAATGTTTGGAATACTGCAGAAATTACCAAAATGTGACAAAGAGACAAGAACTGAGCAAATGCTGTTGGAAAAATGGTGCTGATACCCTTGCTTCACTCATAGGTGCCACAAACCACCAATTTGTAAAAAAAAAAAAAAAAAATCACTGTCTCCAAAGTGCAATAAAATGAAGTGTAATAAAACAAGGTATGCCTGCATTCCTTTCACAACCAATCAAGGGAACAGTTCTCTTAGATTCGATACTACAGGCTTCTCAAAGTAGGTTGAGTTTGAACAAAGTTATTGCCATCATTTAAAAAAAATAATTTAAACTTTATTAACTGAAGCCAGAGTCACTCACTAATAATTTACTCCAATTGGATGTACAAATTGGGTAAAACTGTACCATCTTTCAGCTTGGATGACTTGCCTTCCCTTAGGAAAATGTGTAGCTTTAGTCACAGACAGTATTAGTGGGAGTGGTGATAAAGGAGAAAAACATAGTAATATTTGCCAGGAATTAAAGACTTTCCCTGGTGGCTCAGACAATAAAGAATCTGCCTGCAATGTAGAAGGTCTGGGTGGGGAAGAACCCCTGGAGAAGGGAATGGCAACCTACTCCAGTATTCTTGCCTAAAGAATTCTATGGACAGAGGAGCATGGCAAGCTGCAGTCCATGGGGTCACAAAGGGCTGGACACAACTGAGCAACTAACACTTTCACTTTCTTTCTTTCAAAGACTTTCCCAGTGTATACTTAGGCCAGCCTTCATTCCTGTCTACCAAAGCCCACGCATTGTGTTTCCAAGATATTTAAGGCCCTGCTGGAGAAAGCATGGAAAAAGAAAGTGTGGGTATAAAAAGTTAATTTTATTAACTTCCTGATGCTATATTAAAACACAGGGCAGCTAGTCAAAGCTTTCTACAATACTCTTTCCCCACCCCCAGTTCTCCAGAGGAGATGGTCCCCCAGCTGGGTCCAGTGGAAGCCAGACCTACAACCTTCCATGGCTTGGCTGAGGATCCCTGCGAGTGGACAGGGGCTATACTGTAGGGCTCAGTTTGAGTCCCAGGTCCAAACTTAGAAGAATCATCAGTATTCGGCAGTTGTATACCCCAGGGCCTCAACAGGGGCACCCAGCCAAAAAGCTTTACTTCATCTGCATAAATTAACTGTTATAGGGTCCAGCTGTATTTTCAGGCTGATTTGTTAAATATTGGCTGTGAAAATTCTTCAGGGCCTTGATATCAGACTACAAAGCTCTGTGATGTGATCTTGGCACAGCACTGCATGCCAGCTCTCTACCCCTCTGCAGGGAAAGCACCAACCAGCTCCCCTCAGGGGTGTATGAGAAAGGGCTGCAGAAACGGGAAGACCCCAAGAAATCTGAGGTGCCTGGAGAGTCTCCTGATGGCGTAAATGCCAAGCAGGGACCTGAAATGAGCTGGCTTTCACACCTGCAGGGCCTGCAGCCACTCAGCAGTTGGGAACCAACTCCCTCTTGCCACCACACTTCCAGATATGATTGAACTGATGTAGTATGACAGAACCAAAATATTTTCCTTTGCAGGAAAACAGCAGGAAGAAAGAGTCCTGATGATGGACTCTGCAGGAGGCAGAGAAAGCCAAGATCCCTGGTCAACTTTTATAAAATAGGGAAGAGAGGCCCCTTCATTTATAGCCCCCCTCCCTTAGCTCTTTCGTGAGACAGAGTCTATTTGGGGCTTGTGGAAGTGCCAAGAAGTAGAAAAACAAACAGAATCCCCAGTAGGGCGGCAAAAACCATTGTCAGAGTTTCTGAAGAACTGTTCCATGGAGGCAGGAAAGAACGGGAGGTGGTGGGCAAAAAGGAGCAGGACCAGCTCTCAGCCATGTGGCCTTTCCCAGAGTCCTGCCACAGAGGGGCTCAGTGGTCCACATGAGCTAATGACATGGTTTTGAATGCTGCTGGTTTTGACAGCAGCAGCATGTCTTAGGTATCTGATAAAATTCCATCTCTTCCATTATTTCTGTGTTCTTTTCCCCTTCAGGTTTCTGTACTGTAGACTTATCTTCTAACTCTAATAAGGGACACAACTAACCAAAATACCAGCAAGGAGCTGCTAAGGCTTAAGTGTTCAGAGACTGATCAGGATACACACCTTACTCACACCCACCACATGAAGAAGGGCAGAGCTGGGCTCAGAACCCTGCACTTTATTCAGTGACTTACACTTGCTTCAGATTTCACTTACATCCCCCTTGAGGTGTATATTCCTTCCAAGAGGGGCATTAGTTTAACAGGGGATAATAGGGCTTTGAGTTAATAACGACAAGATTACATGGAAGACATGCCTGTTATTACTTTTTCAAGTGGAGACGATCTCAACCCCATTTCTCCAATGAAACTGGTCTGAGCTTCAGAATCCCTTACAACTGTCTTCAGTAAGCCATGACAAGTTACTTCAGGTAGGTGCAACACTTGGAAACGGATTTCTTCTCACATGCCAACTCAAGGAGCCACTCCAGCTACAAGTCAAGAGTTCCAAATGGAGGTGGATTGTACAGAAGTAAAAGTGGAAGAAAGGCTCCCTAGGATGTGCAAATCTTATGCCCCAGGAACTCCTATGGATATGAAGTGCTTCCTCCTCTGAATTCATCTGATGAAAGTAACAGAGCCAAACCTAACTCCATCTCTAAACACCTACCTAGACCCGGGAGGGGCCCCAATGGGGCAGGAGCACTTGTTTTGAAGAGATCCAGAGGGTTGGTCTGTAGGGTTGCAGGTTGTCCTGTAGATTGTCCTGGAGGTTCTGAGATGGGAGGAGCAAAGATGTCTGCTGCAAGTAAGTCTTTTGCTGGAGACTGATGGGACAGAGAGGGATATGGAGGAGTTACTCAGGAACAGGGAAATACAGCTCTATTCTGTTTCCTACTCTGTAACTCGACTTTGGGTACACAAAAAGAAAAGAAAAACTTTTTCCTATTATTGATAAATCACTACAAAAAAAAAAAAACCCAAAAGACAAAACAAAACAAAAAAGACACAGATCCGGGCAGTGGACAGAATATTGGATCTTGGTGACTGATACAATGGAGGACGCTCAAAGTGAAATCTAATTTGCTTGTTCACACATTTGTATCTGTCTGACCTCCTTATCAGCTGAAAGCTGGAAGCTGGCAGTGAAAGGACAACTATAAGTGAGTAGCTTAAATATTTCGGTCATTCTCCTGGATTTAAATCATTCTGCATAAAGATGATACAGTAGTTTAATCATTGAGCCAGCTTGCATATTCCAATGAGATTTTAAAAATGAAACTTACATAAACCACATTTTAAATTGCTTTTGAATGAAGTGGTAATAGTAAATATATAAGTTTCTTTTAAGACATTGGATTATTCTGGCATTAGTCAGAGGAGACAGACTCGAGAATTTTATACCACCACCTGGACAGGAATGCAATTCAAGGGGTGGGGGGTGTGGGGGTGTGGGTTAGTACCGGGAGGCTACAAAGGGAATCATAGGAACCCTTGTCCTCCCCTCCCATTACATGACGATCAGACTTACCAGAGGTACAGAAGCATAGCAGCATTAAAAATGGAAAAACTTGTGTTTAGTTAATAATACGTGACAAGACATGCAAACGGAAAGTAGAGGGTGACAAACACTGCCGAGTGAGAAGCTTAAAAAGGGTGCTGATTAGAGGAAAGTGTTCCTGGAGAACGATGTGCCTTATCCCACCTTCTATTTTACAGCCACACAGGAAACTACAATAGCAGCAGGAAAGACAGCTTGCATCACACCACCCTTTGGTACCGCACATGCATTCTGCCAATGGCTATGTGGAGAAGACAATTCACCTTAGCAGTCCTTCTGCCTCTTCCGGGTTTGGTACTTTGTGGAGGTGGGATAATGGCTATGGAGTCATGTGGTGAGGACTGGACAGAGCTTTCCAAGTCCTGCTTTACGCCATTCGGGACGGGCAGTCCTTTGGGAGGGCTTCCCACAAAAGGGTTCGGGGAGGATTTGATATGGAAGCCGTTCTGTTCTCTTTCAGATACCTCATTGTGAGTTCTCACTGCTGGCTGTGTTTGCGTACTTGATAAGGGCCACGGGCCTGCCTGAGCTTCCTGTTTGCCAGTCCGGTTAGAGATCTGGTCAAATTGCTGACCAAAGTAATCAACATCCCCATTCAGGGGCCCATTACTCAGAGGGGTAGACGAGCTACTCAAATTCTCTTTCTTCTGATCTGGAGATTTGAGAGAATCAGACGAAGAGGGTGTCGATTGGTCTGGCTGTGCGAAAGGATCATCACGGAAAGGATCAGGATTAGGGGTGGGAAAGAAGTTGAGATTGGCAGAAAAGGCATTTTCAGGCAAGAAAGATGCCTGAGGCTTTGGTCGAGGAAGAGAGCAGGAGGTGATGCCATTTGTTAAGAACAGATTTTCTTGTAAAGAATTCTGATTGGTGTCGATTTCAGAGTTTAGATCCACTAACAGGATATCTTTGCTTTCCTATCACATTTGGAAAGAAAAAAAAAAAGAAAGGGTTAGTCCATGTTGTGACTTCAAATGAGAAAGCTACATACTGATGACCAGGATTATAAAAATTTCCATTATATTTCAGTCTTACTGGTTGACCCTTACCTCCTCCCATCACGTCCCTGAGTGTATTCACTAGTTATTGTAGAATAGGTCCTCCTTGCATCTCTCAGGCCCTTTTTTAATTAGGTTTCCACTTCATTCACCCTTCATTCAGTGAAAACTTACAGTTGTTTGTTTTACATGTCTCCCCTCACCCTTTCAGACTGACTGAGCTCATAATCATTGTTTCAATTTATGCCTTTGAAAGTCTTAAAGGGAACGGATTATAAATCATTCCAAGTGACTAAATATAATTGAACTTGAAGGAAATGAACTCAGACACCTAAACCCACTTCATACCTGATGTACACTCCTATTATAACCCTAGAGTCACCTACTATCACCTTTCTCAATAAGTGCATTCACCGGCTAATATATTCATATTTTACAGTTTTGGCTGTGATAAAGTTTAAGGTTAACATATTTCCCTATAATTGGGTTTTCTTCTGGGAGGGGGTCAAAAAAGATTGTCCCCTCCCATCACAGCCTGCTAGGTATGCCTCTTTAAATACTTAAGGGTCTTTTTGAAGGTGCTGCCAAGTTGGATCTCTCATTTTCATCATCTGAGTCTCTCTTTTGGACATAACTTTTTGTCTACATCCTTCTCAGAACACGATACTCAAAATACTGATGCAATCTAATAATTATATATTTTGTCATAATACAGCTTAGCATTGCTTGTGTTGTGACAGTAATCTCATCTCTTGTTGTTCAGTCGCTAAGTCGTGTCCAACTCTTAGGGACCCCAAGAACTGCAGCCCACCAGGCTTCCCTGTCCTTCCCTATCTCCTGGAGTTTGCTCAAACTCATGTCCATTGCTGTCAATAATACCATTAAGTAATCTCATCTATTCAGTGGATAAATTCAACTAATTTTAAAGTCATCTTTAATTTATGTATAAGGTGGAGACATGGGTTTAAGAGTTAATTTGAAAGACACACCAAATTCTATTCCTTCTTTATCATTTTTCAGATACGTTAATTATTTGAGTTCTCAATTGTCAGATAAGACATTCTTCTCAACATAAAAGCAGCAAATTTGATAAATCTGACATGTCTTTATTCAGGTCAATGATACAACTAATTAAGATTCACCCTAGGATACAGCTGTCATTCCTTCTGATTGACTGATCAATTAAATACTTAACTATGCTAGCCATAGAAGAAAATAAACAATAAAAATTGCCCAACTAAAAAAAAAAATTGCCCAACTGAAATGGAAGCTAATTTTCTATCATTAGCCTGGGCAGATTATGAAATATTTTGGTCATTGGGACAATGATCAAGACATCTTCAAGGGAATATAAAATCCTCAAACCAGCAAATAAAAAGGGAGATTGAATAGGCTTTCTCAGCTTTCAGAGAAAAGAATAAATTTTTAAAAATTTTAGGTCCTATATCAGATCTAATTGGTATTTATCTTTTGGCTTCCTTTACTGTTAGGGATAAAGATACAATTTTTAAAAAGCCAATTTTTCTCCTGATAACCAGAAGAACTTGTCAGAAGAGACAGCTTGTGATTACAAAAAACAAAAACAAAAAAAACCTTAAAAAAAAATCAAAGAAATTGATTGGAAGATCTCAATGTAGGGATCTTTAACAATCAAAAGGTAGGACAAAATATATTACAAAAGCTTGTGATTTCAATATTTATTCATTTATCATGAGCCACCTCTGGATTAGAACAGTTGGGTGTTCACAGCTGGTAGAGTTCTCCTTCAAATACTTGAGAAGAAGTTCTGAGGACACGAAACAGGAGCCACAATGTTAGACTTCTGAATAGTCACCCTATAAGTAAAATGTATAAGGCTCTCCTCAGGTTGCGTTTGTTGTTAATTCAAAATCAAAAACCCACTTCATAGACTACAACTGAAAAATGTAAGACTCCTCATCTACCTCCTCCGTCGGCATTTATTTAATTCCGCATTGGACTGTAAATGTAAACACTTCATCCACTGGCTGTCATGTGAGCACCTGAGAGACAAGAACTGGTGACATGAACATGAAATCTAGTCCCTGCTCTTAAGAGGCTCCAGTAAGAAGGGCAAGCAGGCAACCAAGAAGGTGTCTGCACAGACCAGGTTTTAAATACTGAGTTCAGTAGACTAGCTTTTCTTCAGGTAATTCATCTTGCCTAACCATTCCAGCCTACCAAACCCTGGGACTCCCTGTTTAAAGCCTTTGGGGACTTCCTGCTGTTCCCCATTTCAAAATAAACTTCATTAACCAGACTTTCAAAATGACCCACAATGGCGGTGGGTCACTTGCTTTTAACCTAACCACTACTCTCTACTTTCCTACATACTTCAAAGACCTAACTCAAGTTCAGATTCTTTAAAAAGCTTTTCCTCAATGATCCTTCTATTTCAGCTTCACTTGTGCCCACCCATTGCATCTGATATATACATGACACTGTGTTTTGTGCCCTGATCCCATCCCGGTATCAGATTTGAGGGGGAACCACATCTTATGCCTTTTTTCTTAATAACCAGGCTTTCAAATGGTAAGGTTTTTAAAGTTATGTCATGTTTTTTTATTCTTTTTTTTTCCTTTTCTTCTTCTTCTTTTGAGATACAGTATGGAAAAATATTGTTCAAGTGATTTTGTGATAAAAATTACTTTGTAAGGCATGTCACTTAGTTTGCAGTATGAGTTTCACTTGAAATGCAAAAAAACTATTCTTATAAGTGTTGGAGGGAGGCACAGATGGGTTAAGAAACTGCTCATAAAGTCTAGGTAATTTAGATTTCTGTCTCTCTTCATCTCTTTCAGAGCAACTGTTGTGAGATTTCAAAATTTTTAAACAGGTTGGTTTTATCGAGTAGAAATAAATCTATTTCATGACTTATGAATATGGAGTCATATGTAGAAACACACTGGTAAAGTCTAATGAGCACATAATTAGCACCATTAACATTCTTTTACAGATATCATCACTTTGATGTTATTTATCATTTAAATTTACTGTTAGTTTAACTAAAACTTGCATTTTATTTCTATAAGCCAAAAATTCCTAGAATGCACAAAGTCTAATATAAACAAGACTTAAGATTACTCCTGTTTTTCTTCATTTCATTTTTTAGAACTTTCTAGAATTCTACAGAAACACATTAAACACTCAGTGCTTCCCTGCCTATCTCATCTCACTGGAATTCTACTTACATTGAGTGTTTTGACCTCTTCCAATATACTAGTTGTTTGAATGTTGTTGGAAAGAAGGTTGTTCAGATGTCAGTTTACTTTGGGGAGGGAGCTTCCCATGAAGGAGGGGCAAAGTTGCCTAGCAACCAAACAGCCTCAGAGCAAGGATGGACCTTTCAGGATTATCTAATCTGGTATTTCAAAAAGTTTATCTTTATAATAGTAACAAACATTACAAAGAATGAAAGGTTGCACAGACAAATGAGTCAGGACTTCCTACTTGAAAGAATATTCAATGAGCTTCTCTACTGAAGGCTTTTTAGGGTCACTAAAATGCTATGCTTTGCGTTTTGATTCTCATAAAGGTGGGGGTAGAGATGAATATCTGCAGTCCCTGCTCCTTCCCATCTCACTGGGCCTAGGTATTTGTGTGAAATTTCATAAGCATGCCATTCTCTGCAGTACTCCATCAAGCAAAACTTTCACCACTTCTCAATCTGCTGTTTCTCTAGTTTCTATGACCTTTTTGGTCGCAGAGGTTTGCTTGACAGTTCTACAGGAGACTCCCAGATAAACATTCTTCCCATCATTCTAGACTGACACCCTTTTTCTTGAGTTATGTCTAGGTGCTTTCTCATAATTTATGTTCAAGTCTAGAAACTCACTTACTCAGAGGCATTATCTGAACCTCTAAACTAAATAAAAACCTTGTAAGTAACATCCACTGTTAGGCTTTGTGATTATTTTAACATTGGTCTCCCTGCCAGACATTAAACTCCATGACGTCACTGGATTATGAATCTCACTTCTGTACCCTGCAAACAGCAGATACTCAAGAAACTGTTAAATAAATAAAAAAGTTTTAAGAAGTCATTCAAAATTACAAGTATTTTCACTTGAAGCCTGTTTTAGAAGGTCTGAGACTTAGGCTTTAGCCTTGAAACTGAACCTCTGCTTGGGTAGATGAGAGGTTTTTTGAATCACCATTTCCTTATTTGTAAAGAAAAACATCCCTCCATTCTCAGAGTTGTTACAGATCAATAATAAGAAGATTTGATATACTATAATATCCTGTAAAGAATGAGCACCTTTTTAAACAAAGACAAGGTTTGGTTAAACATAACTGAGCCTCTTAATTGTTTGGTCTTACTTTATACCAAGCTTATGCTGCCAAATTATAACAAAAGAATAGGAAAAAAAAAGAAGAGGCCAGGAGTCTACAATCAGTCATCTAACAAACATATTTCCTTCAAGTTGGCTTACACCAGGGATTAATATTCAGCTCCTCCTTCTGATCCTAAGTAATACCAAGATGGACTACATTGCCTGACCTATTGCTCAGATTTAACTTCTAAGCAATATTCATGTGTCCGATGTAGTGCTGATCGGCTCCTACGGTGACTTAAGATGCAAATTTGTTCTAGTAGCCATTTACACTTTATGCAGAAAAATCAACAGTCACCTTCCAAGTTTCAATGAAATGCTCAAGATTTCTGGTTAATTTGCCAATTTGAGTTATAGATGCCATTTCCATTACATTGCAAATTTAAAAACAGACACTTACTGTTGGACTACTTAGGTCAGGAGGTGTAGACATGTCCCCAAACAAATCCATCTGGTCAACACCCTTAAAAAAGTATTTTGATTAGATTCAGATGTGTCTATTAAAAAGGATTATTTTGTATATTGTTGTAATTGCTTCCTAAGCTAAAGTTTAGGAAAATAGTTGTCACAATTGGATTTTCACTTATCCAATATAGATTTGATATTAGGTTAGTTAGGTCAGGTAGTGTAGAAAAGTCCCCAGACAAATCCACCTGATGCATATTTTTAAAAAAGCATTTGGATTAGATTCAGAAGTTTTTACTAAAAAGATTACTTTGTATACTGACATAAATGCTATACTGACTGTTAAAGAGTTGTCACAATTGGGTCTTCATATAGATTCCATACATATTCGGTATTAGCAACATCATTAGGAAGTAAAACCTGTGTTCAGGTAAGTAAGAATCATAAAAATTCACATACATACCAATTTTAGTTTGCAAGGTGGGTCATCAAGATTCATTAGGGCATCACTCCCATTCTGAAAAGATAGCAAATATTAAAGATTCAGTTGGTGAATTTTATCTATGCAATTTAATTTCCTAGTGTATTGCCTTATTAGCAGTTAAGATTTTGGCACTAATCATTCAACTGTACATCTTCTAAGACAAGGGGTCATGAACACACAGTAATAAGCCAGGAGGGAAGTCTGCTTGGGTAGATGGCAAACAGGGCTTATACATATGACACATGCAATTCACAAGAACAAAAGATGCTCTTTTACCTCTACTGTTTTGTTGGCTTCTTCCATCTAAAAAGAGAGACACAAATTAAATGATCTTAATAAATTATCGGTAAAAGTGAGTTCAAAGTGAAAGTGACAGTTGCTCAGTCATGTCCGACTCTTTGCAACCCCATGGACTCTACAGATGGTATAGTATACCATCATGGAATTCTCCAGATCAGAATACTGGAGTGGGTAGTCTGTCCCTTCTCCAGGGGATCTTCCCATCCCAAAGATCAAACCCAGGTCTCCCACATTGCAGGAGGATTCTTTACCAGCTGAGCCAAAAGGGAAGCCCAAGAATACTGGAGTGAGTATCCTATCCCTTCTCCAGCAGATCTTCCTGACCCAGGAATCGAACGTGGGTCTCCTGCACTGCAGGTGGGTTCTTTATCAACTGAGCTCTTAAGGAAGCCCCAAGGAAGTTCAAGAGGAAAATAAATATACGTATAGGTTCACAGGCATAAGGCATAAGAGAATCTTGCATTTGATTTCTGCCCTACATTCCCCGTCTCTCCTCATATCAATACTGGATTTGAATAGAGCTATTAGACTTGGTACTCATGTACGGTCCTTGGAATCAATGTGAAACTTACAAGGAGAAAAGACAAGAGTCAGGGACTGGAAATCAGAAGGGCCTAACTATAACACCCATCTATTGCCCTATTGGAAAGAAGAGAAATACATTTCCTTACATTCTACAAGTTGAAGAGCCACAAAGAAGCCAATTTTCCAGACAGGACATATGTTCACATAATGTACAGACACAGTCTTGAATATTATATTAAGTTTAATAGGGCCTGTATGGTACAGTACTTGCCTTTTTCTTTTCTTCTTCCTTTTTCTTTGTATTATAGATAACTTGGAAAAGGTCTTTCAGATCAATGACTAACGGCTCAGCCTGAAGCAAGACAAAGAATCTTTATCAGCATTTTAATCTATTTTCTCCCCTTTGCTCCTCATTACTTCTGATTAGTATTAGTTTTCCTCCTTTCTCTTAAAGCTCCTTCCTACCCTCCTCTGGTCTGTGGGGGATTTCCACCACTCTCACCCCTACCCCCAGAAACATAAAGCATATAGATAAAACAAGAAGTATTACTGTAATCTTCCAAGTCCCTTCAAACGTTCTGGGAATAATTCACTATTGTTCTAAAATCAGCAATGACCTTATGACAAATCCATTCTGACAGCCCTTGTGCCACACATTACATGGGTATCAGTGACATTTAAAGATCCCTTAGACCAATTAAAGAGAGTCATCCTCTGAAGCATCGTTTAGTCCTCCTACATCCAACTGTTTCCAGCAAGTTCTCTAGTTGAGAGACAGACACCCTTATGCTTAAGTCCCCCTCCAGGCATACCTCAAGGATCAGAGCTTACCTGTTGCCCTGTTTTTATGGCAAAAAACTGGTGTTGGCCTTCTCCTCCACACACATAACCAAATGCTCGGTTATCTGTCACATCACGGGCAATGAAAGAAATCTTATTTACTGGATGTTCATGTTCTATTACCTTAAAAAGGAACATAAAAAATGATGTATTGAGAAAACTAGAATCTATTTGCAGGCAAGCATAACTAAGTATCAGATACCTAGACATATATGAAAAGGCTACAACATCTGAATATTTTTCCCTCCTGGTTGAAGGCCACATTTATCCTTGCTAGGAGGGGTTCAAAATGGGAAACAAAAAACAAACAAACAAAAAAAAGGAAACTAACAACAAAGAGTAGAAAACAGAAATAGAAAGAATGATCCTTCTTAAAATATCTATACTTGAGTCTCTCTATCCCAAAGACATGATACTGAATCGCAAGGAAGAACTGAGGATTAGAAGACCAAGATTTTCTTAAGCAAAGATAGAACATATAACCTCTAAAGCATTCCAAGTAGGTCTGCTTTCCAAGTTCAGTTCAGTTCAGTCGCTCAGCTGTGTCTGACTCTTTGCAATTCCATGGACTGCAGCACACAAGTCTTCCCTGTCTATCACCAACTCCCAGAGCCTCTTCAAATTCATGTCCATTGAGTTGGTGATGCCATCCAACAATCTCATCCTGTGTCCTCCCCTTCTCCTCCCACCTTCAATCTTTCCCAGCATCAGGGTCTTTTCCAATGAGTCAGTTCTTCCTATCAGGTAGCCAAAGTATTGAAGTTTCAGCTTTAGCATCAGTCCTTCCAAGGAGTATTCAGGACTGATTTCCTTTAGGATGGACTGGTTGGATCTCCTTTCTGTCCAGAGGACTCTCAAGAGTCTTCTCCAACAACACAGTTCAAAAGCATCAATTCTTTGGTGCTCAGCTTTCTTTATAGCCCAACTCTCACGTCCATACATGACTACTGGAAAAACTATAGCTTTGACTAGACAGACCTTTGTTGGCAAAGTAATGTCTCTGCTTTTTAATATGCTGTGTAGGTTGGTCATAACTTTTCTTCCAAGGAGCAAGCGTCTTTTAATTTTATGGCTGCAGTCACCATCTGCAGTGATTTTGGAGTCCAAAAAAATAAAGTCTCTCACTGTTTCCATCGTTTCCCCATCTATTTGCCATGAAGTGATGGGACCAGATGCCATGATCTTAGTTTTCTGAATGTTGAGTTTTAAGCCAACTTTTTCACTCTCCTCTTTCACTTTCATCAAGAGGGTCTTTAGTCTTTACTTTCTGCCATAAGGGTGGTGTCATCTGCATATCTGAGGTTATTGATATTTCTCCCAGCATTCTTGATTCCAGCTTTTTCTTCATCCAGCCCAATGTTTCTCATGATGTACTCTGCATATAAGTTAAATAAGCAGGGTGATAATATACAGCCTTGATGTATTCCTTTCCCTATTTGGAGCCAGTCTGTTGTTCCATGTCCAGTTCTAACTGTTACTTCTTGACCTGAATGCAGATTTTTCAGGAGGCAGATCAGGTGGTCTGGTATTCCCATCTCTTGAAGAATTTTCCACAATTTGTTGTGATCCACACAGTTAGAGGCTTTGGCATAGTCAATAAAGCAGAAGTAGATATTTTTCTGGAACTCTTTCGTTTTCAATGATCCACCGGATGTTGGTAGTTTGATCTCTGGTTCCTCTGCCTTTTCTAAATCCAGCTTGAACATTTAGGATTTGAAATAGCTCAACTGGAATTCCATCACCTCCACTAGCTTTGTTCACAGTGATACTTCCTAAGGCCTACTTCACTTCGTATTCCAGGATGTCTGGCTCTAGGTGAGTGATCACACCATCATGGTTATCTGGGTCATGAAGATCTTTTTTGTATAGTTCTTCTGTGCATTCTTGCCACCTCCTCTTAATATCTACTGCTTCTGACTTTCCCAACTCAAACTCAAGTGAATGGCATATCTAAGCTAGAGGAATGTTCACAAGGATTCTTTGACAATGGCTCAGCCAGGTCAGAGAACCATCCTAAGTATTACTGGGGCAATTACCCCCGGGACATTCTGGAAGTCACCAAATTCTGTCACAAAGTATTTACTAACCTCACTTAGATGTTCATGTCATTATCCAAGAATGTCATATGAAGGGGGCTTATTGATTTAGTAGTGCCTTCCCCTCAGTTCCCTACTCTCCTTTCTCTTGACCCTTTCAAGTAGATAGTAGGGCTCAACTCTTGAGCATATTATTATATTGTTATATTAAGCATATTATTATATTGAGCATATTATATATAATATATAATATAATATTATATTGGGCATATTAGGAAGTTTGGGAGTAAGAGAATGCTTGTGAGGAAAATCTGTCACTATTCTCTGGCAGGCTTATGAAAACAAAAGTCAAAAGATAAGGGACAGTAGAAACAGCAGTGCATGAAGGTAGCAGGATGGCTAAGCTGTACCAGGATTCCAGGGTCCTAAGTTTGAGTGATGGATTTTTGCATATTAAATAATGGGAATCTCTAGAAAGGGCTGAATAGCAATGGGAGATCTCCCCACAGTATCCTGATACAATGAACTATTGTGTAGCAATAAAGAACCATTTTAAATGGATGAATCTAATGTTATATTGAGTGGAGGGAAGAAAAAAATCCCAGAACACTTGAAGTATGATAGTTTTTTGATAAAACTCAAACAAATCAAAATTAAGAAAGACTATTCATGTGATAGAATAATAGCACCCACAGAAAATGAGCAAGATGACACCTATGGGGTGAGAAGGAATGGGAGAGGGAAACAGAAAGGAAGATGTTTTGTTCATCAAGTTCACCCGTGACCAATATATTAAAATAGACCCATACACAGATCTATGACAGAATCACAAACCAGGGGTAAGGATTAATCTCTTAGTTCAAAAAATACCTGACTGATACTGGTACCTATGGTATACCGGTGTTGAGGTTAGACTTATTGACTTGAGGTTCACATCTATTACAGGAAATAAATTTCAAAGTAAAGTATCATGACTCCTCACCTCCTACCCTGTCTGTTTTTTGCCTGTTACTGCTGGAGAAGTGCAGCAATATGTACTATTTCCCTTTTTTTTTCCTACAGAATTTTGAAAAGGGAAAAAGGCAGCTGAAATTTACACCACAAATTATTTGTCAGACTCAGATGGTCAGAAAGGTGTCAGCGAAAGTGAATTCTTACCCCAGTTTTCTCATCAATGATTTTTATTCCAGAAAGAGAAATATTGACCCAGATCCTTTGCTTGTGTTGTCCCTGAGACCGAGCAGCTGCCGCCATTCCCTGATGACATTGGGAGAACAAGAAAAGCTCTAGTTAAAAGCACCCTATGATGCCTCTGACTCTAAAATTTTAAAAGACAATCAGCTTTGTTTTCAGCTTGGTTTACCATCTATGAAAGGATCAAGCATCTTTCATAACAGATAGCAGGATTAAATGGAAGACAGCGAGCCAGGAGATCACTAGTTAGCTATGTGAACTCGGGCAAGTCCTTCTAATTCCTTTGGCCACTGAAGAGTCACTGGCAAAGACAAGAAGATTGGACCGGAAGATCTTCAAATGTCTTCAAAGATGTTCCTTCTAGGCCTTGTCTTATTTAATGAGTATTACTTCCTTAATGAGGTTTGTAGTGTGGCAGTATTAGAATTTAAAAATTTAAATAAACCTAAAGGACTAACACTAAATAACATTTATTTCAAAGTAGAGTCTTGAGTTTTACCTGAATACCTCCAGCCTCTGAAATTTGGTCTGCTCAAAGGAAAAGGCATCTAGGGTCCTGCTGTACATGACTGCATGCTAAGTTGCTTTAGTCGTGTCCGACTCTTTGCGACCCCATGGACCATAGCCCACAGGCTCTTCTGTCCATGGGGATTCTCCAGGCAAGAATACTGGAGTGGGTTGCCATGCCCTCCTCCAGGTAATCTTTCCAACCCAGGGATCAAACCCCAGTCTTCTGCATTGGCAAGCAGGTTCTTTATCACTGAGCTACCAGGAAAGCCATAAGTAAATACAAACTTCTAATATCACTCCCTCTGTTGGACTTTTGCTTAACATAGCAACAAATTATCCTTTCCTCTGTTACCTTTAGTTTCATCATAGAATCTTGGCTCATTTTATCTCCTCTTGCATCTGGCACATCATCAATGCCAATTAGCTTGGCCTTGTATTTCACACCATCACCTTTGAATCGTGCCAAAAGATATTCATCTGTCTTTTCGGTGCCTGAGAAAAGAAAAAGTTAAAGGATCAAGTTTATACATGTGCTGAAATATCAGCCCCAAGTATGACCAGAAATGCTTTAGAATCTAAAAATCTGAGTTACATAAACCTTGATTACACTACAATTGATCAATGCAACATTCCACCATTATCCTTATTTCCTCTGAGTTAAAAAAAATAAAGAAAAAATCACACTGTGTAAAACTGTGTATGGCATTGGGGTGGAGAGAAAATAAACTTTTAATGATGCAGAACGGGCTGAATTATAGGAAACTTATGGGAATATGTGAGATAGGATTGGGGGATATTCTGGGATATTTGTCATGATAGTTATAAAAATATTTTTTAAAAAGAATATGAGGAGGATAATACTTTTTCTAATAAAAGGAAAATAAGCTACTGCACAATTTACTAACATTTTCTAACCATCAATAAAGCAGAAGAGAACTATGGGTAAATTCCCTTGAAAACCATTAAGATGATTATTTCATCAATATAACTTCTTTTGCTTTTCTTCTCATTCCCATTTCTAAAGCATGGATGTGAAAGGCAAAGAAATCATGGCATATTTTCAAACTATGAATGATTAAGGATGCTGGCGCTTTCTAGTGGCACTTTTGTGTCAAAAGAAGAGGGTCTTATAAAATAAAGATCTTGATTTTTATAAAACAGCTACTTCAGTAAAGCAAAATTGTACATAGGTTACTGAAAGATAACCATGTAATACTTGACAGTTGCATTTTCCAACTGAATAATATCTATGAAAGTTTCCCAGCAGGATCCAAGTTGAGGCAATTACTGGGTTCATAGAGGAATTGAACCAATCTCCTCCGCAAAAGTCTTATTTTCATATTTAGGAGAACTTGAGACTTGGCTGAGATTGAATCAAGGCAAGGACCAAATCTTACTTTCCCTTGAACTTCATCCTTCTTCACTGGTAACCACCACTAACTCCCCTCATAGGGCTCAAGAAGATTTCTCCATACCTTTCTTCTTTTCCTTCTTGGATGGGGCCTTTGGTGCAGCCTGTTGGTCAGGCTGACCATTAGTTGCGCTTGTTTCTACTCCGTTAGACATGGCAAGAAGGCAGACGGCCAACTCCAGCACCAGCAGACTCTTAGTGACAGCAGGCGATCCCTGATGGAGTCGTCTCAAACAAACATAACCTGCTACAGACACCTGTGGGCAGAGTTTAGAGGCACAATGAGATCATAACACAGCAAACCCAGACTTTATGTCCTAACAGGCCCACAACCAGTGACTTCCGAGTGTAGTTCTTCAGACTCATTTTGTTCTTACTTCTCTGTTAGACTGAACTCTGACAGCACAGGAGTGGGTAGGACTGTTTCCTTTGTAGTTTCCAAAATGGAAAGAAGGTATTTACTAGGTTTTCTTTAAGTAATTATTATCTGGTAATGTGATTATAGGTATGACTCCTATGTACAAAATAAACAAGCTACGAGGATATATTGTATAGATGGGAAATACAGCCAATATTTTATAATAACTATAAATTGAGTATAATCTTTAAAAATTGTGAATCACTATGCTGTACATCTTAAACATATAGTGTTGTAAATCAACTATATCTCAACAAAGTAGAACTGTTATTATCTGGCTAAGAAATTCGTATTGGAACTTTGGATAAGAAGCTAGTATTAAAGATAGGGATCAATATATGTCACATGTAGGGGCTTCCCTGGTGGTCCAGTGGTTAAGATTCTGGGCTCCCACTGCAGGGGGCACAGGTTTGATATTTGGTCAGGGAACTAGACCCCACGTGCCACAGCTTAGAGTCACATGCTGCAGCTAAAAGAGCCTACACACTGCAACAAAGATGCTGCATGCCACAAATGAGAACCAGCACAGCCAAAGAAATACAAATTGCAAAATTTTTTTAAATTTCAAAAAAATGTTCTCACCGAATGAATATACTTTGTGCTATTATTTAGCATTATTATCCTCTAAACAGCTTTCCAGGTGGCACCGTGGTAAAGAATCAACCTGCTAATGCAGGAGATACAAGGGACATGGATTCGATCCTTGGGTGGGGTAGATCCCCTAGAATGGTAACCCACTCCAGTATTCTTGCCTGGAAAATTCCATGGACAGAGGAACCTAGCAGGCTATAGTCCATTGGGTTGCAAAGAGTTGGACACAACTATGCACACACAGGGGTGGGGGCCCTCAAAACCGTCTAGAATGTTCTCCATAAAGCTCCCCCATGTATCACAGCAGGTAAAACAAAAAAGCAAAGTCATTGCAAGCACACAGAAGCGAGTTAACATTTCAAAAGGTTCTTTCGCCTCTCAGGAGTGAACATTTCTATACTGCATCAGAGAGAGAGCTAGGGAAGGTTAGCTTTCTATGTGAACTGAAGACAAAAGGCAGAGAAAAGCCACTCACAGTGTGGAATCCTGTGAGGAACACTTAGGGGCTCGTCCACTAGTCTCACCCCAAAAGCTAGCTTCATTCTTTGCAATTTTAATAGTCTTTTGAAACACATACACACACACATACATAAAATCTATGTATGGTTAATGTTATCTGAATTATTGCATTTGAAGATTTAACAGTTGTTTTTGCTCAAAGACACCTGACTGGTAGGTACCTAGGGAGACAGTCTATTTACAGGTAACAACATTAGGGGACTCGAAGTCCTATTTACCCATGACTTAGTTGGAGACCAGGCACTATTAGCCCTTTAACTGCATTAACTCCAGAACACTCATGGTAACCCTGTGAGTAGTATGAGGCAGTATTATTTCACTTTTCCAGAGGGAAAGCCAAGGCACAAAGGTTTTAAACAACGCAGCTGCTGAGTTAAAACCAGGTCTCCAATCCAGGCTGTCTGGCCCCAGACCAGAGTTCCTCAAATGCTACACTGATGAGTCTCAAACGGGAAACCTCACGTTGGCTACAGAGATGTTCTATTACATACTTGTAGTGTCCTTCACCTCCCCCCCAAAAAGATACACCCAAGTCCTGACCCCTGAACCTTTGTATGTGACCTTATCTGAGTAAAGTTTATTTGTAACTGTCATCAAGTGAAGGCTTTTGAGTTGGGATCATCCTGGATTTGGGAGGGTCCTAAATTCCATAACTAATGTCATTATAAAAGAAAGGCAAGGGGAGATTAGAAGCACAGAGACACACTGCAGAGGTGATGTGAATACAAAGGTAGATATTGGATTGATGCATCTACAAATCAGGAATGCCAGGATGACCAATGTCCCGCAGATGCTGAGACAGACGTGCAATGAATACTCTCTCAGCACCTTCAGAAGGAATAAATCCTGATGACATATTAATTTGAGGCTTCTGGCCTCCAGGACCATGAGAGAATAAATTCCTGTTGTTTCAAGTAACGCAGTTTTTGGTAATTTGTTGTGGCAGCCCTTGAAAACTAATACATCTCTGTTTTTTTGTGTGTCTTGGTTGATTTCTAGTGGTTCCAAGATTTATTTTCCAGCAATGTGATAAATCTCCTAGTCATATTCCTAGTCTTCTAATTTCAGGAAGCCAATAATAATGCTCTTCTTTCAAATCAAGAAGATATTTCCCCATGTTAACAACGTCAGGAAGTGAGACCAAGCTCTGATCTAAGGAGAAACATCAACATCCATCCTCCCGCATCCTCAGCTTCTCCCCTTGGGCCCTTTCCTTTCTGAATTGCTCATCCTATCTTAGAAATAAGGAAAACACTTCCATGTGACCCTGTAGTCCTCCAGTTACCACTTCATGATTTAAACATCTAAAATTGATGCTCTCTTCCTCTCAAAGGACTATTCATCTTAATGCTAATCTCAGAAAGTCAACTCCAACTGCTAATGGCTCTTCTGACCAAATCCAATTACTTCGCTTTCATTCTTTTGAGCGTATCTGATGGCATGCATCACACATTGATACCTTTTTGTGAGCCCCTTTTCCCCCCATTTTTTTTTTTGCTCCCATGACAATCTTGAAGTTCCAGTCCATGGCTTATGTTCACTGAATTAGGATAATCTGAATTTTTTTCTTAATGAAGGCATTCTAAATTTTAAAGTAAAGCTTCCCCACTTAATCTTGGGCCTCCTCTTGCACTTAGGACAAAGATTGAGACACTTTCATTTTATATTAAATATTTTACCCCTTGTTGTTTCTGTCGTTCAGTCGCTAAGTTGTGTCCGACTCTTTGCAACCCCATTAACTGCAGTACACCAGGTTCCCCTGCCCTTCACTATCTTCCGGAGTTTGTTCCAATTCATATTCCTGCATATCTTTAAGATCCTTTTCTTTCATTCTTATATAGAAACTCCAATATTTCTCACCTCTTTCAGAAATTTTTTCCTTTTTGACTCCTTTCCTTTTCGAATTAGCAGAGCTGCCTTATCTCTCATTTTCCTACCCATTCCTGCTACTTGTTTGTCCCTGAAGACTTCCACTCCTTCCTGCCCAATTCTGGCAGGAAAGAACCTGGCATAAGAATTTGTTGCCCCATCTTTGAAGTCTAATATCATACTTTTCTGTAGGATATTATTGCTGACAAGAAAAGTCTTAGCTCATTAAACACAGCAAATTTTATTCAAAAGTGAGTATTTTAAAGGAATTTGAGAAATGCCACAAAGCATTTTGAGGGGGCTTGGGAGAGGGAATGGCGGTGTGTGGTTTAGTCATAAAAATGATACAAGACATAACAACGTTATAACTCAAGACCAGGCATTAAATCTGGTGTCAGCAGACAGCTTTCAAAACGGAAGAGGTCTACAGTGAGTCGTGCTACCATGGTTTTATAGCAAAAACTTCTCTTGTTAGACACTGAAGTTCAACATTCATAGCATTAGGATTGTTTTAAGGTGCTTGGTATTCTTTGACTATATCCTTTCACGGTTTGGGGATGAGCAGTTACAAGAAGCAGGGGAGAAAAAAAAATGGGTATAAAACGTTCCTTTAGCATCTTAGCATATTTTTTGAAGAAAAGGAATGTGTCTGTTGGGTTGTAAT
This sequence comes from Cervus canadensis, assembly GCF_019320065.1. NCBI lineage: Eukaryota > Metazoa > Chordata > Mammalia > Artiodactyla > Cervidae > Cervus > Cervus canadensis. The sequence goes on along the minus strand of NC_057401.1, from coordinate 33,334,763 downwards.
AGCCAAGGGCAGGTCTCTAATGCAGGCCATACAATTTAAAAATTATCTGTGCTTCCTGAAATGATTGGAAGGTAGATTTTTCCCACAGGCTCCAAGACTCAAAGATAAATCTCTTTATAAAGAAACATCAAAGGTTTACCGAAAAGTTTTTAGCCAAAGCGTACAACCAGTTATGTGTATAAGAGAGTGATAAACACTCACCTTTCTCCACAGGTTTAAAGAGAAATTCCCTCATCACAGACCTCCCAATTGCCCAAGTTACCATTTGACCTGCGGGAGACAGAGGAAGTCTTGCTTCCAGACTGATGTCCCTCTGTACGAATAATCAACTTAAATCCAGTGTTTAAAATTCAAATGCATACTCCTTCCAACAATGTTACAGAATTGTCAACTGTGCTCATAAAACCTCTAATAGATTTTATAATGAATTGATTTTTGGGAAGGCTTTGAGCCTGAAAAAGGAAGCTGAGGACCAAAAGAGACCCTACCATTTCCTATGACTGCTTTCCCAAATTAGGGTATTGTTGAAAGAAAAAGAAAAAGAAAGAAAAAAAAAAGGCATCTATTTTAAAGCTCTTGTAAGGTAAAAAAGATTTTTAACTTTTATTTTTAAAGGAGAACCACTGGGGGTAGGACAACCAGCAAGGATAGTCCTTCTGACTAAGGACCGAAAGTTAATCAGGAAACACACACAAAGGATGCTATCATAAAACATGGATTACTAATAAAGTCCAAAAACATAATCAAAAAGTCACATGGACTGCCCCCTCACCTCACCTAAACCTAGCTGGTTTGTTATTCTAGTTCTTAGGAATGATCTGTTTACTTCTTTAGAAGCCCAAGAATAGAAATAAGATGATCATCTGAAAACAGATGAGAATCTAAAGTTACTGTATATTTTGACCCCTTTTTAAGGTCTAATACAGAATAGAAAGTTGTAAATGAAAACTATGCTAAGTCAAAAAAATGAGCTTCATTTGAGTGAAGATCTCTAACTTGGATTTTGGACTTCATGCAAACCATGTGGGGACTTCCCCTTTCCACAGCACAAGAATCAGATGATCAGGAGACATTTTGCAACATTTTTTGTTTTTATGGTTTCTGAGAAAGTTCTGAGGAATGTATACCAGAAGGCTGTGTGAGTCACCTTAAGATGATTATGTCCTTTACACTAGAAAACAATCTGCTATAGTTTATTTAGCACTTAAAGTGATTCATGCAAGTATTTAGAACCTTGGAATACGGAGCATAGGGACACACTTGTGCAGGGACAAATTTGGCTGCTGCCTCCTTATTCTTCCTCACTTTTCCATCAGGAGGAATAGTATTGGCATCAGCAATGATTCTAATGAATGACTACAGGTTTCTAAAGCAACATCATGACACAAGTTTGCCACCTCCCTCCCAGTCTATCTTTTTACCTGTTATTCGGAGCAGATAGGAATTTTCCTGGTCAGTCTCAATGCTGGTAAAAGGAATAACTTAAGAACTTATTTAAAGGTGGCCCCATTCTACAAATGATAAAAGACCTGTTTTTAACGTTAAGGGGAATAGTACAAAACCCTAACCTACCAAGCCCTTTGAACACTTGTCCTGGCAGCTCTGTGAATAGAATGTGTCTCCATCTTATGAATACTGAAATGGACTCAGTAACACAAGATCAATCACTAACTAGCTGATGGGCTTTAATTGAACATGATCTGTGTTCCCTTTCTTTTTATATATGCTGCTGTTCTTATCTTTTTTTTTAAATTCCACTGATGTTAACCTGTATTCCTCCAGCTGCTTTCAGAGTCATAATCCCATGGACTTTCACATATCAGTTAACTTTCCAGAAAGAGCCGCATAAAACAGACACAGGAAAGGGAGTTAAGGAGAATCAAGGACAAAGCAACATCGATGTCTTTGCTAGTGTCTAGCACTTTGGAAGGGTCAGAAGTATGCCTCCTTGTCCTTTGGAACCTTTTGCTTGTCTCAGCTGAGATACTGAACTAGGACATGTGAAATATTAACCTCAGGGCACATCTTGGGGTCCAAGAGGGCAGCAAACAGCCTTCAGCACTATCTTCAAAGTAGCCTTTTGAGAATAAGGGACCTTATCAGAAATGATGCAGCCAAGTTGCTGATATTTGGTGCAAAACTAGTCTCCCTTAACTGCTTGAATCCCTATACTGTTAGGAAAACTGATTCTACCCTGCAAAGGCCAAGCTGAGTAGACAGTAAGATTTTTGCAGACTATTTAATTGGGGAAATGAGACTATGTTAACACACATTGAAAAGGAGTCCTTAGGAGATTTTCTTGTAAATGCTGACTCTGCTGTAGGGGCCTCAGGAACAAAATGTGCCTGAGTCAAGGAGGTATGCACTGGTTAGGCATTTACAGAGAGCACATATCATTGCCTGTAACCCCTGGGAAGGATGCTGCAGGAAGATAGGACTTAGAAAGCTCTGAACTGGAAAACTTCTCCCAGCCTTTGAAACCAAGTCAGACCAGAGTTAAAAGTTCCCCAGACAGTTAATTTGGGAAAGAGGCCAGATAGTGTAGCAGGTCAGAGTTCAGGCTAAGAAGTCTTTAACATTTTCACTACTTTTTAGCTCTATGGCTTGAGTCAATCTATCTAATATTCATTTCTTCACCTGTAAAATGGGAATATAATTTGTAGTGTTGTTATTAAGAAATCATTAATAACTGATGCAGAGACCTCAGTGCCTCGAATACAGAAAGCTCTCAACACGTGGTAACTACGGTTAAATCACATCTAGGTTTCATGGACAATTCAGTTCAGTCACTCAGTCATGTCCAACTCTCTGCAACCCTATGGACTGTAGCAAGCCATGGACTATGTGGCAGGTATAGAGTCTTGTGTTGTAGTTGACATTGCTTTTCCACACCAAGTGTTTAAATGATTTTAGAACAAGTGGGACCAATAAGTAAATAGCTAGTAAGTTGAAATACTGTTAGAACCACCTCCTGTCCAGCTCTGGCTTCTGTGACTGTAGAAGATAGGTTCTTGCTTGGAGAATCCCAAGGGCAGAGGAGCCTGGCGAATTACAGTCCATGGGGTCACAAAGAGTCGGACTTGACTGAGCGACTAACACACACACATCTGACAGGAATAGGACTATGGGAATAAAAACTACACCAAGTTATCCGGAGAGGCCTGTTCTAATGAATTCTGAGTCAAATCTCGGCCTCCATTATCACCACTGGCAGTGTGAAGGGTCTACCTCACATCCCCTGGGGAACTTTTATGAGGAGCTCTTAAGTTGTCCAAGTCCGTGACACACCCAGATCCATTAAGTTGGAATCTAAGCAGAAAGAGATGCAAGCACCAATATATTTTAAAGATTTGCAGATGATTCTAATGCACTGACAAGTTTGAGGTATAAGTCTAACTTCCACAATCCTTTGTTGCCTTAAAGAAACAAATACCAAGTGGGTTAGGCTACTGAACTGCAATAAACCTAGGGAATAATTTCATCATACCCTTTCATTATAAGGATTAAGAAACTGAGGGCAACAAAGAATATATAACTTGTCTAACTGCTAAACAGCTGGTTGTAGATAAGAGTTGGTACCAGGAAAAATCTAGATCCTAAAATGAGACTCGAGTGTCCTATTTTTAGAGGGTATGAGTCTGTTTTTTTTTTTTTTTTTTAAAAAAAACAAACAAATTATTTTTTAAGAAGTCCATACAAGGCCCATTATATTGAGACTGAACCAAGAATGAGTTAATAGATATACCAAAGAACAGGAAGATAAATTAGCAGAATAGCTTGAATAGATGTTTTCTGAACCGAAACAGAAAAAGGAGTTTATGGGGTCTAATGATACAGTATCACTAGATCCTCCTTTGCTAGGTAGCTGGAGTCCTACCTGGTCAAACTAGCTCACAAATGCTAATTCAGCTGCTTGGAAGAAAGTATTTGGCTAGGCTTGAGACGTAACTCACAGATCAAAGAATTCACATTATTTCAGTACATTCTCTGCTACTCAGTACTTGGCCTTTTAGTTATTTTTTCTAAAGCCTGCTAGGAAGTTTGAGTTCTTCAGTTGGCAACTTCCAATGTTCTTGACTCATTATGACCTCTTAATTTTGTACCCACCTCCACACATTTTGTTTTTAAAATAAGTTTTTATTAGGAGTATTTCCTAACAGAGCCTAAAGAACAGTCATCATAATAAAAGTGTTTAGGAGAGTTTAAGACTTTAAAAACAGGCTTGCACGCGTCACTTCAGTTGTGTCTGACTCTTTGTGACCCCAAGGACTGTAGCCCTCCAGGCTCCTCTGTCCACAGGATTCTCTGGGCAAGAATACTGGACCAGTTTGCTGTGCCCTCCTCCAGGGGATCTTCCCAGGGGTTGAACCTGAGTCTCATGTCTGCTGCATTGGCAGGAGGGTTCTTTACCACTGGGAAGCACCCAAAATAGGGGGCTTCAGATAATAATGTTATTATCTGAATAATAACATATATGTAATATCTGATATGTTATTATCTGAATGAAGACCTATTCCCTAGACTGTGCAATGCAACCAATTCACTAAAAATGTTTAAAAATTATTCACAAGGTGAACTGAAGTATTGCAGATGATCAATCTTACAATCACATTACTTAGTTGTTTCAATGCAATGACTTATTTTGAAGACTTTACTAGGATTAGAAAAGGTAGAATGTGTAGATTCACAGAGTAACTTGTGTAAGCTGGGCACAAGTTAATATGCTTGTATGAACAAAGACACAGCAAACTGACTCTAGAATCTCTCTTTACACTTAGTCAAACTCTAGGAAAGAAGGTACTGTTGGAATATCTCTGCGGTCTATGGACCATGTAGAGTTTTTGTGAATACAGACACATGATGCTTAGGATTGGATTAATCGACCTCACAGAGTATACCTGTCTCAACGTTAACATCTCCTTTTACTCATGCCTCAAGAGCTATGTGGGGAAGAGAGATTGGCAAGGTAATGACTGCATGCTTGAGTCAGGTTCATAGACGGTTCATTAAGCACCATCTTGAACTACCGTATTAGCTGCTTCTCTATTAGATAACGTATCACCTATGGAAGGATACATGAGTGATTCTCATTAATCCAAAGGAAAGGGATTCTCCAGGCAATAATACTGGAGTGCATTGCCATGCCCTCCTCCAGGGGATCTCCCTGACCCCTGACAGAAGGAAGATCTCTTCTGTCTCCTGCACTGGGAGGTGGGCTCTTTACCACTAGCGTCACTTAGGAATCCATTGTTCTGGAGGAAAGGAAATTATGCCTTTTGAGGGGGTAGGAGGGGCTTGGAAACAAAGGCTACCCTTCTCCATACACCTTGGGCTTTAGGTCAGAGGTAGCTGGCAACTTAGTAGGTAAATTTGTTTATCAAGGTAAGACATATCTGGGAAATGGCCAGTGGATTGAAGTGGTCCAACATGGAGTGGGAATGTGGGGGGAGGTATAGGGGGAAGGGGAGGGAAAACTCCTTATGTCTGAGGAACAGATGAAAAATAAGAAGGCTAGATTCAAGCCCGGAGCTCAGGACTTTGCTGGTGACACCCTGGATGGGGATCCACCTGCCAATCCAGGGGACACGGGTTTGATCCCTGCTCGGGGAAGACTCCAGGTGCCTCAGGGCAACTAAGTCAGTGTGCTGCAACTACTGATGCCCACGAGTCCTAGAGCTGCATACCATAATTACAGAGCCCACACGCTGCCACTGCTGAAGACTTTGTGCCCAGAGCCCGTGCTCCACAAAAAGGGAAGCCACCACAATGAGAAGCCTGGGCACCACAATGAAGAGCAGCCCATGCTCGCTACAACTAGAGAAAGCGCAGCAATGAAGACCCAGGGCAACGCCCCCTCCCCACCCCCCTCCGCCCTTCAAAAAAGACTGGGCTCAAATGTCAGGGTCCCCAGCTATGTCTTGACTGTCCCCAGTCAAGAAGACATGCTGGCACTTCGGGCAGGCTTCAGTACCCTGGTTCAGGTGGCGCTAGTGGTAAAGAACCCACCTCCCAATGCAGGAGACCTAAGAGCTCTTCCTGGGTTGGGGAGATGCCCTGGAGGAGGGCACGGCCATCCACTCCAGTATTCTTGCCTGGAGAATCCTGTGGACAGCGGAGCCGGGCGGGCTACAGTCCATGGGGTTATGACTGAAGAGACTTTGAACACACAATACTCTGGCTGGTGAGTGGTACGTGTGAGCACATCGAAGGAGCTGTGTGACCTGCGGGCCTGTGGGGACACGATGGAGCCCTGCAGAGCACTTCTGCCCCCACCCAGGGACAGCCTGGTGGGACCAGAGACGGCAGCCCCTGCCTCAGTCACCAGAGCACTTGCTTCAGGGACAAAAGTCACCACGGTGTTGTGGTAGCACAGTAACTCACCCTGGGTGCTGTTGTAAGGCCGGGGACCCCGAGCTGCAGTTTTAAAATATGAATTCAGAAGAACTCTACTTCATACTATTAGATAGTAAAGGATACTATATTTCATTCTGCTTCCCTCCCATCCTAAAGGCAAAGGAAGAGAGTAGAATACTCTCTTTAGAATAAAGAATAAACAATCTATGAAATATTGTTAAGTTTTTTTTTTTTTTAAGGACTAAACTACTAACATGGAAGCTTCTGGAATTCTTCTATTGCAGGGCCTCTGGGGTTGTGATTTGAGAAGCATCATGGAGCTGGTACAAAATCACAGAAACATGATTTTTACTTTGAATTTGGCACCTAAATGTACAGTGGATATTATGCTTGTCCCTTGCAAGAAAATGTAGTCAAAATACGAATAAATCAGAACAAGGGAAAAGGACTGCCGTACATTTGATTTCTAGGCCAATACACTAACACTATTCACACCTTCTTCAATAATCTTCCCTCATATCTATGCATACTTGCCCCAATTGACCAGTAAATACTTCACCGCTCTCATATCTATCCTTCCCAAGTTCATTTAATAAAACTCATCTCTCTTCCTAATTTCAAGCTAGCTTTCAAATAAATCATACAGATGAAACTTAGCAGTTTGTTTCCTAGAACACACAGCATCAAGCTGTGCTTTCTCGTTCCCAGATGAAGTAACCCCAAATGAAGTCAGCTCAACCATGTCATACACCTAGCACCTGGACTTCAGGATACATGGTTTATACATTTGAACCCTTCTGTGATTTCACCTATGACGCTTGTACACATAAATCTTAACTGTTAAACAGGTCCCACTTTCTACTTGAGTGCCATTACAACAGTCACCTTGAAAGTTAGAGGACTCATCTTGAATGTTAGAAGAATTCAAGAAAAAATACATTATTTAGAAGCACCTGTATTTTATTTATTTACTTGTTTGTTTTTTTTTTTTTGCTTCTGCATCTGCTTTATTTTACTCAACATAATATCTATGAAGTTCCAGCTATGTTGTATCTTGTTCATTATCTTTACCACATATCTCATTATATGAATATACCACAAATTTTATCCAATTTGGAGCTGTTATGAATTGTGCTTCTATGAACATTCTGCTACATATCATTTGATGCATATATGTATGCACTACTTTTTACATTATTTTATTTATTGTAGTATAGTTGATTTACAATGTGGTGTTAGTATCAGGTGAATAGCAGAGTGATTCAGTAAGTTAATTTACTGTTAACTATTACCTGTGTACTTGATAGATCAGTTATCACTCTAAGGGTGGTGCTTCATGATTTAGCTGATTTCCCTTAGGAAGATTTGGTTGCCTTTAAATAAGATAAAGGAAAAATGAGTCATTTAAAAATAAAAAGGAATTTTCTATTAATATTTGTTGAATTTCAGGTTGACAGAGAAACAGCAACCTGATAACCAGCCCTCTCCTCTCACAACATCAGTGATCTACCTTGCTGAAGGTTAGGAAGTCACCAGAATGAAATCTAAAAGGTCAGGGGAACTCATCTGGAAGAAATATGCATTTACACTCATTTGTTTACTTCTTGGTTACTGGCCAAATTAGATAAGTTAACAGGTAAGAAATCCCTAAGTAATTGCAGGTTCTGTTAGATAAGCAGAAAGGTGAATCTACCAACTTGCTTTCTTGCTTCTTGCAATGATATATTAATATTACTCAAGTGTTGAAAATTTAGGTGACAGGTTCTAAAAACAGTCTGAAATAGCTAGACCACCTGCTTTGAACTTGTGAGCACACAGATATTCTAAGAAGTTGCTGCAGAGTGAGATGAAGGAAGTAGTGGAAATGCACAAGCGTCCTTAAACTAAGGTTCACACTCAATCATTATTCCCTCATCTTTCGGGAAATGGTATTGGATCAAATAAGTATATGGGGATAAATCAATGCATTTTTAAACCAAGGGGTAGAAAAATTCTAAACAGCAGCACACTAACTCATGCTAAATGAAACAGTTTTGGGATTTTAATTGCTGGGCAGTTGAAGCAACTACATTGAACAACATATGTAATCAGGTGTTCCAAGTATCAAAATATGTGTATATGGTTCATTCACTGCATGAGCACTGGAAGTTCCAATTACAAGAAAAAAAAAATCTACCACTTATATCAGACTTTCACTTCTAAAGTCTAAGTAGGTGAGACACTTTGTTTCATGAATTCTATACATAAATCCATGTGAAAGCAACCAAATTAAACCTGTTACTATTAGGTAAGTTGTCACCATTAACTGGTCCTCCCTTCCACAAACATTTCTAGGCATCTACCTAAGCAATCCTGATGTATAATTCGCAAGTTGGGAAGAGTAATTCATGGATACTTATACCTACTAAAGCCTTTAGGCAAAAGCCACTCCTATATATTCCAAACATTAAATGTTAATAATCTAAAGTTTTCAGGAAGTCAATTTCTATTCCACGTTTGGCAATCATTTAAGTGACTTCTGTAAATTAAGTTAAAACAGAGGGGGTATTTCAGTGAACTAAGTTAAGAGTTGTTAGAAAATGAAGATACAGGTTACTGGTTTTCTTTCTTGGTTGTAATAATCAAGGAATACAAGGAAAAATCTCAAGTATCATCTTAATCTGAACAGATGTCGAAAAGTTTACTCTGGGATTTAGAGTGACTTTGAAGATTTTCTAACACATATAGTCCACTGGATTGGTTTCTTAAGTCATCTTTTCTAATATTAAAATCATCTCAGAGCTCGGTGGGTGGGGAGGGGAGGGAATGACAAATTTGTGCCAGCTGCATTAAAAAAAGGTACTTAAGAAAATTGTCCTGGTTATGTCATTATGCGTATTTTCAAAGGCTCAAGTCTTGAATATTTCATTTACTCTTTTCTCTTTTTCAGAAGATAAGTTCCTGAGGTGGCATTAACCAATGACTTTGTGAGGAGCCTAGAAAAATGATATTCTTCTTGTCCAGTTCCAACATGATTGCTTTTTACTGTTGATCTAGATATTTTTCAGCAAGATCGAAGAAGTAATCAGTGTCTTAACTTTGTATTTCCATGAAGTACTATTCAATGCAGTATGTTGTTTCCTATAAACCTATACTATTAGCCTGATTCAACAGCATAGTTTGGGTATCTAATGGGCCTTCCCTGGTGGCTCAGTGGTAAAGAATCTGCCTGCCAATGCAGGAGACACAGGTTAGATCCCTGATCCAGGAAGATCCCACATGCTGCGGTGCAACCGCTGAGCCACTGTGCACCACGTGCCACAACTACGGCGCCTGTGCCCTAGAGCCAGCGACCCGCAACTTCTGAGTCCTATGCCGCCACTTCTGAGGCCGTGAACCCGAGAGCCCGTGCTCTGCAACAAGAGAAGCCTGTACACCGCAACTAGAGAGTAACCCTCACTAGCCACAACTAGGGAAAAGCCCTTGCAGCAATGAAGACCCAGAACAGTAAAAAATAAATAAATTACTTAAAAAACTGCAAAAAGGCAATAAACGCATTAACTAAATAAACCATCAATTCATATAGAAGCAAAGGAATCGCTACTTTCCAAAGGGCTGAACATATTTGAAGTGATAAATCTATACACTAAGACAATCTATATAATTTTTCTGGCTCTCTGGACTATAAAGACATTTATTAGATCTGTCTCTGTGTCTGTTCAAATGTGTTATTCATCTGCAGCTTAAGATAGTGTGAATCTGATACTGGGTAACCCTCTATTCCTTTCCAATTAAATGAATTTGACTTAAATTAATAGTGAGAGTACTATATTGTCTAACAGTTGTGCTAAAAGCCTGTGAACTTTGTCTCTTTTCTAGTTCTCAGAGCTTTGACTACAAATTGTAAGAAATTAGCACAACACTGTAAATCAAGTATATTTCAATTAAAATTTTTTAAAAAAGAAATCATATTGAATATTTGTCCTTTGCATTAAGTTACCATTTATAATCTGCCTAGCACTCATAGTTACCAAGTATCACCTCATGGTCAAGCCTTGACTTTAAGGCAAATAATTGGTCAAAAATTTAATTTACTATGGGAAGACTTTCCCAGAATAAGCCGATGAGATGGGAATCCTCCCTACTCCAAGGCCTGTTGCATGTACACCATCTCTGTTGGTTTCCATTGCCTTCTTAAGATGACAAATCGTGGGTGTGCCACACAGCTCTACAGATTTAGCATGAGATGAGCTAGTGCACTAGAGCTAGTAGAGCTTCCCAGGTGGTGCCAGTGGTAAAGAACCCACCTGCGAATGCAGGAGATGTAAGAGATGTGGCTTTGATCTCTGGGTCAGGAAGATTCCCTGGAGGAGGGCATGGTAACCCTCCTTACCATGCCATAAACTTACCATGCCACACTGGCATGGTAATCAGTATTCTTGCCTAGAGAATCCTATGGACAGAGGAGCCTGGCGGGCTACAGTCCGCAGGGCTGGAAAGAGCTGGACACGACTAAAGCGACATGATATGCACGCACAAACCAGTGGACATGGTTCCTTATCACCGGCCACTATGCTGGGCTTCCACTGAAATCTTCTGACCCATTATGACATATCATATTCATATTCAACTACAAAAAGGTTTCTGATTAGTCTTCACAGTCAACATCAATGATTCACTGAGCAAGTGGTTTCATTAGCATTTAGAGCAATCTCATCTGTTATCTGAACCATTAATGGCCTGTTGCAAAATTGTGTCTGCTAGGCAATTGACACTTAAATACTTAAGGAAATGGAGAAGGAAATGGCAACCCACTCCAGTATTCTTGCCTGGAGAATTCCATGGACAGAAGAGCCTGGCAGGCTAGAGTCCGTGAGATCGCAAGAGTTGGACACGACTTAGCTACTAAACTACCACCACCACTTAAGGAAAATATGAGTGGATAAAAGTGATTAGAAAGGGACTCCATTTGTAGCTTCTCTTTATGATCCTTATTATATATGGTCATTAAATAAAAGGAACTTCAGTTGGTCCTTGAAGCTTTAGAGTCATTCCACAGTGGCATCTGCTATTTTCCAGTCTCATTAAGTAGGCATTTTTAGCATGAGAGAATGCAATTAGATCATTTGTTTCCTTAGCTGAACTCTATAGTTCTGTGCAAGGACAAGTCTTTGAAAGCCACTATTAAGTTCCTAATCCAATCTTTATTAAAAAGACTCAATATTGTACACAAGGAGGTTAAGACAAGTTCTTTAAAAAAAGCAATGATGTCTTCTACTGCAGTAAAACTTGAAATTAGAAATATATTTATAGTTTTAATTTTTTTCTTTTCCATTATGGATAATTACAGGATATTGAATATAGTTCTGTGTACTCTATAGTAGGACCTTGTTGTTTATCTATTTTATATATATCTTAGTTTGTAATATAGTTGTAATCTCTTTAAAAACCAGAATGTATAGAAGCATGTAGACAATGAATTTCACCAAAGAAAACAGTGAGAGGAACAACAATAACATGCTTTCTTAGTCTTTCTAAGATAAGCAAAGTTTTACTTTTAAGATTAATTATCAGCTCAATTGGTAAAGAATCCACCTGCAATGCGGGAGACCCCGGTTCAATCCTAGGGTTGGGAAGATCCCCTGGAGAAGGGAAAGGCTACCCACTCCAGTATTCTGGCCTGGATTCCATGGACTGTATAGTTCATGTGGTTGCAAAGAGTTGGACATGACTGAGCGACTTTCACTTTCACTTTCATCACAAGTAGGATGTGAATAAAATATCTGGCCATTCTCTGCAGAGTTGAGCTTCTCTAACTGAAATTTCATTCTACATTTTCATCTTCAACTAAGAAATTCTCTTAAGAGTCAAATGCCACCCCTGTTGACTCTTAAGAGCATTGTGCTTAGTCAGTGTGACTCCACAGATGGTAGATCATTGGCTACCCTAGATTTTGCTCTGAAGCTATGCTACTAGAAAATTCAAAAGGCCTTCAAATACAAGCAGCTTTATTTCTTTGCTATTGTTGAAAGCATAAGGGTTTAGTGATTGATACCTGCTCAAAGCCATTACAATTCAGAGCCTGGAAACAAAGTTAACCCCTGAATGCCAGTGATTAGTGCCAACAAGTTAATTCACGTAATAAATTTACATCCCTACTATGTGCCAGGCACTCTTCTAGCACTTGAGATACATCAGTGAGTGAAATAAAGACCTATTCTCTTATAGAGTTTATTTATTTATTAAATTTATTGATTTTTAACTGGAGGACAATTGCTTTACATCTTGTGTTGGTTTCTGCCATACATCTACATGAATCAGCCATAGGTATGCATCTGTCCCTTCCCTCTTGGACATCCTGCTCACCTCCCATCCCATCCCACCCCTCTAGATTATCAAGATTGTACTTCTAGATTGTACTGTGCTGAGCTCCTGAATCATATAGCAGATTCCCACTGGCAATCTATCTTACATGTGGTAATGTATATGTTTCAGTGCTACTCTGTCAATTCGTCCCACCCTCTCCTTCCCACTGCTGTGCACACAAGTCTGTTCTCTGTGTCTGAGTCTCCATTGCTGACCTGCAAATGGCTTCATCAGTACCATCTTTCCAGATTCTATGTATATGCATTAATAATGCAATATTTGTTTTTCTCTTTTTGACTTACTTCACTCTGTATAATAGGTTCTAGGATCATCTACTTCATTAGAACTGACTCAAATTCATTCCTTTTTACCTTATGGGGTTTACACTCTAGCACGGGAAACCCATAAAGGGACTATGGGTTTCAGAAGCTGACAGGTGGTCTGGGAAAAGACAGCAGAGTAAAGTAGGTTGGGAGTTCAGGGTTGGGGATGGCTTTAATAGGTTTTTTAGAAACAGAAGGAATACCACATTTTTAAACATTAAATTTATTGAATATTTATTACTTGCCAGATGTGAGGCTATGTATCTCTTATTTAGTCCTAGAAGAAAGTATTGTCATCTCTATTTGACAAGCGTGGATGCTGAAGTACAGAAGTCAACCAGCTCCCTGAAAGTCACACGGGTCTAATATCTATGCTCTGAATTTCTTTGTTTTAGAACAATACAGGCAAAAAGAGAGAATTTTTGTAGTTCTTAAGATAGGTGGAATGAATGTTAGCCAGATAAGACATTGGGAAAGAGGAAGTGATAGCAATGAGAAAAGGATATTTATGTCATTTTGGCTAGAATACTGGACCAGTGCTGGGTTATATTATGAAAAAAAGGTTGAAAAGTGGGTCAGACTGGATTAGAGTGGATTTACAGAACTCTCTTTTGTCTAGACGGCACTGAGAAGACTTGGAGATTTTGAGCAATGGTGTGGAGGTCGAGGTGGTGACAAGTCTGTATGGAGCCACAGCATCAAAGAGCCAGATAGCTTTGTAGTAGGAGAGTTGCATGAACTTGCCATTTTGAGTGATTCAACACTGCCGGTTTCTTTCATTTACTTATGTGGCTAATCTTTTGGAAACAAAGCCTTTTAATTGAAAGGTTAAGGTCTAACAATCTTAAATGTCAGATTCAAGGTTATCCCATCTTACCAAGCTAAGATGCTTGGTGACCCTCAAACTTCAAATAAACAGTGTGTCCTAAAGATGGCTTAAAAAAAAAAAAAAGGGCAATACATCTTATAACTTTCATTCTAAAACCTAAAAGAAGAATTCTCATGTCAGTTTTATAAAAATGTATGTAAGTAAAGTGATATTTGAAATTTGAGCACTTAAAGGGACGACTTTTATAAAAGGCAACTGTGGACTAAAGTAGTCATGTCATTATAGCTCCTTGTTTAAAGCAGAATATACAGCATTTTCCCATTGTGTGTATGTTTCTCTATAAAACTACAGAGAGACTAGAAGGATCAATACCAAGGAAATGCTGGCTAAGAAGAGTAACAGTAGAGTGAGAGACAGATTTCTGCTTCTAATAGATTTAGAATAGTGATATGAGGGTGACATGTGCCTTTCTGTATTTCTAAAATGAAATTCCCTAAAGAAGTGCTAATTTGTCAGATAGCAATATTTAAAATGTAGGCAAATCTATAGTTTCACTTGGGCTAAAGACAGAATCATGAAGCTACTCTAGGATCAGTCACCTGAAATTATACTCAAAAGCTAAAAAAACCTACAAATTGAACTTGAACATCTCTGGAAACTTGTGGAATGCTGCCCACAGCAAGCTTTCCATACAGTCATCTTAGACTTCATTAACTGATGTTTGCTTATCCAAAGGTGTTTAGGAAAGCTCCTGATACATTAAAACAAATGAACAGTAAGTTTTGAATCAAACGTTCACTATGGCTTGATAAAACTCCTATGCTAGGATTTTTAAAGTTGGGGTCAGAGTATGGCCTAAAGTCAATTTTCAGATTGGTTTCCTTAGATCCAGTGAGGTCTCTGTAGAGACCAAAGTCAGCATTTAAAGAACCTAATGGATATCAAATCTGTACCTGTAATATAATTGCACACACAAATTAAAACCCAGGTTTCCTTGATTTGAGCAGAAATTGTGCTGTGAAAGGGGTAACCTTAATTATCCAGTACTGAGCCAAAGGTTTCATTTATTTTTCTCAATTTTTATTAGTTCTTTAGTAAATAGTTTGGTGGATGCTTTTAAAAGGAGAAACAGGAGGAGAATAAGAAGCTGTCCTTGGAGGAAATACCAGGTTGAGAACTATTCACCACTCTGATTATTATCAGCCAGTGATTGTGTTCACGGGGTCAGATAGATTTGTGTGCCATGATGAACATTCCAGTGGTAGAAGTTAAACCAAGGACTTGAAAAGACTACACTATCTGTTAAATTTCAGTAACAGCTTGTTGGCCTTTCTCAGGCCCTGTGCTGATATAACTTAGAGGAACCTAGGGATATTGCTCATTATAAATAACCTTAAAATTAAAAAAAAAGATTCAAAACTATTTTGCTTATACCAAAGATAAGGCAAGCTGAAGCTCCCCATTCTGCTCAATTTATAATAAATTCCAAATAATGTTGCAGATGAGTAGCTTGAGTCACTCATTCACCTGGTGAATGTTTATTGAACACCTGCTATGTACTAAGCACTGTATTATGCTATATATACAGTGACAAAAATAGATACGGTATCTAACTCTCAAGGGGCTTACAGTGTAGGCAGGGGAGAGAAAATAAGCATGTAAAATAAGCTGAGTATTTTAGAGGAAAGGTTTCCAGTTAGCCTATAAAGTTTCACTGCCATTAATAAAGTTTAGTAAAAGAAGGTAAAATTAGACTACTTCAAGGAATTCTATAAATTGCTCTCTTTTAAATATTGACCATGGAAAGATGAAAATTTTGTCTAAGAGCATAATTATCCTTTTCAAGACAGTTTAAAATGATATTTACTTAAAACATTAATTAGATGGGGAATATTTACATTAAATATTTGGAAATATTCTATAACAATATTGGGCTTCCCTGGTGGCTCGGATAGTAAAGAATCTGTCTGCAATGCAGGAGACCTGGGTTCGATCCCTGGGACGGGAAGATCTGCTGAAGAAAGGAGTGGCTACCCACTCCAGTATTCTTGCCTAGAGAATTCCATGGACAGAGAAGCCTGATGAGCTATAGTCCACGGGGTGCCAAAGAGTCGGGACACAACTGAGCAACTAACACTTTTCACTATAATAATATTGCAATCTGGAAGACAATATTGCCTCTCTGTGACAGAGCCAGTGGGAGGAAAAAAATCTTGTGATATGTTAGATCATTAAGGACTGTCAACAATGTTTCCTGCAAAGTTATCTTAAAACTAGAGCCCTGAATCAACAGTGTTTTCATAAACATGGGAAAGAAACACCATGCTCCTTTGACGGAAGTTTTGTCACTTCAGGAGCACAAGCAATTCAGAGATGACACAAACCACTATATTCTAGAACCAAAAATAGTCTGTGGCACTCTTAATTACAAGATTTATCTAAGAGTACAACAGTGTCACTTTCAGATCAGGCCAAACAATTGAACCGTGGATGTAAATGAATCAATATTTTGAAAATATAACCATGGGTCCCTACCAGTATCTTTGGTTCTTTAAAGAGCACTACCTCGTTTACAAGAGTATTAGCAAGAGAATATTAGGTAACATTTGGTTAAGGTCAGCCTTCATCAAGGAAATGGCTTTAGTATGACTCAGGGAATTCAAACCAGGGCTTGGTAACAACCTAGAAAAGTGAAAAGGGGAGGGAAGTGAGAGGGACGTTCAAGTGGGAGGGGACATGGGTAAACCTACAGCTGATTCATGTTGATGTTTGCTAGAAATGAACACAGTACTGTAAAGCAATTATTCTTCAATTAAAAGCAAATAATTTTTTTCTTAAAAAAAGGAAAATGGCTTTTCCATCATCCTGAATAGCAGCGAGGCCCTCAACAAGTGCTGGCTGCATGAAATACAAGAATCTGGATCCTAAAGCAGTACGCAGTTGCATCCATTGTTTCTATTATAGTATAATAGAGTTCTTGTATGGAAAGCTGAACATTTGTGTCTCTACACACTATCTGGAAACAGAACTACAGATTTTATTTTGTTTATGGATATACCTAAAAGATCCACAATGAAGCTAATATTGTATCTTAGACTGTTCACATGTCTACTGAATGTGGCACACTTCTGGCCCTGTTTTCCATAATTGCTCTTCATTTTCATCTCTCCTTCCTCCCCACCAAAAATTAATTTGTTTTTTACTTACTTCTGGCATTTCTCCCCAATCTTTCCTCATGACCATTCTGATTTCCTGCTTCCAAAAAAGGTGTACTACCTTGTCTCACATACCTTGCTCCTCAAAATTAGCCAACTCTTAACACAGTGCTATTTTGATATTTTTTATACACACAGTACTATGTTTTTCCAGTAGTCATGTATAGATGTGAGAGTTAGACCATAAAGAAAGCTGAGCACTGAAGAATTGATGCTTTTGAACTGAGGTGTTGGAGAAGACTCTTGAGAGTCCCTTGGACTGCAAGGAGATCAAACCGGTCAATCCTAAAGGAAATCAGTCCTGAATATTCATTGGAAGGACTGATGCTGAAGTTGAAACTCCAAGACTTTGGCCTCCTGATGCAAAGAACTGACTCACTGGAAAAGACCATGATGCTGGGAAAGATTGAAGGTGGGAGGAGAAGGGGACAACAGAGGATGAGATGGTTGGATGGCATCACTGACTCAATGGACATGAGTTTGAGCAGGTTCCAGAAGTTTGGTGATGCACAGGAAAGCCTGGTGTGGTGCAGTCCATGGGGTTGCAAAGAGCCGGACATGACTGAGCAACTGAACTGATACACACAGTACAGGTATTTCACAATATTAGAATATTTGAAGTAAAGAAGTTCTTTGTGAGGTGAATTCTACCTTTCATTTTCTCAAAAGGATCCAATGAGAATCTAAATTGTATGAGACTTTGGTTGTCCCTGACCTATTTTCATGGTTGAATTCTTGTAGTGGTACCCTATCAGACCTCAGGGTTTCCTGATTTCGTATTAATTAGGCATCACTCTTCAATTCCTCCATTCAAAGTCAACCTGAGATTCAAAGCCTTGCATAATTAGAATGCACACTAAATATATACATAGCCACCTGTTCCCTGGAGAGGCTGATCGCTTGCATTTACCATGGACACACACACAATGCCTTCTCTTATTACCTCCCTAGGCTGTAGCATTTGCTGCCTTCACCTACTTGCATTCATACCCATCATTCAAAGTCCATCCAAGATGTGTCTACCATGTACAAAATAGATAACTAGTGGGAAGCTGGTACCTAATACAAGGAGCCCAGTTTGGCACTGTGATGACCTAGAGGGATGGGATGGCAGTGGGGTTGGAGGGAGGCTCAGAGGAAGGGGCTGTTTGCTGTTCAGTTGATAAGTCCTGTTTGACTCTTTGCTACCCCATGAACTGCACCACGACAGGCTTCCCCCTCCTTCACTGTCTCCCAGAGTTTGCTCAAATTCATGTCCATTGAATCGGTAATGCTATCTAACCATCTCACCCTCTGCCACTCCCAAGAAGCAGAGACATCACTTTGCCAATAAAGGTCAGTACAGTCAAAGCTATGGTTTTTCCAGTAATCATGTACAGATGTGAGAGTTAGACCATAATGAAGGCTGAGCACTGAAGAATTGATGCTTTTGAACTATGGTGCTGGAGAAGACTCTTGAGAGTTCCTTAGACTGCAAGGAGATCAAATCAGTCAATCCTAAGGGAAATCAACCCTGAATAATCATTGGGAAGACTGATGCTGAAGCTGAAGCTGAAGCTTCAATACTCTGACCAAAAAAAAAAAAAAAATACTTTGACCACCTGACGCAAACAGCCAACTCACTAGAAAAGAAGAGAGTATATGTATATGTAAATATATATATATATAAAATATATAATTATGACAGATTCATGTTGTAAAACAGAAACAAATACAACATTGTAAAACAATTATCTTCCAATTAAAAAACACCAACAAAAAAGACATATTGTCTGAGGTTTTCACTGACCTCTCACTAGCCCTACCATTTCTCTACACTTGACCTATTGCTGCCCTCTGATCCATGTAGAAATCTTCCCCTAATTCAGTGAAATCTTGAGGTCAGGGAATTATTTATCTTACTTTTCTAGCCCCACCTCCACCCCTGCCCCTCCACCCCCAGTCTAGTAAAGAGCAGTGCCCTTAAAACATTAGGGGGAATACACAGTTGCCATTTATTGTTCCTTAATATTAAAATCTTTACTTTTCTGATTTTTCATGAAATACATGTTTTTCTTCAACTACTGAGCAATTGCCACTCAAACTCATACTGCCAAGATAGCTAGGTTAATTGATCTCAGTCAGCATTATGTTCTCCTGATTTAAAATAGAGATCTACTGAGGAGCAGATAAAGATCTAAGTTCTTGCCCTGACATCCAAAACTCTGCAATCCAGCTCTCGTTTTCAAATCTATCACCTCTGACCTCTCTCTCATTTTGTTCTTTCCCTTGGTCAGACTGGCCAGTCAGTATTCTTTGGTCATACATCTGCATGATATACTTATGAGCTTCTGCCTAGAACGCATTTTTCTTCCTCGCTTTGCTGATCTGACTTCCACCATTTGCTTAAAGGCCAAGTCCATCATCACACGAGTCCTTTCCTTTCTCTGGACCCTACTGTGTACCATTTAATTAATAATAAAACAATATATTACTTGAGCGGTTTGTCATTTTGTTTAAATTTCTTGTAGGAAGCAATTGTTGACAGTTATATGTTCCCTAGTGGGTGTTACCATTTAGAGGCTAACTTTAAAGTTACCATTTAAAGTTACCACTAGAAAGTAGACGTAGACACTTTTATCCAAATTTCAATTACAATCAACAAAAACTTCAGACCATCTGACAAATCAAAAACCCCAAGAACAAGTTATCAGGCAGCCAAGCAAATATCTGTGCATCAATATATCCTTCAGAAGACAGGTTGAACATTAAATAAAACTATCATTTCAATTCAAGTACCTGAACACTTCTGAAAAGTTTCAGGTACAGCTGAACCTTGGTCCAGGGAGAAATCAATATTAAATCTCCATACTGTCAACCACCTATCGCCAAAAGAGCCTATTCGATCAGTTACATATTTGTTTTCTATTTTGAAGCTGGGATTTTATTTGAGATGTCTGACTTCAGAGGCAAAGGTTTAAAAAAGAAATCCCAAAACAAAACCCCCAAATCACACCACCACCACTCAACGCTGATGTAGTAAAGCACAGCTGATATTTCCGTTGAAGGGATTTGAGCACCTACTATATGTACCATTCCAATTTCTGAACAAGTTAAGTTATATGTTTCCCATCAGGATTAACGTTGTGTCCCAAAGACAGACTGGTTCAGCAATCTTCACAGGACTATGTGAACCCTCTGACAAATATTCACACACATGTGGCTTATTTCTGCTGCACTAAATGGTTACAAAAAGCATGTTAGAATCTGCATTACATATTATAGGAGATTAGAACAGGTCTCGGTCCCTTAATAGGACACTTAAAATATGAAAAATAAGTGAGGTCACTGGGTGAAATGTTTATTAATAGAACAAGGAGAGCAGCTGCACCCACCACAGATCCATTAATGAAGTTATTCTTCACTTTCGGGTTCTTTGGGCATGGATTAATGTTAACCTCAGGAGGACTCAACTGTCCTGCCCAGAGAACATTTGAGAGGCGCCTTAAGAGTTAACATCTGTGTGCCTGTACTGGTCTATGAAGCGTTGCCACGTTTTCTTGCTTGACCCTCACGTTTAATAGTTTCACGGTATGTAAGAAAGATGGGCTTCTTCTCGTTTGCAGCCTGGATGCATTCATCTCTAGATTTTAGCTTGCCTAAAGACCACAAACAAGACCATTTGTATCAGCTTAGTTACTACGGACACAGTCATCTGTGGTTCAAAGCCCAAGTTCTTAACCACTAACCTCTGCTGCTTCTTCAGAGTTCCATTTCTCTCCTACATCACACCCTTGTATCTTTCCATCTAAGAAGTGACCCCTGCTAAACACCAGTCTCTCTGATTAACACCAGTCACTCAGGACTGTTGTACAAGGTGAGTGAAGTGACTCAGGGTCAGAGACATCGAGTAGCATGCCTAAGAAACAGCAGTGCGGTCATTCCACTGCAGGACTAGGGTCTACTCTCTCTCCTTTACGTAACTCAGACTTTCTTCTAGATTTCTACTCACTGGGAGTTCTTCCATTGCTAGCCTAGCCACATACTTCACATAATAGGTATTTACTAAGTATTCTGATAAACATCAAGATTTTAATCATAAAGATTCATGCTTTTATCCTGACTCTATCACTTTACTGGAATGACCTAGGGCAGGCTTATGCTCACACTGGAGCAAAGAAATGGAGATATTGTTTCTACCTTAAGTTATTTAAAGTGAAAGTCAGATGGGAGAAGAACAGTACTTCACTAACCATAAAGCACTATGAAAACCAAGTGGAACAGATTCATTTACCATGATGGAGAGACCTTCATCTGTACTCTGGACATGGCATGAAAAAACAAAATAAAAAGTTTTATAGGTTAGAGAAAACCATCTGGCTTAAGAAGAATTATCTAGTTTACTGAAATCTTTTTCAAAAAGAAGTAACTGGGACAGTTTCATAATAAATGGAGATTAATTATGTTCCTTTAAAACTCCAGAAGAGGGAAAAGAATTTGGAAGCGAGGTTATAATATAGAACTAAGGAGTAGATTGGTTTTCCTACAATCAAGAAAGCAAAACTTGAGATAGCAGGAAAAAAGTCAGAGTCTGTGCTTTTTCATCTTTTTAAGATTCAGTTAAACTGAGCTCCGTTTAAATGCTTTGCTTTATTATTTCCATGATTGTAGGAATTCAGTTACTTTGTTATGCTTTCCATTGAACAACTGAGTTATGAAAGTTTCTCTTAGATCATGTGAAGGGTTTGTTGGAATACAACTGGATGGACCCTACTGCTCATATTTGGTTTAGTGGTTCTGGGATAGGAACCAAGAATTTGCATTTCCAACAAGTTGCCAAGTGATGCTAATGTAGCTGATCTGGGGACTACACTCTGAGAATTAGTCTGAGATGAGTTCTTTCTAGCTGTGAACTACACACTCTAGTTAAGTGTCCAACACTGAAAGAATGAATGAATTTAACTGTTAAATGAGAACTTACAGCAGTTTACCTGTCACACAAAGATCTAAATCTATTTCAGAGTAACACATTGCTAGAGAGAAATGGGATCACTTTTTACCCAGAGGAAACATTCAATCATAAATTCCTTGCCCAAATCTCTTCCAGGTTGGAGAATGTTTCATACCCAGCTTTTCCAGTATTTTTACTTTCAAACCCAGCAGCTCCTTCTCCTTTGTGGATACCTAAATATCTAAGTGACAGCCTTTATGCATTCTGCCTCCTGGTAACTTCCCTGCAGCTGAACATTCACTCAGGCTGCTCTGTTGACACAAAATTCTTACCAGTTTGAAGAAGTTAAAGGTCACTTGCCTCTAGCTATCCTAGAGGCTAAGTTATAACTTATAGCTGCAGAGAGACACTGCTGGGCTGCTTCTACATTGAGGCAGCACCTTTTATGTTCCTGAAATTTTATAAGTCTTAATGTTTCTTCTTTACTGTGATGATGTAAGTATGAGCTGGAGTTGGACAATTAGGAGTAAAGTTTTGGATTAAAATAAGTTCAGAAGGGAAAGATGAGGTAGGTAGAGAGGACATTCTATGTCACTTAAGAAAAAAAAGTAACTTCCATTTTTAGACCAGGAAGCAATTTGTTCAGATTTTGCTTACCCTAAGGTAGCAGGCTTCCTTCCAAGGTATGAAAAAGATTCAGGAAGGGGAGTAACCATGGCAACCTGCCCAGCTCTGTGGGTAAGGACAGTATGGGGCCCTAGGTACTTAGAAGGCTTTTTATTTCTAGTCTAGTCCCTCAGTTTAGTACAGGGGTCTCTCCGTTCCCCCTTTCTTCTGCTCCAATGCTGACTTCATGGGGAAGGACTGCTCCCCCTCTGTAGGGAGTCTGGGGGTGGGGGGAAAGACTGAAATGAGACCAGAGATCAGCTTGACCAAACCAAACTGCAAGCTCCAGGCAGAGAACAGAGAGAAACTCCCAGCTGGTTTAGTGTAAGCACAGCAAATTCCCTGGCTTTGTTCATATGAAGAGCTTAAGGGATTAACATTTTTCAGGTAGATGGGTGGTGTCCAACTTTGACAAAGATATTCCCCATTCTGCCTTTAATTTTCACTAAAGATATGTAATTCAGGAGGCAAAATGAAAACAAAACAATGGAATAAAGGAGTCTAAGCATATTAGGTTAACAGTCTTCCCAGCAAAACTGTGGGTAGGTATTATTCTCTTCGGATAAGAAAGCTTAAATACAGAGAAGTGATGCAATTTGCTTAAGGTCACACAGGCAGCAGTGCAGTCCCTGGGATTTGAACTGAGGTCACAGGACTGCAGAACCCACTTGCCCACCACCACTCCCTGGCTTAGCTAGGTGGGAGGCAGAAACAGCCTGTGGGCCAGCAATTTGTGTTCACTCTCAGCATATTTGTTCCCCTCACAGGAAATCAGTGTGTTCTCTGTAGAAGAAGGGGACTCCAAGGCCTGCTTTCCTTCTGAGTCACAGGATTAATCCGGTCAGGATACATAACCATGAGTTAGGTTTCCCTTAAATACAGAGATCTGGGGTTACAGCTATTTCAGCTAAATGTGATTTTGGCCAACCTCTGTGCAATTCAGTGGCACAGCTTCAACTTTAGAATTACACAGCAGCACCAGAGAATTTTTAGATATCACATCCTGTTCCTCAGGTGTTTCATACTGCCAGTCCTCATTCTGGTTCTGCTTGGAGGGTGTGTGCATGCTCAGTCGTGTCCAACTCTTTGCGACCCTATGGGCTGTAGCCTGCCAGGCTCCTCTTGTTCATGGAATTCTCCAGGCAAGAATACTGGAGTGGGCTGCCATTTCCTACTGCAGGGATCTTCCCAACCCAGGGATCGAAACTGTGTCTCCTGCACTGGCATGTAGATTTTTTACCACTGCGCCACCAGGGAAGCCCCTGGAGGGTAGAGAGCCCTAGAAAGTGAAAGAAAAAGTGAAGTAGCTCAGTCGTGTCCGACTCTGCAACCCTGTGGACGGTAGCCTACCAGGCTGTTCCGTCTATGGGATTCTCCAGGCAAAAATCCTGGAGGGGGGTTGCCATTTCCTTCTCCAGGGGATCTTCCCGACCCAGGGATCGAAGCCCAGTCTCCCGCATTTCAGGCAGAAGCTTTACCCTCTGAGCCACCAGGAAGCCCTAGAGAGCCCTAGGTGTTTAGTAAAATACCAAAACTCCCTCAACCAGTCCACTTTCAAGTCTTTTCTCCTGGGGAGGAGGCATTTTCTGCTAATCCTTGGGGCAACTTAGCACCTTGGAGCTCTGTCTTTGGTAGCCTTTTTAAAGTATTTCAGTATCTTAGATTTGTTTTTAAGAAAAACACTGATTAAATCCTCAAGTTAGGAAAGACTGAGGAGGGGAAACATATGGAACCTTCAAAACTATGGCTTCCCTGGTGGTCCAGTGGTTAAGAATCCGCCTACCAATGCAGGGGACACAGGTTTGATTCTTGGTCTGGGAAGATCCCACATGCCACAGAGCAATTAACCCCATGTGCCACAACTAACTGAGCCCACACTCTAGAGCCCCTGTTCCACAACAAGAGAAGCCACTGCAATGAGAATCCAACACACTGCAACAAACAGTAAGTGGCCCCCATTCTTCAAAACTAGAGAAAGCCTGCACACAGCAACAAACATAATGCAGCCAGAAAAAAAAAGAAACTACCCAGGTGAAAAATATCTGTGGGAGCTAGTGGAGGTTTACAGACATATGAGGGTAGGATGAGAAATAAAACAGCACTTACTGGCTGTACCACCAAGAGTCCACGTCTCCACAAAGCCTCCTACTGACCAGGAGCCATGACCAAGGCTTCGGTTTTCCTCTCTGTAAATCCCCAGGTAACAGAGACATGGCTGAGCAGGAAAATAAGGGTCACCCCAACCAGCTGGACAGCCCCTTCCTGGAGTCCCTGCATGCCAACAAGCGTCTCAAAATCAATTCTGTTCAACCCAAACAAGGTGGTTGAACATCATTCGACCTTTCAGGCAAAGCAAGGAGCAAGCCTAAGGCACAGGAATTTGGGCTTTTAGTTGAATCCACAATTATTAAAAAGTCTTGAGTGGAAATGCAGATCCTAATTTCTGCCCTTAACAATGAGGCAAGGCCTTGAACAAGCAATGGGACCCCCTTCCCTCTCTCACATCCTCAGGAGAAAATCAGGTGTGTCTAAGACCACCAGAATGCGGCTACCTATGTGTCAGAGCTCGAAGCTGGGAGACAGTCCTCTACCTTCTATTTTAAAATGGAGGAGGGTAGAGCGTAAGAAGGACTAGGGCATCCATTTGGATAAGAAGGAAGAGAGCTGGGAGTGGGAAGGGAAGGGAAAATGAACTTATTCATCATCAACAGGAAAAAGAATCCAGTCTGCCTTAGGAGGGGACTGACAGGGATTTAGAACTAATCTGTCCCAGAACTACACACTGGAAAGAAAACCACCAGGCCTCCTCCTTCGTGCTTTTCCGACAAGATTGCACATTGCATTAGGTGTAGCCACATACCTAGCACTTCAACCAAAAGGGGTGAATTCTCATGGCAACAAACTTTGTTACAGTGTCGTGGAGGCCCATCTCCCCTCAGAGAAGAGTCAGAACCTGGAGAAAGGTAGGGTGGGCACCAGGCCCAGAGAAGAGTAGCCTAACCAAGGTCTGGCTGCTGGTTTAAGAAGCCAGGTAGAGGTGACCCAGAGCAGGGAAGACAAGCCTTTTGGTAGCTGTCATGCTCTGCCATTCCCAGCTAGTTTTTCCCTCGCCAATAGCCAGGAGACGCTCGTGTGTGGGGAGCCAACCTCAAGCCTGCAGGAAGATCAATTAAAATCCCATCAAAGCCATTTCGAGAGCCTTATCAGGCATCTCGAAGGCATTTTTTTTTTTTTTTTTTTTTTGCAGCTTTCTTTTCCTCAGCCATTCCTTCTATTTGAGTTACTTCTGTCTCACCTCCTTCTACCCCACTCCCCTGCTTTGTCTGATTAGGGCCAGAAATTTTTTCATTAAGTCACTTTATAGTGCAATAACAACATTTACTATTCATGAAGTCGCCCCTTCAGAATTTTTAAGTCTTTCCATGTGTCTGGAAGCTGATTTCTGCTCTTCTCATTTTACAGAGCGCCTCTCTTCCTTCCAAACACAAACTAAAAAAAAAAAAAAAAAAAAGAGGATAAGGTGGGGGTGGAGATAACATCCAGATTCTTTAAGCATTTTTAATCCAGTTAGATTTCCCTTTGGACTCAAAGGGCTCCCTGCTAAAACTGACTGCGGACCTGAATTCCGGGCTAAGAATTAAGTCTAGAGGGAAGGAACAAATAACACAGTCAGCTCCATGCTATGAAACCCGCTATGCTGACTGGGGCTCCACGCTGTTAACCCATTCATTCTTTTCCCCCCTTTCCTAAAATTCGTCCTTAATCTTTCTAGCTTACAGCAAGCAGGCAAACACCTTTTAAATCCCCGGAGGATTTCAAACAAGTTTGTTCAGTCTCTTAGGCAGATACTTTCTTAAGAAGGCGGGTGTAAGACAAAGTTCACATTTTAACGCCACACGTTGTCAGTCACTGGGAAAAAGCTTCTCGTGGGTACAAACCAGGTCCCCAGCCTTTGTCACGCGGCAGAAATAAACACTCTTGGAGGAGTTAATTAGGCGGTCAGCGGCCACGCCAGTGGGGCTTTTGAATAAGCAGACAGACACGCACACACACAAGGGAGGCGCTTGTTACATGTCACTAGCTGGACATCTGGAGTCCGACCCCAAAGGTAAAGGCTTTCCGTGGAAGCATTCCTCGGATGTCAGGCCACAAAAGCGCCCGTCTGCTCAAGTACGCCGTCTCCTTAATAAGACAGTCCAACAGTCCCAGTTCTGCATCCCAGGAGAGGAAAAGAGCAAAGGAGGGAGGGAGGTCGCCAAAAATGGGGCCAAAGGGAAGAAGGAACCAAAGCTACTCACAGTCTAGCTAGCGCCTCTGCGATGCGAGCATGACTCCTCGGTGCCCGAGCCTCCAGGCTGCCGCGCTGCCCACACGGCTGCCGCGCTTAAATAGCCGCCGGCCCGGGAGCCTCGGAGCCGCGGGCCACTCCCGGCGAGATATGGTTCTAATCAGATGCTGGCAGCTTTGGACGCCCCAGGAATGCGCCGGGATGTTTTTGCTGCCTGGGTTGGGTAACTCCCCCTCAACGTGTCTGCTGAGTCTTCCAAACTTAACTGTTTATTAACTCGAGCTGGGGCCGCGCAAAGTAGCCGGCTTCGGGGAGCGGGGAGCCCCACCAGCGGAGGGCGATCGCCCCGAGCCCGGCCAAGGGGAGGAGTAGGGAGTCGGGGCGCCGTCTGCAGCCCAGGCTCGCGGGGCTGAGGCAAGGGACCGGGGAGGGTGCGCTTAAGGACAGGAAAGGGAAACCCCGCAGGAAAGGGGTGGGACCCAGCGACCTTCATCTCAAAAATTCCTTCTCTGGACTGCCGCTTCCAGTGATGTGGCGTCCCAAGTCATCCGAACCCGATGGGGCCCTTGGAACAAAGGGCTGCCTTTACTCCTGACTTTCCTGGCTAGAGGCGGTGGATGCTAGCTCAGAATCTGCTGTCTCGAGAGTTGCACGTGTCATCGCACTCCCACCCCGGTTAAAGGATTTCGTGTGTCTTTCAGGGCAGATGTGGGTAATCTGTGTGCATATGTAAATTGGTGGGTAATCTGTGTGTATATGTGAAACACACTGCATTTATGTGTCAAGTATAATCCTGTATATGCACATGTAAAACAATACTCTCTATGAAATTGAAACAAACAAAAATGTGCAGGGCTATATAACTTATCTAAGTAAGCTATATATTTGATGTAAACAGAGATTATATACTGGCTTCCCCCACTGTATGGTCATCCCTGTGTAGACACTTAATATGACTTTATCTGATTTCCATAGCGTTTCCTATACCACTAAGAAAAAATCGGAAATATGAGAAATAAAATGTTTGCAAAGGGTCTTCCCTGGCTGTCCAGTAGTTAAGACTCCACTTTGAATGCAGGGGTCACAGGTTAGATTCCTGGTGGGGGAACTAAGATCTCACAAGTCTCCTGGCTTGGCCAAAAGAAAGAAAGAAAAAAAAAAAGAATAGAAAAAACTGAAAATATTGACACGCAGTACTTAGCAGTAGAAGGTATTCCATAGTTGTATCTTAGTGGACCTTAACAAGCTGGGGATTCATCTTTCCCATATTTTAAAATCATGAACAATTGTAAAACATCCCCAGAAGTTTGTTGCTTTTTAAGAATTATGAAATTATCCTTGTGAAAATGTGTCTGTTTCCTTCCTTTTTTTAAAAGTCTGAGACAGTGTTTGGCATGCGTGCTCAGTTGTGCACAATTCTTTGCAACCCCGTAGACTGTAGCCCACCAGGCTCCTCTGTCCATGGAGTCCTCCAGGCAAGAATACTGGAGTGGGTTTCCATGCCCTTCTCCAGGGGATCGTCCCCACCCAGGGACTGAACCGATGTCTCTTGCATCTCCTGCATTGGCAGGACGACTCTTTACCACTGGCGCCTCCAGTGTGTAGTAAATGTGAAAATACTAAACTGTGACTTGGATGGGAGGGGGTAATTGGTTTTATTGAGTAAGCAACACACACTGGATTTGCATTTTATCTCTGAAAACTGGGGGTTCAAATCGGGCTCATGGGACACCAAGGATGTATTTTGTGGTTCCAGCTTAGCCCCGACTGCAAAGCCACTGTGTAATTTGGGACAAATCAGTGTGAGTGACAGTCCCTACTCTCAAGTAGGTCAGACTTGGAACAGCCTCGGAGCTAGGGGTGCAGAGCAGCAAAACCCGGTAACAATGAGAACACTGCCTCTTTTGACCTTTACTGTTTCTGCCACCTGTCTCACCTCCTCACATCTGGGGAGGTAGAGGAAGGAGGGCGGTGCTGACAGCTTTCAATATTCCTCTGAGGTAATTTACTATTATTAAGAAAATGACTTTGTGTGAATGACAAGAGGTATATAAAATTCAGTCTTGGGACTATTTATAACTTTTATGCAGAGAACTTTAATTCTGGTATATCTTAAGACCTGGTGCTTTATTTCTAAGATCCAAGAGTGCAGAAGGTTAGTTTCATTTCCCAAAGCTAAGTAGTTAGAAAAATGACAGCTGATTTCAGGCACATACAGGCTTTGATAATTTGAGGGGGGAAAAAAAAGGTTTTCTCTTTTAACCTCACTATGTAACACTTTCTCAGAAGTGACCACCCACATCTATTTTTTTTTAATTGACTCTTATCAAGAAATGTTGACTTATGTTTGCTTTACTCCACCAAATGGAAGGGATTTGTCTAAGAAGCCAGAGAAAATGATTTCATTTGCCATGAGTTGCAGTTTCAAGAGAAGATTTTGATGAAAACAGTTCGTTTTTGAGCAGTGGGCTCATACATACAGCTTCAAGTGGACAGCTCTATCATTTCATACAGAAATCTTGAGTCGACAGTAGAGAACTCTGATTTGAGTTGAAGTGTGTTTTTATATTTCTAGGGCTCTGATATTGCTTCTGGCAGTAATTCAGTGTCCTTCTCACATTAAGAAAGAAAGAAAAAAAGACAGAGCGAAGAATGAAAATAAACATAACCCTTTTTATCCCTGGTAGCACAGAGTCCCCTGTCCCATGGAAGCTGTTGGTTTTTTAGTGGATCTAAAATGAACAGGCTCGCAGCTGGAGAATCACACCCAAGCCCACCCAGATGGTAACCATGCCTAAGCCGTGGTATTTTCTTATCATTCCTGAAATGAATGTTTGGAAAATTAAGGTGAGGAAACTTGAGTGCAGTGCTTGAAAAGCTATGATCCTTGCATGACTCTCCTTGCACAAAAGCTGCTTGGGAGGGAGAAGGAAGAAAAAAAAAACCCCTAAACTGACGACTGTTCCCAGCTGAGGAAAGGGGTAGTTAATCTCGTGATGGCTTGCTGAAGAATGCATGGTTTATTATTAAAGTAATCTCTTAAGATTTTCCTGGAATGTGCTTCCACAGCAACTCTGCCTGTGTGAGCTATCCTATGTGTATGTGTCTTTTCTTCCATAATTAAGCTGGCTTTTTCCCCCCTTCAGCTCACAGACCTAAGGCTTTCTCTCTTCTTTCTCGTGGCCCTCTTCTATCTCCTTCCTTACTGTTCCCCTCTTCCTTAAACATTCCATTTTGCATCCTGCCGTGTCTCATGAATTGTAAATGGTTCTTTAGACTTGGCCATGGGTAAGCCATCTGTGCACCTTGGTGCCTTGCTGGATGCTTCCAGATATTCTAATCAAACAAGGACTGGTTGAAGTCTGTGACTCTAACAAGGTCACCTCTTTTTTTCCTCTCCTCCTCAGTGTTGTAAAAAAAAAAAAAAAGGAAAAGAATAGTTATTGTTCCCAGAAAATGTTCTTTGACCTTCACTTGTTCTGCACCTTCATAAATGCAGATAAACTGGCCCTATCAGATTTGGCTGTTGGCAAGGCAGGGCAAATATTGGAGAGTTTTCCGTATCATCTATCTCTTTATCTAAAATCCAAAATATGTGGAGGATAGTCTCACTGAAGGCAGGCTACTTCTGTTTTGCTTTGTTGGTAGCTTTTGTTTGCTTTCTTGGTTATACCCGTATGTGTGTGGCGTGCATGCTCAGTCGTGTCCAACTCTTTGTGACCCCACGGACTGTAGCCCACCAGGCTCCTCTGTCCATGGAATTTTGCAGGCAAGAATACTGGAGTGGGTTGCCATTTCCTGCTCCAGCACCTGTATAGCACCTCAGACCTCAATATTTGTTATTTGCTTGTGATGCGAAACACTAGTGAAACGCAATTGTTCCTGGAAAAGCTGGAATGATGTAATGTGAAAAACATTTAAAAATTCCATATGATAGATTTATATGGCTTATTACATTTTGCTAATAATATAAATTTTTATAATGAGAAGTTGTAAAGGGAAAGAGTTCTCATGTGAATTATACATTAAAATACCACCTTATTTGGAAAAGAAGTTAGAAAGTTGTTAAAAACAAAAATATGTGTAATCCTGCAAAATGCTAATATCAATTATTATTGTAACAAATGCTTATACAACTCTCTATCCTGTGAACAAGAATCTAACCCTAGAAGTAAAACATACCTAAAAAATACAAAGATGTTAACTGCTGCAGTGTCCATAGCAGCAGGAACCTAAGAAAAAATTACGTCTGTCAATAAGGGAGTGATTGAATAATTTATGATTCATCTGTACTCTGAAATCATGTGCAACCATTTAAAAGAATACATTGGAGCTGAACCTTGTAATGTGAGAGGATTTCTATTAGGCAGTATTGAGTGAGAAAAGCAAATATAGAAAAAAATGTAAAATATGTTTCTACTTTAGTAATACAAAAAGCAACATCCATCTATGTAGGTTTAAGTGTGTGTGTTTGTGTGTGAGTCTGTATATATGGTTATCAGGGAGACCAGATACTGGACTGCAGTACAGATTACTGGGGACCCAATGGAGGTGAAGATAAACAAGGAGAGGAGATAGGGAGAGAGCTGCTAAAAGGGAAACATAAAAATAAAAAGAGTCTTTATGTAGATATAGTTATAGATCACATTTGTGCATTTAAGTGAAATGATATATGCATGGGCTTCCCTGGTAGCTCAGATGGTAAAGAGTCTGCCTGCAATGCAGGAGACCGGGGTTCGATCCCTGGCTCAGGAAGATTCCCTGGAGAACGTAATGGCAACCCATTCCAGTATTCTTGCATAGAAAGTCCCATGGACAGAGGAGACTGGCAGGTTACACCCCATGGGGTCGTAAAGAATCCGACATGACTGAGCAACTAACACACACAGTGGATATGTGCATAGATTTGCACAATTAAAAAGCATGTGCTCCAGATGGACTTCCCTGTTGGTGCAGTGGATAAGAATCTGCCTGTCAATGTAGGGGACACAAGTTTGATCCTTGGTCCCGGAAGATCCCACATACAGTGGAGCAACTAAGCCCGCTCTGCCACAGCTATTGAGCCTGCGAGTCACAACTACTGAGCTCTCAGCCCAGGCGCCTGGAGCCTAGGCACCATAATGAGAAACTCTTGCACCACAACAAAGAGGTTGGAGCCCTCGCTCACTGCAACTAGAGAAAGCCCGTGCAAAGCAAGAAGACCCATCGAGGTTAAAAAAAAAAAAATAGCGAAAAAAATACACCAAGTATTTTTCAGGTCAGTAAAGAGAGTTGTAGAAGAAACCCTATCGAATAGCATTTCTCTGAGGTGTTTTCCTCAAGGCCTTTCAGAAGCGGGTTCTCCTCATTGTTTTCTTCATCTTCTTTGGCCTCTAGAACAATAGTTCTCAAACTTTACTGTTCACCACATGCCTCCTGGGGACTTGCTCCAGGGAAAATTCCTGGGCCCAGCCCCAGAACCTGGAAAGGTGTGTGGGTGGGTTGGTGGGGGCTGCGAGGCATGCAGTACATGCGAATCTGCATGTTTAACCAGCTCTTCCTGGTCATTTGGAGGCTGTGGTCTTGGGGACCCTCTTTGAGAAACACCGTTTTTCTCTTGTGGTCAGAAGACAGTTTGTTCCTCTCTGAGCCCTGAGAACTGTGTGTCGAGGGAAAACAGTGAGGGTGAGAGGAAGCCAGTGCTGTTGGTCTTTTCATTTCAGTTCAGTCGCTCAGTCGTGTCTGACTCTTTGTGACCCCATGGATTGCAGCACTCCAGTCCTCCCTGTCCATCACCAACTCCTGGAGTTTACTCAAACACATGTCCACTGAGTCGGTGATGCCATCCAACCATCTCATCCTCTGTCATCCCCTTCTCCTACCACCTTCAATCTTTCCCAGCATCAGGGGCTTTTCAAATGAGTCAGTTCTTTGCATCAGGTGACCAAAGTATTGGCTTCAGCATCAGTCCTTCCAATGAATATTCAGGACTGATTTCCTTTAGGATGGACTAGTTGGATTAGATATGCCCTTTCTCCCTCCCCTTGACTCTCTGCATCCTCAGGTGGTATCCTGGTTCTGGTGGTGACTTCTCTTTCTGCTGCCTCCTATCAAGACTTGTTTTCAGAGGAAGACCTGATATTAGCCATTTGCATGCACCTATACCCAGGTATTTGCATTTCCAACCCTGACACTGTGGAGTGAAAGGCATTGGCCAGTGTTAAATAGATCTTATGCACCCATTAGTGCAGGGAAAGAATTTTTTTTCTTATTTTTGAGCAAGTGGAGGTGATTGTCAACTCTGCCCTGCACCCAGTTTAAGGTTACTCATAAAGAGAGAAGATTGTAGGACCTCTGACTCCTGGGATGGTCCTCTACTATCCCTGAAGTCATTTTACATCTTGCCTTCAAAGAGGCCATTTGAAAATTGAAACTATATTTTATGTATACAATTGTTTTTCTGATACAGCAAAGAAATGTGAGATTTAAGATCAGATCTGGAGTAAAGTCCAGGCTCCATCTCCTACTAAACTGCAAATGTCTGCAAGGTTTCTAATGTCTAAAAGACTCAATTTTCTTACATATAAAATGAGCATGCCCTGTCTTCCCTTCCCATTTTGGCTTTTGGTGGGAAGACAAAGAAGTTATGTACATTCCTGGTAGAAGAAGTTATATATATTCCTTTGGGTAGTTTTGAGATTATGTAGATACTATGCATGCATGCTCAGTCACTAAGTTGTGTCCAACTCTTTTGTGATCCCATGCACTGTAGCCCACCAGACTCCTCCATCCATGGAATTTTTCAGGCAAAAATACTGGAGTAGTTTGCCTTTCTCGGGGACATAAAATTATGTAAAAATTATGTAAAAAATACATTATTTGAGGGGACAGGAAAGGTGCTTTTTCCCCAAATTATTTCCACCACCAATATCAGAAATTCTATTACTAGTAAATCATGTGTTTAGATAATGATGCTCCTCTGACTGCAGTGAATTTTCCTGACTGACCCCTTGGCTAATCCTAGACCCTGATTTTCTAGCAAATTAGTGAGGATTACTTTAATGGATCAGTTTCATCCTCTCAGAGAGAGATGAGTGAATTTCTGCTGAAATGGGGATGTTAAAGGGGAGAGGGGGAGGCAGAAAATATGAAAATGGGCACCAACCTCTTTCATTTTGGAGATCTGTAGACAATTCAATACAAAAAAATTTCCACTCTGCTCCAACTATGGCCACATGTTGTGCTGGGGTTCCTGGGTTGGCTTAGTAACCTCTTTTCTAAACTGGAGCAACCACTTGTGAAACAAGGGGGAATACTATTTGTTATACTCATTTAATGTTCAGGTTCAATATCACCTCTTAATTAAAGAATGAAGAGAAACTGTGTCTGGACTCCAGGGTAATTTTTTCCCTAATTATTCTGAAACTTAATATGCATGTGCATATACTTAATATGCATATGCCCATGCTGATGTGCATTTTCTGAGGAGGTGAACCATAGATTTCACTGGATAATCCAAGGACCCCATGGCATAAAAGACAACTAAATTCCATTGCATTGTGGTTGTCTAGTCACATTCTTCCTGTTCATTTTTATCTGAGTGTTTTGTACCAATCTGATGAGTGTTCTCACAACACCATTGTCAAACAAGTTAGGGCAAGCATTTCTTTTTCTAAAGGTTAAGAAATTTAAGCACAGAAACCTTGATTTACTTCTGCTTACAAAGTTGGAGACAGAGCTAAAACTATTACTCAACTTTCTTGAATGATCTAGAATGTATGGCTTATGTAGTCATGACCCAATCATACAATAGTGGTTAGGACAACTCGTAGGGTTTACTGGATTCTGTACTGGTCTGTCCAATATCTGTAGATACTCCTTCATGTGAAAGACATTGGCAAATGGAAGGGTGTCCAGGGTAGGGCTGCTTGGATAGTGAGGAAATTTTCTTGGTGACTTAGAACTACTGGGTGCTCAGCCAACATGGCCTGACTGAATTGGGCACGTATGGCCAGGGGTCAGGAGTGAAAATCAGTGTATAGTAGAGCTCTTTCTGACTATCAGAAGGCTCGCTCTGTGGAAAGTAGATTGGATTCTTCTCTTTGGCCACAGATGATAGAGGGAATCCTTTGCTGGGTTGAATAGTGTTCCCCCACATAAGATTCATGTCTACCCTGGAACTTCAGGCTGGGTCTTATTTAGAAAGAAGGTCTATGTAAATGTGATTAGTTAAGATAGGGTCAAACTGGATTATATGAAGTCTCATCTTCTGTAACTAAACCTTGCTATCTGCTTTGTGATACTTTTCAGTCAGAATTTCTTGGCTTTTTGTTTATCTCATTTTCATTTCAGAGAAGGCAATGGCAGCCCACTCCAGTACTCTTGCCTGGAGAATCCCAGGGATGGGGGAGCCTGGTGGGCTGCCATCTATGGGGTCGCACAGAGTTGGACATGACTGAAGCGACTTAGCAGCAGCAGCAGCATTTTCATTTAGCACAACTCTGAAACTGGGGGCTTCCCTAATAGCTCAGCTGGTAAAGAATCTGTCTATGATGCAGGAGACCCCAGTTCAATTCTTGAGAAGATCCCCTGGAGAAGGGATAAGCTACCCACTCCAGTATTCTTTGACTTCCCTGGTGGCTCAGATGGTAAAGAATTCACCCACAAAGTGGGAGACCTGGGTTCAATCCCTGGGTTGGGAAGATCCTCTGGAAAAGGGATAAGCTACCCACTCCAGCATTATGGCCTGGAGAATTCCATGGATTGAATAGCCCGTGGGGTCGAAAAGAGTCGGACATGACTGAGTGACTTTCACTCACTTACTTACTGGAACTGGTATATCTAGGTGTGACTCCAATTGTGAGATCTGAGAATTGCTGAACTTACCCTCAGTAAAGTTAGGGAAATAACATCCTACATAGTGTTGTTGTAAGGATTAAACAGGTGAATCTGTCAAAGGACTTGCAGTAATAGTTAGCACAAGTGTAGTACTGATGATAACATGATTTTTGTCTAAATATCTTAAAAGAATAGTTTTTTGTTTTGTTATGTTTTTTGACCTCAGTGTGTGGTATGTGGGATCTTAGCTCCCCTACTAGGGCTCAAACCCTCCAGTGAAATCATGAAGTCTTAACCATTGAGTGCCAATAACCTTAAAATAATACTTTTTAAAAATATCAAGTAAATTTGAAAACAAGCTTACCTTAAACCTCAGAAATTTCACTTCTAAATCAGCATAGAACTCTAGCTCATTTGCTAAAAAATATGTCTAAGAATGCTTAGAATAGCAAATAGTAGAAACAACTTAAGTGACTACCGACAGGAGAGCAGATAAATAAATCATGGTGTAGGCATCCATTGGGAATACTCTAACAATAATAGGAATGACTTGGATATATGACCCAGAACTGCTTATATCAACACAGATGAATTAAGTAAGCAGAACAAAGAACAGATAAATACATAAAGCACAAAGTGTTTACATATGGTTTAAAATATAAAAAATAAAATTACGCATTACTTAAGAGATACAACTATTCATATAAATGAATATAAAAATGCTTCAGTTCAGTCACTCAGTTGTGTCCGACTCTTTGCGATCTTGTGGACTGCAGCACGTCAGGCTTCCCTGTCTACCACCAACTCCTGGAGTTTACTCAAACTCATGTCCATTGAGTCAGTGATGCCATCCAACCATATCATCCTCTGTTGACCCCTTCTCCTCCAGCCTTCAATCTTCCCAGCATCAGAGTCTTTTCTAATAAGTTGGTTCTTCACATCAGGTGGCCAAAGTATTGGAGTTTCAGATTCAGCATCAGTCCTTCCAATGAATATTCAGGACTGATTTCCTTCAGGATGGACCGGTTGGATCTCCTTGCAGTCCAAGGGACTCTCAAGAGTCTTCTCCAACACCACAGTTCAAAAGCATCAATTCTTCAGTGCTCAGTTTTCTTTATCGTCCAACTCTCACATCCATACATGACTACTGGAAAAACCATATCTTTGACTAGAAGGACCTTTGTTGGCAAAGTAATATTTCTGCTTTTTAATATGCTATCTAGGTTAGTCATTACTTTTCTTCCAAGGAGCAAGTGTCTTTTAATTTCATGGCTGCAGTCACCATCTGCAGTGATTTTGGAGCCCAAGAAAATACAATCTCTCACTATTTCCATTGTTTCCGCATCCATTTGCCATGAAGTGATGGGACCAGATGCCGTGATCTTAGTTTTCTGTATGTTGAGTTTCAAGTCAACTTTTTCACTCTCCTCTTTCACTGTCATCAAGAGTTTCTTTAGTTCTTTTTCGAATTCTTCCATAAGGGTGGTGACATCTGCATATCTGAGGTTATTGATATTTCTCCCAGCAATCTTGATTCTAGCCTGTGCTTCATCCAGCCCAACATTTCCCATGATGTACTCTGCATATAAGTTAAATAAGCAGGGTGACAATATATAGCCTTGAGGTACTCCTTCCTTGATTTGGAACCAGTCTGTTGTTTCATGTACAATTTTAACAGTTGCTTCCTGCATAGATTTCTCAGGAGGCAGGGCTTAGAGATGATAAATCTCAGTTTCAAGATGGAGGTTTCTTTTGAGAGAAATAAGAGGAATAAATAAAAAAGAACTCCAATCATGATAGCAATTTTTATTCCCTGAGACTTGATGCAGGATACATGGGTATCTATTATTTAACTTTTATGGCTTTTTAAAATTGACTCTTTTCTAAACACTTTATAGACATTAATTTACTTAACCCTTGTAATATTTCTGTGGGTTAGAACTTGCATTATTATCTCCTTTTTGCAGTTTAAGAAGTTGTGGCAACTGATTAACATCACAGAGCTAATAAATGGCAAAGCCAGGTTTCAAAGCCAGATAGTGTAGGTCCAGGGTCTGTGACTTAACTCCTATGCAGTCTTGACTTCCTTTAGAATTTATGAAGAAATGAAAAAGCTGCCAGAAATTAAATGAAAAAGCTACTCTCCAGTAGGACTCTGGAAGAAATGGAAGGGTGTCTATTTCTTCTCCCTCCTCATTGCTGGGTCTGCTCCGAGCCCTCTGCTTTCCAGACTTCCGGTCCTTCTGTGCTCCACTCTGGCTTCGCACCTCCGCTCACCTTGTTCTCCTCTCCTTCTTGGATCTGTCGTCTCATGTGGATTCATTTTTCTGTCTTTGGTCATGACCTCAGCATCCTTTCCAGGCCATCTCTGGTGTCTGGACGTTGACTATAAATGGAAAGGTCTGTCTTGACTTTAAGCCTGGGTCTGGCCCTTTTGGACAGGGTTGTGAGAGGGAGAAGAGAAAGGAAAAGGGGAGGTTTTGCTCTCCAGCTGAGGACTGCAGTGTCAAGGCCATGCAAGGAGTGTTTCTGAGAAAGGTTTTAAGAAAGACTGGGTAGAAGTAGAGGTGGTAGCAGATGTGTGTGTCCATGTGTGTGCATGTGTGTGTGTGTGTGTGTGTATGTTGGTTCAAGATGCAAGCTGCTGATTTATATAAGAAATACTGGTAGAAGATACAAGATATGGGGATGATTCAAAAGAACCAGTAACCCTCAAACAATTTGTACCTGGCTTTCGGAAGTCATCACCCCATCTTATTAGAGGTAATCTGATTATTTTCCATGGCAGGGAAAGCATACTTTTAGTTAACACTCAGGCTGATTGCTCTTCTCAGTCTCTCCTTGGTGAAAGATATTCTTCCAGGCCAGCCAGGCAATAGGCCAGCCTCTGCTATGGCTTTGATCTTCCGTGGAGGAAATGATCCCACCAAGGTGAGCTTGCTGGAGAAATCCCACCAGCCAAGGTTAGGCTAGGTGTGTCTGGCTGGAGGAGGAAAGCTGGTCTAGAACTATGCAACTGCAGCTGAATATGTCTAAATCCTTAAGTCATTTTGTTGAGGTGAACTGGGAAACGAGTAATCATAAACTTTAAATGTATTTATCCGTCAAGCGGACACTTTGCTATTTCATTTTATATCATGCAGTTTTTAAACTACTGTTGGACATTAACTCTACCTAGCAGTTTGATAACGCTCTCCTCTTTCTCTCTCTCTGTCTCCCCCTCCACACGTTTGTATTTAGTTGTGATTTGAGTCTGAGTTATAGGTAATAGTATATTGGTAAACCAGTTCTCTGAAAAAGAAAGCTTTGTTTTATTTATTTGGGATAGTACATTTTCTTTTGTGCCTTAATGTTTTTCCTTTTTCCTTTGTATGGTTGATTAGAGTATAGCTGATTAACAAACAATGTGACAGTTTCAGATGAACAGTGAAGGGATTCAGCCATACATACATATGTTTCCATTCTCCCACTAACTCCCCTCCCATCCAGGCTGCCACCTAACCATTGAGCAGAGTTCCATGTGCTATACAGCAGGTCCTAGTCAGCTATCCATTTTAAACATAGTAGCGTGTAAATGTCCACCCCAAACTCCCAACCATCCCTTCCCCTAATCCTTCCCCTGGCAACAATAAGTTCATTCTCTAAGTCTGTGGGTCTGTTTCTGTTTTGTATTACTTTTTATATTATTTCTTTTTGAAGCATAGTTAATTTACAATGTGGTGTGAGTATCAGATGCTTAGCACAGTGATTTAGGGGGAAGGAGTAGTTGGGGAGAAAGCTCTGCTTCATTATGTTAGCTGATTTGCTTGGGGTAACTACCTCTTTGCCACTCCTTGGATTGTACAGTCCGTGGGATTCTCCAGGTATGTAGTTACTGCACCAGTACAGATCCATTAAAACAAACAAGACCCAAAAGAGAGAGTATATATTGTTTAATTTGAGGACTGAATTTCTAGTAAGTCTAGAATATGGATGTGCTATACTTGGCATGTAGGCAGGCCAAATTGATTTCTGCCATTTGGTGCTTTTTCAAAGATTCCATGAGATGCTCTAGGAAGTATTCAGCTAACTATGAAGTACATTTGAGGTAGACTGATTCTAAACAATCCTCTAGCTACATTTACCAGTTTAGGGAAGATACACACATAGGGGATCAAGTTAAATGACACCACTTGATGCGAAGAGCCGACTCATTGGAAAAGACCCTGATGCTGGGAAAGATTGAAGGTAGGAGGAGAAGGGGACGACAGTGGATGAGATGGTTGGATGGCATCACCGACTCAATGGACGTGAGTTTGAGCAAACTCTGGGAGGTGGTGAAGGACAGGGAAGCCTGGAGTGCTGCAGCCCATGGGGTCACAAAGAGTCGGACATGACTGAGCTACTGAACAACGACAGCAACAACCAGTCATGTGAGCCAAATCCAGAGTGTGGCACATTCTATAGAAAAGCCTGCTTTTTCCAACCAGTCAGCAGTATTAATAAAATGGAGGGGGATGGTGGAGAGGCCACAGTAGATTTATGAAGGCAAGGAAAATACTGTGCTATTTTGTGAGTCTTGTATAGATTCTGATTCTAGCAAACAAATGTTAGCAAATATTTTTGAGACAGAAAAATTGGGATTTTAGAACATATTAAGGTGTTACTAATTTTGTCAAGTTGTGTGCATGTACTGTTCTTATGAGTTAGAGATGTTAAGTGTTTATGGTAAAATGATGTGGTACCTAAATGTTAATAATCTACTCCATTCCCCAAACCGAGGGAGAATAGACAAAACAAAATTCTTGAAGCAGAGTGATGGGTATATGGGGGCGGGGGGTCTGTCTACAATTCTTTCTGTTCCAGTTTATATTTTAAAATTTCCATAATAAAAAAATTAAAAATGACTGCTGCCATTAGGTATTCCATGGAGTTTATTCATTCAGCTTTTCCATGTGCTAGTTACTATGGGGTTACAAATGGGTGCTGTAGATAAACAAGGCTTAACTTACTCTAAGATTTCCATGATTTAGCTCAGAGAGCTTTTCACATGGAACTATTTCATAGGAAAAAGAATATTCTGTCAGTGTTGAGCTCAGAAATCAAACTCTGGATATAATAGTCCCACTTGTCTGGAAGGGTGACTTACCCTAATTCCTCTCCGGAGGAGACCCAGACATCTGTGTGATGGAAGAGTGCCTTCTGGGATCAAGGATCAACTGAATCATATGCATCACTCTCCACTCAGTATTAGGCTTTATCAGCAGGCCCAGGCCTGGCTCCTCTTTGATGCCCCTATGCTCCCAAGATTTTTTTCCTCTTGGTTACTGATTTCAAGCTGGAGTCAGATGATTTGGGAAATGACCTCGTCTGTCCTGTGGGCTTCACACCACAGGGGTGAAAACAATAGGTCCAAAGTCTGTTTGGCTTCTGAGCCCTAGAAGAAGGCCCATATTGCTGTCATGTGCTTGTCTGATAAGATGTTCCAGAGTTTGTTTTTTTCTTTTTTCTGACTTCATAAAGTCAGGAAACTACAGTGCTTCAAGTAGATCTGCTTTCTGGGGTGTCTTTGGTAGTCAGGATGCAGCTACCAAAGGCATTTCTACATCATGAAATTACTGCTGATATTTGGGGCAGGGAGAGGGGAGACTTCACTCCTCTTCCTTATTATTCTGTTGCTCAAGAGTTGTGGCACGTCTACCAAGGGCAGAAAAGAAATGAGATAGAACTTGAAAATTAGTTTGACTTTGATAAAGATGATGCTGGTTATGCATTTTTATGCATGTAACTTTCTAATTTAGTAAACTTTCAAATATATTCTTATTTGATCCTAATAGCCATCTTGCAAATTAAACCGGTATAATTGCTTCCATTTTAAAGATGATAAAATTATATCGCAGAAAACTCAGGGAATGGCTTCAAGTGAAATTAGATTGCTTGTGAAGGTGCCAAGATTCAAACCAATCCATCTAAGTCTTATTACCCCACTCAGTGACCTTTCAACTACTCTGTATGACCTCTTAAACATTTGATGAAAAACAAGGAAGAGGAATATAGTTGTTAGAGTTTTAAAATTATAATGTCTCCATAGCACAGATGCTATGAACTTAGCTATATTTTATCGCTGTTTTTTTTTTTTTTTTTTGCTAGATACATACTCATTTTAATTTCCAAGAATCTATGGGTGTTTTAATGTAAAATCAGTCTTCTATTTCACCTAAAATATTTTCATTGGATCAGAACATTATTCTGGTACTGTATATATGGCACAATTCAGGGCTGTCTTCAAACAAGTTGATTTCTTGCTGCACAAAGGTAGGATCCTTGTGGCTTATGCCTGCTATCAATATAGGAAAACTGTCCTTAGTTATTTGGATTAATGTTAAGTCTCAGAGTAAGTGGCAAGTCAGCACACTTGTCCTTTATGAAGGAAGATTGCCCAGAGGACATGTGAGGGGAACGTTAACTTCTCTTCATGGCCATCTGGTTCTTCTTAGGTGAGGAATGCTCTCTGATTATGGCAGTACTAAGCAAAGCCCATAGGAAGAGAGAGTCTTCCATCCAAGCAAGGAAAACAACGTGAGGGTTGGCAGAGAAGTGTTAGTCACACAAAAGATTAAAGCCTGAGATGAATCAGGTGGAAACCTTACTGTTTGGACTGGGAAAACTTAGGGGTTGAAATCATGTTTTTGAAGAATTTGTACTCTTTATTATTATTGAATAGTCTCCAAGCTGAACTAGTAATAAGTCCAGACACAACAACAATTAAAGGATTTTTTAAAAAAGAAACAATAAAAGTACGATGTTATGTAAAGAAGTGAGTTAAAATATTTGTTATTTATCTGAATAAAGTTAAGTTGCTCAGTCGTGTCCAACTCTTTGCGACCCCATGGACTGTAGCCTACAATGCTCCTCCATCCATGGGATTTATCTGAATAGGTCTTCTTAAAATACGTTAGTAGACACTCTAAAGAACCCAAATGGTAATGAGGACACAAAATCATAGGGTAGTTTACTTGTAACAAGGAAGAATGAAATTTGAGATTTCTCAGTAGAAGAGATACCCTTTTCAGATCAATAGAAGATACACTGGGCTGAGGTAGAGCTGCTGTGGTGATTAATATTGACCCAATTGTTAGTTTGTGTCCCATAGCAAATGATCCATCTCTATATGTGACATTCTTCAATTTGAAAAATACCTGTCCTGCATATCATGATAAAATAGATAAAATCAAGCATAACAAAAATGTTATATAAAATTATTCTATTGTTACACATTTTTTATGTGAAAGGAGAATTAAACATATCAAGTTTGCTTTTGTTTTCAACTGATTTATGTAAATCATCAAAATTTTAAATTGCAGATAATTTGACAAAACTCCGAGTGTTGTAAGAGATCATCTTACTTTTTAGGGCAAGATTTTTGTTTATTAACCTTTTCCCACATTATATATGAAA
Source organism: Cervus canadensis (assembly GCF_019320065.1). Taxonomy (NCBI): domain Eukaryota; kingdom Metazoa; phylum Chordata; class Mammalia; order Artiodactyla; family Cervidae; genus Cervus; species Cervus canadensis. Next base: position 33,291,559 of record NC_057401.1, on the reverse strand, counting down.
GACCAGACAGAGAAAGATACTGGTATTGCATTGAATATGCAATATGTCTACAGAGTCTAAATAAATACATGTCCCAAAGCAACCAGCACAGTGAAGTTGAAAGTGGATTGCATGCATGCTAAGTCTCTTTAGTTGTGTCCAACTCTTTGCAATCCCATGGACTGTAGTAGCCTGCCAGGCTCCTCTGTCCATGGGATTCTCCAGGCAAGGATACTAGAGTGGGTTGCCATGCCCTCCTCCAGGGGATCTGCCTGACCCAGGGATCAAACTTGAGTCTCCTTTGGCTCCTGCATTGCAGACAGATTTTTTACCACTGAGTTACAGGGAAGCCCTGAAAGTGGATTATGGCTCTTTTAATAATGATACGAGATAATTCATATTTGTCTCCTAGCAACTAAATACTGTGGATAGTATTTAGAGAAATTCTGAATACAACTTTAATCATCATGATGATTATTATAACAGACATAAATAGAGTATTTAAAAATGTATCCAAAATACCATCTCTTTTCAGTTATAAGGATTAGGGCCTCCCTGGTGGCTCAGACGGTAAAGAATCTGCCTGCAATGCAGGAGACCCCTGTTCTATCTCTGAGCTGGGAAGATCTACTGGAGGAGAGAATGTCTCAGTTCAGTTTAGTTCAGTCGCTCAGTCATGTCCAGCTCTTTGTGACCTCACGGACTGCAGCATGCTAGGCCTCCCTGTCCATCACCAACTCCTGGAGTTTACTCAAACTCATGTCCATTGAGTCAGTGATGCCATCCAACCATCTCATCCTCTGTCATCCCCTTCTCCTCCGCCTTCAATCTTTCCCAGCATCAGGGTCTTTTCCAATGAGTCAGTTCTTTGCATCAGGTGGCCAAAGTATTGGAGTTTCAGATTCAGCATCAGTCCTTCCAATGAATATTCAGGACTCATTTCCTTTAGGATGGACTGATTGGATCTCCTTGCAGTCCAAGGGACTCTCAAAGGTCTTCTCCAACACCACAGTTCAAAAGCATCAATTCTTCAGTGCTCAGCTTTCTTTATAGTCCAATTCTCACATCCATACATGACTACTGAAAAAACCATAGCCTTGACTAGACGGACTTTTGTTGGCAAAGTAACGTCTCTGCTTTTTAATATGCCGGGAATTAATATGAGGGAATGGCTACCCTCTCCAATATTCTTGCCTGGAGAATTCCATGGATTGGGGGCCTGGCAGACTATAGTCCTTGATGTTGCAAAGAGTCAGACATGACTGATATAGACCCAGATACTGGATTGTGTAGCACTGAAGTCATGTATTCCAATTCATCCTTCTAGGAAGTAATCAAATTAAATAGTCTTTTTTATCTTAATAAGTCTACAGGCAGATATGAAATATTGAATAGACTTTTTAACTCTTCTCACAGCTGTAGGATTCTTCACAAAAAATTTATTCTGCCTCAGTTCCCAACTTTACTCTTTTATGCTTTCCTCTTTGTGCCAATAGAAATTAAAGTTTGTAATAACCAAAACGAGAGTTTCTCTTAAAATTGTTAGATTTTTATCATACAATATGTATGATGTAATCATACAACATGGTAGATATAAGAATACAACAAGATAGAATAAGAAACATTTTGCTTCTTGTGGATACTTTTTGGAAGTTACCAAATACCAATCAGTGTGTCAAAAATTTTTGATTTAAATTTCAGGATTTACTTCCTCTTCAGCTTAAAGCTATTTGGGTGGTGGGATGGAGTGGAGTAGGGTGGGAAAGAATATTCCTTTAAGAGTTTCTATAGCAATATGATTTGTCTTTGAAACTGCAAACATTAATGAAGGCTTGGAAGATGACACCTTACAGAAATATTTCAGTTATTTTGAATAAGACTGGAAACAACATGTCTACATTTAACTCTGGATGAAAGCAGGAGGCTTGGGCATACAAACAATGCTGCTTCTATTAGAAAGCAGCCCTAAAATGAGCTAAAAATCATTCTTTTATTGTCCTCCCCCACTCTTGCTCTATCACTTAAAAGAGAAAAAATGAAGGAAAAAAGAAGGCAAAGAAAGGAAACCAAGCTGAATCAAACAAAAGCTATCTGGACATTTTTGAGGAATGTTGCATGCATATGTGAGTGTGTTTATGATCGTGTGGTAAGTGTATGTTGGATTACAGCTAGAGAGTATTTTCTACATCTCTGCAATTTCTACACCAGCTTGAAACCAAATAATATTTAATCACTTCCATAAAAATGCCAAAATAAGAAAAACATGCATGAAAAAGGCAGGATTAAGAAGAAGGCATGCTATATATGTTATAGCTGACCACAAACGTCATTCACAAAGCAAGCAAGTAGCCTAACTAGGAATTTTCCAAATGCTTTTTTTGGGTGAAGTTAACTCCCATACAGAGAGCTTCAAAATAGAAGAGGAAAATGACAGGTTAGTGCAGACCCTTTTTACTGATTTATCCCTAAAATAAAGACCACATCTTGAATTAAAATGCCAGTCACCAGAGGGTGCTTATGAGAAAGCTTTATAAATACAAATAATAATTTAGCACACCAGCCCTTTTCAGAGAAATAAACCCTACTTCCGACCAGGAGGAGACCTCTGTGTAAGAGGCTGGGCCTGCTTTTCCGACCTGGCTCAGTCCTCCTGGTTCGGGAAGATTTTTACTTCTGTCTCTGATCACTCCTTTCGGTGTTTTAGAGAATGATAGAGCTTATCCAATAGGAAATATTGGAATAGTTTTTGCAATACCTTTATTTCTCCACCACGCGCTTGAACAAGACTATCATATGGTGGTGTTGAACTTTGCTAAGAGAGCTATGAGGCATTAAATATAACATCAGTTTAACTTGAGCTACATTTGGGGAAAATTGAAACAGTCCACATAGTGCCCAGAACCATAGATTTTCAGGATCTTAAAGAACCCTGCCCATTCCCATCTCCTATCTAAGTCTTATATTTCTTCTACCATCCCCTCTCACCCCAAGAACTCTCCCTAGAACACTCTCAGCAAAAGGGATTTCCTGAGGCACTCTGTGGTATGTATTCAGTTCAGTTCATTTCAGTCACTCAGTCATGTCAGACTCTTTGCAACCCCATGGACTGCAGCACGCCAGGCCTCCCTGTCCATCACCAACTCCTGGAGTTTACTCAAACACATGCCCATTGAGTCGGTAATGCCATCCAACCATCTCATCCTCTGTTTCCCCCTTCTCCTCCTGCCCTCAATCTTTCCCAGCATTAGGGTCTTTTCCAATGAGTCAGTTCTTCGCATCAGGTGGCCAAGTATTGGAGTTTCAGCTTCAGCATCAGTCCTTTCAGTGAATATTCAGGACTCATTTCCTTTAGAATGGACTGGTTGGATCTCCTTGCAGTCCAAGGGCCTCTCAAGAGTCTTCTCCAACACCACCATTCATACTTAGCTTAAATACCTTTTCTGCTTGATCCTCAGCAAAAGCAGATACAATAGAAGATTCAGTCTCCTTTTGCAAGTTTGTTTGGCTTTTTTTAAAAGCTCAGAGACATTGCATAAGACTAACTCAGATGTCAGCTGATGTGTTATGAACTTAGAGTGGGAACCTTGAGTTCTTGCCTATCTCTCTGTGGATTCTGGAGAGGAGTTGATTTACAGTTTTCTGGGCTGACTTGGAGCTTGTGTTTCTGCTACTTTTTTTTTTAGTTCATAGTTCACCCTGCTGTTCTTTGTTTGACATCTCTGTCTTGTACCACATCAAACTCGACATCCTTCCTTGATTAACTCACACTATGCCATATGAAACACACCTAAATAAAGATTTTGTGAGTACAGTGGTCTTTTCTGAAGGTGTATGGAAATAAAATGGGATTTATTTTTTTAAAGGTTTTCTTTACTTTTTTTTCTCCTAGTTGTATTGAGATCCAATTGACATACAGGACTGTATAAGTTTAAATTGTACAGCAGAATGATTTTACTTCCACCATAAAATGATCATTTGGTGAATGTGCATTGTTTCACACAGATACAAAATTAAAGAGATAAAAAATTTTTTTTCCTTGTGATGAGAACTCTTAAGATTTACTCTGAAAAACTTTCAAACATAACAGATAGCAGTGTTAATTGTATTTATCATGCTGTACATTACATCCCTAGAACTCATAAGGGGAAATGTCTACCTTTTGACCACCTTCATCCAATTCTCCCTCCCCCTCCTCCCTGCCTCTGGGAACCACAAATTTGATCTCTTCTATGAGTTCTTTTGTTTGTTTTCAAAGTATAGTTATCTATAACACTATTTTAGTTCTTGCTACACAACAGAGTGATTAGATATTTCTGTACATTTCAAGATGATCACAATAAGTCTAATTATGATATGTCACTATACAAAAACATTGTATAATTACTGACTATATTCTTCACACTGTACATTTCATGTCAGTGATTCATTTCCTTTGCAGTCATAAATTTATACCTCTTAATCTCCCTCACTTATTTCTTTCCTCCCACTCCTCTCCCCTCTGGTAACCACTTGTTTATTCTATGTATCTATAACTCTGTTTCTGTTTTATTATGTTTGTTCAGTTGTTTTATTTTTTTAGATTCTACATATAAGTGAAATCACACAAAATTTATCTTTCTCTGTTTGACTTATGTTTAAATATATATTTTATTTGACACACATATATTAACTAAATATGTATTAATACCTTGCATGTATGCTAAGTCTCTTCAGTCATGTCCAACTCTTGTAATCCTATGGACTGTAGCCTGTCAAGCTCCTCTGTCCATGGGATACTCCAGGCAAGAATATTGGAGTGGGTTGCCACTTCCTTCTCCAGATCTTTCCCACCCGGGAGTTGAACCCAGGTCTTTTATATCTCCTGCATTGGCTGTGGGGTTCTTTACCACTAGCACCACCTGGGAAGCCCCATTATACACCTTAATAGTTACTGAAATGCATATATATATATTTTACATATATATAACACAATATATATTTGAATATTAGAATACTTATTGTTGAAAGTCTTATTCTCTGCTCCTTTGTAGAGTCATACTTTTTTTCCCAAGCCCAAATTCCTATTCTTTTCACATGCAGAGTATTCAGAAATCTTTTCTGTTTTCTCCCTAGAGTCTCTGCAACCATAAAACTAGAAGAGAGCACAGGCAGAACAATCTTTGACATAAATTGTTGCAGTATTTTTTTGGATCTGTCTTCTAAGGCAAAGGAAACAAAAGCAAAAATAAACAACTGGAAACAAATCAAACTTAAAATCTTTTGCACAGCAAAGGAAACCATACACAAAACAAAAAGAGAAGGTATTTGCAAGTGATGTGACCAATAAGGAGGTACTATACAAAGTATATAAATAGCTTATACACAAAATATCAAAAAAACAAGCAATCCAATTAAAAAATGGGCAGAAGACCTGAATAGATTTTTTTTCCAAAGAAGATATACAGATGGCCAAAATGTACAGGAAAAGATGCTCAGCATATTTAATCATCAGAGAAAGGTGAATCAATACCACAGTGATGGATCGCCTCACACCTGTCAGAGTGGCTATCACCAAAAAGACCAAATGTAACAAATGCTGGTGAGGATGTGGCAAAAGGGAACACTTGTACGCTATTGGAGGGAATATAAATCAGTACGGCCCTGTGGAAAACAGTATGGAGGTTTCTTACAAAACTAAAAACAGAACTACCATATGATCCAGCAATTCTGTTCTTGGGTATATATCTGAAGAAAATGAAAACACTAATTCAAAATTATACATACAACCTAATGGTCACAGCAGCATTATTTACAATAGCCAAGATTTAGAAGCAACCTAAGTGTGTCTCAACAGATGAATGGATAAAGAGAATGGAATACCACTTAGCCATAATAAAGAATAAAATTTTGCTATCTGCAAAACATGGAAAGATTTGGAAGGTATTATGCAAACTTCTAAATTCTTGTTAGTGACATGCTGATATATCTTTCTCTTTTACTTAAACCTCTCCATGCCCTTAGGTTCTTTTCATCCATCCTAAAGGTTTATCAAGATATTTTAAACCATCCCCTAACTTCAGAGAATACATACATTTGTTTGAATTTTTTTGGTGTCTGAGAATCTTTCCAGGTTTTGCTCCATTTAGAGTGTATTTATTGAGAAAGTTATAAGGAAGATGGAAAAATTCAAACAGCTGAGCAAGCAATAGTGAATTCTGGATAAATTTGCTGAATGTACTACAAAATGCAGATTTTTAAGCCTTAGTTGTAGGTTCAGTTGTGCTGTGCCATATATGAAAAAGTAAAAAAGATATACCCTTCTGAGCTAAAAGTGGAAAAGCTGGCCTTTATCTAGATTGAAAATACATCTAAGTCTGAAATTGGATGTATTAATTCCTTGGAGTACTGGTGAAACTACTCTGGAGGAAAAGAGTAAGAAAGTTGAGATAGGGAGTGAGAGTTTCCTGGGGTCAACTTTTTCTGATGAATTACTGTTCTATTTTGGCTTATGACTTGAGAAAATTTAATTAAGGCCATAAAAAGCATGAAAATGGGGCATTTTCAATTGAAAATGTTAATTAGGAACTATGATTGTACACTTCTAATTTTTCAGGGTAGCTCTGATTTCAAATGTTTTACCATTCTGTCTCTCATAATGCTCTTATCATGCTTATTAATTTATGGTTCAGAAAATATGTTTATTCCATATGTAAGCTTAAGAAATTGAGTTAAAATATTGCAAATCTAAATTGCAAATATAGTATTCAGTTAAAGAAGACAAATTGAACTCACACGTTACCCTCTGAAACCCCCACTAAACTATTATTAAATGAATAAAAGGCTATACGTTAAATAATCTGCCTGCCAATGTAGGAGATGCAAGTTCAATCCCTGGGTTGGGAAGATCCCCTGGAGAAAGAAATGACAACCCACTGCAGTATTCTTGCCTGGGAAATCCCATGGACAGAGGAGCCTGGCGGGCTGTAGTCCATGGTGTCGCAAAAGGATGGGACATGACTTAGAGACTAAACACCACCACCACCACCAAAAGGTATAAACCCAAAAGGACAAAAAGAGCAGGAGACGGCTTCAGCAGGCAAGGTATTTGAACAAACCATTGATTGGTAGGTGGTGGGAGGAAGGTGTAGATATTGATTTCTTAAGGCAGAAGAATCTAGACCTCATGTATTGCAGGTAGCACAATAATCACGAAGCTGCAGTTGACACTGCAGAACCCTGGAGATACCTCATGGCAGTTGCTGGTAAGATATCTGGAGGGCTGAGGCATGGGACTGGATCAGGGAATAGATGATAAGATAATATAAGTCGATCCTCTTTCCAAAGAATAGAACACTAATAATCAGGTCCTTCCAACTCCCTAATGCCCACCATGGACAGAACATTCATAACTACCACATCCCCGATTTTGACAATTATTATCATAAGACACCAGGAACAGTGGAGGATGAATGAAGGCGAAAAGTCATAGTTCAACATAAGGAAACTAATAAAATCTACTCTCACTGGAAACTAATAGAATAGTTTTATCCCACCAGTCTCCTTTTCCTGGCTATGCACACAATATCACAATCAGGAAGCTTTTCCCAAGACAAGAGATTAGATAGTCTCTAGAAAAACTGAAAGACCCCCTACAGGCTAGTGCCTAAGAAGTTCTAACAGAATGGCCAGCTGCCTACAAGATCTACCTGGAGGGAAATCAGCTAACTCTGGCCATGTGCACCAAACTTCCACGCAGGTCTTGAAGCTCCACTCTTAAATATGAATGAACAACCTTGGATCATCAAAACATAAAGGCTTGCTATTAGGTTTAAGGATAGAGAGAGAAACTGAAGTAAACAAGGTGAAAACAGAGAAAGAGAAGGAAATGGAGATAATGCAGGAATAATACATATGCTAAAACTCTTTAATTATATTCTTGGGGAAATGTGAAAAGCTATTAAATTGATAAATAATAACAGATTGCTGTAAAAAGAAAACCAAAAGCATTCTTAGAAACTAAAACTAGGATCATGCTATCCCTTCTATAAAAAATGAGTGTTAGGACTTGGAGGATAAATTCTAGGAAATGTCTCCTGAAGTAGAACCATAAGATGAAGAGAAGAAAAATTTGAACAAGATAAGAATCACAGGAAATCAATTTAGGGAGTCAACAATCTAAGTTATAGAAATTTCAGAAAGAAATATTAGAGGAAGAAAATTGTGAAGAATGAAAGGAAATTTATCAAAATGGATAGATAGGCATCTTCAGAAGGAAAAAAGCAAAACTGAGTATTCAATACAATCTCAGTGAAACTTCAGAAGCCACGAATAGAAAGATTACTCACTTATTCATGATTAATTTGATTCTTATAGAATACAAAGTGAAAGACAAAGTAAAACAAAAGGTTAAATTGATCTTGTCACTTTATGCTTAAGATCTTCATTGGCTCACCAATGTCCTGTGAATCAATTTTCATCTCTTCTGCACAATAAGCAAGGCCATTCACCAGCTGGTCCTAGATCACCTCAGTTCTTCCTGTTCTGTAGTTTTATAGACACCTTTGCATTTGCCAGAACACAGTGTTAAATTTCTCTTGCTGCCTTGTCCTTTCAAATGGCTAACTCTTCTCATTCATCTTTGAGAGTGTGGCCCAGAAGCTGCCTTGCTCCCATTGCTCTCCATAACTTCTGCAAGGCTGCATAAGGTCACCTTTCACTGTGTTCCCATAGAGTTCTGTGCTTTTGGCTAGAATAGTGATAGTCACTCTATTATAATTTTCTAGCTGCTTTCTGTATCCATTCCCCAAACCAAAACTTCTTAAGCACAAAGACTATCTCTTATTTATTGCATGTCCTTAGTATGTAGGTACTGAGGACATGCAATACATGGTAGGCATTTTTTTTGGTTCGTTTGGGTAATGTAAAAATCAGGTGAAGGAAGAGATAGATAGGGCTGTAGACAATCAGTAAATCAAAATGAAAGACAGTAGTTCTGCCTTTATAGGGATATTTAAAGTTATTCTCTTTTTATCTTGCCTTAAATTACTATATATAGTTCATTGATCCCGTTACTTTTTTTCATGTTTTAATATCTCTGAAGTTGGAATATGTCATACATTTGATGGCTTGCATAGATTTTTAAATTGGTAGCGTTATCGATCTTTTTAGTGGTAGATAAAATGGTGCATATTCCAATCAAGGAGTCATAGAGTTCATGAATCATGGCACATATAAGTTAGGTATATGTATGTATGACATGTATGGGGCTTCGCTGGTGGTTCAGACTATAAAGAATCTGCCTGTCAAAGCAGGAGATAGGAGATCTCTCCCCAGGTTGGGAAGATCCCTTAGAGAAGGAAATGACAACACACTCCAGTATTCTTGCCTGGGAAATGCCATGGACAGAGAAGCTAGGTGAGCTACAGTCCATGGGGTCGCAAAGAGTTGGACACAACTAAGAGACTGAGAACCCATACACATGACATGTAAATGGAGTCTGGGAAGGAATAGAATGGGGGTCCTGAGTTGGACTTATGGAGCATGAGGAATAAGGACTGTAAGAACTTGGAGCTATCAAAATTTCCTGGCTCAGAGAGAAACGAGGAAACAGAGTCACGCAAGAAGAATGGGAGCAGTGTAGAGAAGTTGTGGGGGTTTCCTAAATAAAAAAGATATGTTGCAGGTTGATAAAGCTCCTTATGTCAATACAGTCACCCAGATCTATGACAGATAGAGTGAGTTGTGAAGCTTAGGTTGACTTATTGTTTAGTAGTGTTGAAATAACAAGTTTTAACTAGATTTCGCAGGCCACCCTCCCAGAAAGGAGAACAAATTATTGAAAAGAAAAACAGGATTCTTGTTTCAGGATGCGTCATCAGTCAGTTAAGAAAACTTGGAAAGTGAAAACCCTCCATGTTCTTATAGGCCACAATGCCAAACCAAAAACCAAATTAGCCACTGTTGGGCAAAACCCCTGATTTTGCAAAACCTAGTCCCAAACCAACTCTGGCTGAGTACAATCAAGTGACAGACAATATTTAGAAAGTATTTTTTAGAAGAATAGCAAAATGTTCAGTTCATGAAGAAAAAACCCTACCATTGAACCACTACTGAAATTTAGTTACAGCAGGTTGCAATAATATTAGATACTTGAGTAAGCTAAAAAAAAAAAATATATATATATATATATATATATATTTTGGCAATATGTGAGCAAATTAATAGTATATATTTCCAGATAAGCAGCACTTCCATCAAAAACCGTTGTCAGTGAACGATCTAGGACATATAGTAATCTATGTTACTTTACTTGGGACAGAATTTAATTGATATTCTGACTGCTTTCACCATCACTTTATTAAGTTTTCTGATCTTTTACGTTTTGTCTAGAGTTTGTTTAGTTCTTGATGTACACCTACGAGTAGTTCTAAAAAAATAAATCATTGTTAAATGGAAAACAAAGAAGTAACCAACAAACACTTTGTAATACATGAATTCTAGGACTTCCCTGGTAGCACAGTGGATATAAATCTGGTTTCCAATGTAGGGGACACAGTTCAACTCCTGATCCAGAAAGATACCACATGCCATGGAGCAGCTAGGCCCGTGGGTCACAACTACTGAGCCTGTGCTCTAGAACCCCAGCTCCCCAGTTACTGAACCTGTGTGCTGCAAATATTGAAGCCCATTGGCCCTAGAGTCAGTGCTCTGCAACAAGAGAAGCCATCCAATAAGAAACCTTCGCACAGCAACCAAGAGTGGCTTCCACTCGCCACAACTAGAGAAAGCCTGTGCAATGCAACAAAGATCCAGTGCACTAAAAAAGAAATAAACAAAATAATTCTGTGTTAACAAGTGTTTTAGAAAATGTGAATTCTAAAAGGGCTAAGTAAAATCTCTTTTTAATGTTGAATACACTGATCTTTGGCAATAAACAGCTCACCCCTAGGAACCGACTCAATTGCTTACTGGTAACAAAATTCTGTTAAAGTATAGCAGAAGAGGCCCATGATTGAGTGTTCCTTATCCAGTGGGATATATCATTAACATGCTCACAGATGGTACAACCGTTAGCTTTTATCACAAGTCAGTCATAGATATCATAAAGGTAGAATGTTTATCTTTTACTTGATACTTTTTTTCCCCCGCTACTGTGAAGTTACGATTCCAGACCTCGATTATCAGGGAATATTTTCTTGAAATCACAGAGATAATGAAGAAATGCTATCCTTTACAACTGATTAAAGAAAGAGGGTAAATTTAGATCCTCAATTTTCTGAGCTACCTCCCTGTACAACTGGGTGGCAAAAATCCTTTGATACAGAACTTCATTTTTGCAGTACATTAGGTTTCTGACAGTTTCTGAAAAGTCCAAGTGACTCATGATTGCACTTTCTTACAGGATTTCTGAGAGTTCTGGAGACATTTCCTATTTCCAAAGAAGCATCATTGTTGTTTCTGCCCAGGTATAAAGAGTTTTGTGTGACTTGCTGCTGCAAGCAAACAACATGTATCTACAAATTGTCAGTGTTTCTTAGACAAAGATGGCTATTGTAGCCTCAAACAACTCCATTTATTTGGGTGAAGGGAATATCCTGTGAAGGAATGACAAGCTGACATATATTTATTAATGTCTCTCATACTGTGTGACAAAATCTGGCAGAGTAACTGAATGGGACAATTTGTCATGATCTTATGGAATCTTTTCACACACAGAATTCATGCCTTTGTTCAAGCTGCCTAAAGTATTTAAGTTTTCTAAAAGATTTCTTGGGCAAAATTCCCACAAAACTTCCCCTTTTATTTTCAAGGCTTTCAGCTCTTCCTTGTATACATGAGATAACTTTCCTATTTCTAACATTCTCCCCAGGAGAATATGTCTCTTTAGGAATATCTTGGAAATAAGACTTCAGTCTTCAAAGAAAAGCTGTAGAACTTTTATATTGGATGTTTTCTTAATCATGTTAATCAAATTACATAATGAGGCTTTTCTATGAACAAATGTATTTGAAAGCATCAATGGCAATAAGAATGTTTCCACTTACTGTTTTTTAGATAGTTGATTGCTTGTGTAATCAAATACTTTCATTTTGGCATTTTTCCTTTATACAGTTACTACTTTTGTTATTTTGATATTTAACTCTAAGAAGTGGTTGCAACTGCCATTCAAATAAGACATGGGATGGAGTCCAAAGAATCCCCTGATATATTGATAATTGTAATATGAATTATTTTTAATATATTTTAATACATTGTATAAAATATATATTCACACACATACATATACACATATATATGTACACACATGTATTTTAAAATATTAAATCTGCGTGTAATTATGCAAAGCTTAGATGTCTGTGATCAGACAGATTGGTGAAAATTTTAGGAAGGCAAAATTTGACTCAGTATCTGCTTTCTAACCATCAGGACTGCCATGGAACAGAAACTGCAGCTTAAGGGAACAGTAGGTTTTTCATTCCTAGAGGTGCTCACATGGAGACTGGGCCTTTTGCTAAAGATAATGTCAAGCACTGCAGGCATACACAAAAGGATCTCTAAAGTCCCTTTCACTTCTGAAATTCCTTGCAATAAAAATATTTTTTGAGGGAAATTGAGTTTAACTTCCTGTTCTTTTCAACCAAAAGGAAGCTTTCCAAATGGAGGAGAGAACCATTGTTAAAATTAATTGAAAGTCGAATGCTGAGATTTGGACAATCAGTTTATATAGCATGGTATTTGTTGTCCAAATGTTTATCTCAGAAGAGACAAGGACCACAAACAACACTTCATCATTCTTGCATCATTGAACTAGTAGTCTTTCCTTATTAACAAATTTTTAGGTTTTACACTAAGCACCGATAGCTTCAGTTATGGGTTGAATTATGTCTCCCCAGAAAGATATGTTGAAGTCCTAATCCCCAATACCTCAGAAGGTGCTCTTTTCTGGAGATAGGATTGCTGCAGATATTAAGTGAAATGAAGCCATTCTGGATAACATGGATAACTCTAATACAATTATTATTCTTATAAAAGAAAACCACTGAAGACATAAAGGCATGGGGAGAAAGCCACGTGATGACAGAGCTAGAAATGGGATTGACACATTCAGGGGCCAAGGAACACCAAGGATTGTCAGCCTTCAGCAGAAGCTAGGAGAAGGGCATGGAACAGATCCTCTTTTACAGAAGGAGTCCTCAGAAGGAATGAACTTGGCCAGTGCTTTGATTTCTGACTTCTGGACTCCAGAACTTTGAGAGAATAGATCTCTGTCATTTTTTAAGCCTCCCAGTTTGTTATAGCAAACTTTGTAATGGCACTTTGTTATAGCAGCCCTAGGAAGCTAATGCATTTTCCTTATAGTCAACCACCTATAAAAGGTATGAATTTATGTTCTTCCAGAAAATTCCTATGCATAAGCACACATAAATATCATTTTTTTCTTTCCAGTATACACTGGAAGCTTATCATAACAGCTCTATACTTGGCCTTAGGTTTGAAATGAATATAATCGAAGATTTTTCAAAATCAATATATGCAATGTTACTCTAGTCTTTTGAGTGGCTGTGTACTAAGCCACTGCATGGATCTAATAATATATTTGCTTGTCCTTACTGACGGTCATTCCAACTCATTAATTACAAACAATGCTGCAGTGGACATTCTTGGATAAATGCCATTGTGAGCTCATTCAAATACGTGTATATGATAAATTCCTGGAAGTGGAAATGTCAAGTCGGTATTTTAAAACATGACAGTTTTTGGCAAATTGTCTTCCAAAAAAGTAGTTCTAGTTAACATTTTATCTACATATGACAGTGACTGTTTGTCACTGAATCCCCACTTTTGATTTTTTTCCCTGTCTTTAATGATGAGTGAGATTAAGAATGTTTTCATATGTTTTGGCTGTTTGCATTTTTTCCCTTTAAAATTGACTATTTTTTTTTTTCTAATGGGCTATTCTTATTTATAAGAGTAGTGGTAGGATTAGGAGCTCCTTTAAAAATTTATTTCTTAGCCCTCTTATATTGGTATAAAGGATATAGTGCAGGTGGCAACTATTAATTGTAAGTATTTTTATCTTAAAAATAGTTTTTGTATGTGAAGTGAAGTGAAAGTCAGTCAGTCATGTCCAACTCTTTGTGACCCCATGGACTGGAGTCTGCCTGGCCCCTCTGTCCACGGAATTCTCCAGGCCATAATACTGGAATGGATTGTCATTCCCTTCTCCAAGGGGTCTTCCCAACTCAGGGATCAAACCCAGGTCTCCCACATTGCAGAAGGATTCTTTACCATTTGAGTCACCAGGGAAACCCAAGAATGTGGGAGTGGGTAGTCTATCCCTTCTCCAGTGGATCTTCCTGACCCAGGAGTTGAACCAGGGTCTCCTGCATTGCAGGTGGATTCTTTACCAGCTGAGCTAGCAGGGAAGCCCTATTCAGAGATTTACTTTTGCTTAAAAATGTAGCATTTAATCTATTAAAGTCAAAAATCTGAAACCATACTTAAGCTTTTATTTTTTAAATAGGGTTTTCTTTCTATATAATTTTCTTTGTTTATTTCTGGCTGTGCTGGATCTTCTTTGTTCCTGTGTGGGCTTTTCTCTAGTTGCAAGTGAGTAGGGGCTACTCTCTAGTCAGGCTTCTCCTTGCAATGGCTTCTCTTGTTGCAGAGCATGGGCTGTAGGCACATGGGCTCGGTAGTTGGGGCTCTGGGGCTCTAGAGCACAGGCTCAATAATTACGGCACACAGACTTTGTTTGGCTTCCCTGGTAGCTCAGCTGGTAAAGAATCCTCCTGCAATGTGGGAAACCTGGGATCTGTTCCTGGGTTGGGAAGGTCTCCGGGAGGAGGGCATGGCAACCCACTCCAGTATTCTTGCCTAGAGAATTCTATAGACAGAAAAGCCTGTTGGCTATAGCCCATGGGGTGGCAAAGAGTCGGACATGACTGAGCAACTAAACACAGCACAGCACAGGCTTGGTTGCCCCATGGCATAGTTGCTTAGTTGCTTCCTGAACCAGGGGTTGAACCTGTGTCTTCCACATTGGCAGGCAGATTCTTTGCCACAGAGCCACCACCCTTTACTTAAACTTTTAAATTCAGTTTACAGATTTATTATTCTATTTGTAAATCTCGATAATTTTAGTAATGATTTGTAGGGAAATTTTGAATGTGTGTATAACCACATTTATGCATTTAGTTAACTAAATTCCTTCATATATTTTAAAGTTAATGTTGTAAAGTTCATCTGCTTGACTTCCTTTTCAAGCATCTCAATTGTCTATCTGAAAAACCTTCCCAAATACTTAATATTAAAAAAAAAATCTTAAAAAAAATCCAAGCTCATAAACATAGTGAAATTTAATTTTTTCATACTCCAAAGTTTTTATATATATTGTATATGAGTTAAAATTGCAAGTCTATATCAACTACTTAATTACACATTTTAAATTGCAATTACCCACCTCATTTCTCATTTTAATATGCCAAGTTCCTTCCAAACATGGATATATCACTTAATCAAAAACGTTAGTATGATTGTTTTGATCCTTTTAAATACTTCCATACTTAATTCAAAGTTTTTCAAGAGTTGAAAGATGCTTAGCTACTAAAGGAATTATGTCATCTAATATCACTTTTGGAGCTGATTTCTCAGCTTGACTGAGGTTGCTTAACAATCAGAAATTTAGGTCAGGACATTCACTGAATTCTGACAGAACACACTGAGTCCTTTTTAAGAGTTCATAACAGGGACTTCATAATTTGAAGGCTAATATTTTAATCCTATCTTGTGTAGCAGAGATCTATGGTCTGTTGAAAGGATTCCTTATCTCTCATCCACTTGATTACTTGAGAAATTTAATCTTTTTTTTTTTTGAGTTTTAAGATAGAAACTAATGGAAATAGTGAGAGACTTTATTTTCTTGGGCTCCAAAATCACTGCAGATGGTGATTGCAGTCATGAAATTAGAAGACGCTTGCTCTTTGGAAGAAAAGCTATGACCAACCTAGACATATTAAAAAGCATATTAAAAAGCAGAGACATTACTTTGCCAACAAAGGTCCATCTTGTCAAAGCTATGGTTTTTCCAATAGTCATGTATGGATGTGAGAGTTGGACTATAAAGAAAGCTGAGTGCTGAAGAATTGATGTTTTTGAACTGTGGTGTTGGAAAACACTCTTGAGAGGCCCTTGGACTGCAAGGAGATCCAACCAGTCTATCCTAAAGGATTTCCTAAAGGAAATCAGTCCTGACTATTCACTGGAAGGACTGATGCTGAAGCAGAAACTCCAACATTTGGCCACCTGATATGAAGAACTGCCTCACTGGAAAAGATCTTGATGCTAGGAAAGATTGAAGACAGGAGGAGAAAGGGACGACAGAGGATGAGATAGTTGGATGGCATCACCGACTCAATTGACATGAGTTTGAGTTTGCTCCGGGAGTTGGTGATGGACAGGGAAGGCTGGTGCGCTGCAGTTGGCAAGCTGCAGTTCATGGGGTTGCAAAGAGTTGGATGCGACTAAACAACTGAACTGAACTGATTTTTTCCTACCTAACTCTATTATTTTATAACTCTATAGGTTATAAAACTTGGTGAGAGCCTGCATTCTTTATATATACTTCCAAGCATAACTCTTTCATATATTAAAATAATATCAACTGAACCTGTATATTATCTCACAGTTTTCCTTCATAACCTCAAAGGACAATCTGCTGACAAGAAGGCTGGGAGCTGGTTTCAACCCATCTGAATCTCAACTGCCTTTGCTTAATTACTTATGATTTGATTGAAAAACCTCATACATCTTGATAATATGGTCATCAAATGAAGGTCATATATGTATCATACAAACACATTCAAATGTATCCATAAAAACATACATCTAAAAATGTCTCTGGCAGTATTGTTTATATGATAAGGATTGGCATCAATCCAAAGGGCCACTAATAGAGGATAGGTTATACCACCTATTAAAAGGCACTTAGAATTCTGCTGCACATTTCAAGACTAAAGATGACATATTATTTGGCTTTAATGCTTTAATTTTTGGCAAGCTCAGCACCAAACCCTCCTGACTTCAAGATTCTTGGCCTGCAGGAAAACAGTCTGAACTGCTGATATCATCGTACAGAGAAGTAAGGAATGTATTTGGATGGAAAGAATGTTCCTGATAATTATGACACCACTACCAGTATATTCATCTGATTTACTTTTCTGCAATGTGATGTTTGTGATGAAAGAATGTATAGTATTTGGAAAGCAGTAGACCTGAATATCTTTTACCCCCAATGGGTAATGTTCTGGGACTATAAACAGGAAAGTCTGTTTTTCTGAGTATATACTTCTACTTTTTTTTTTTTTTTAATTCTGTTCTTTCCCCCTAGGATTTGTGTCTTTATTTTTTTAATATTTAAAAAATATTTATTTATTTATTGTTTTTGGCTGTGTTGAGTCTTCATTGCAGTGCACGGGCTTTCTCTAGTTGCGGCAAGCAGGGGCTACTCTCTAGATGTGGTGCGAGGGCTTCTCATCTCAATGGTTTCCCTTGTTGCGGAACACAGGTTCCAGGCATGTGGGTTCAGTTGTTATGGCCGATGGGCTTCGTTGCACTGAGGCATGTCAGATCTTACCAGACCAGGGATTAAACCCAGGTCCCCTGCACTAGCAGGCAGACTCTTAACGCTGGACCTCTAGGGAAGTCCGTCTGCATATATACTTCAAAGATAGGAACTATCGAGGCACTAGGCACAACTTTGACTTCAGAAATTTCTGATCAGAAGGAAAAATGTTTATCTATTCTGATAAAATTTTATATTATGAGAAATAAAATGTTAGAGCCAGAAGAAATCGTAAACTTTCTCTTTGCATGGATAGAACCCAGAGAGCCTAAATGATGTTCTCCAGGTTCCACCGGTGAAGGTAGAACTCTGAGTGCACTCAAGAACCATGGGACGTGAGTGAAAATAATCCATTCTGAGGATCCTCAGACTGAGGAAGAAGAGAAAGTCCAATTTTTTCTGAACCATAGGTCTGAATCCAACCAATCCAACCAATAATGACTGAATCCAAACAGAGATAGTAAAAAAAAAGAAAATCTAGAACCTATAGCAAAAAGATAAAGAAAAGCAATGGCCTCCCCCTCCTCCTGTCCCTGTCGCCTTTTTTTTTTTTCTTATAAGTTTGTGAAGTTGGTTTGGAAGAGGTAGGATTTCAGGAGTCAACTGACGAGAATGACAGGATGAGTAGGATGGTTTGGGGTTGGGCAGACCAGGGAGCCACATTTCCCAAGTTTTTTTTAAAAGCAAACACAATACAGATGGGTTTCTTAAATATAGGGCAGTAAATAAAATCTTGAAATGTTATGCAAACTTTTGCATTCATGTGAGTGTTTTTCATCTGGATGGAAGATCCACAGTTTAAAAAAGTTGCTGAAAGGTCAGTGGAACTGGAAACAGTTAGGCATCCATAATGATTTCCTCCTAGATACTTTGACTAAAATTCTCTGCTTGGCGAGGAATACAGAAGCAAGAGGTAATCCTTTCTAAGACGAAGACCACTGTCTCTCAAGGTTTAGTTCACAAGTCAGTCAATGCTCATGGTTTTTTTTTCCTATAGAGATTGCAACTTTTTCATAAAAAATAAAGATTTCAACAAGGATAATTGTAAATTACTGTTTCTACAAGCTAAAAACATGCTGACATGACATAATACGAGACATAAGATGAGACAGTGGGAGAAATTATTAAATTTCCAACAGCTACATTGGAAATAAATAATTTCCCTCAATGAATTTTACTATCATCAGTGTTTATATAACCCATAGGTCAAGGGGGTCATCTCTCTTTGTACTTAAGATTTAAATGCAAACTCGTTCTACCCTTCGGCCCATATTCTTACTGTTCCTCTAAATACATCCAGGAATCGGTGGTGTGGTGGAGGAAAGCTGAGGTTTCCCTTCCTGTCTCATTCCGTGAAGCTCCTCTTTTTTCTCTGTTCCAGGCCATCCTAAGCTTGAATCAAGCCTGTTACTTGATAATTTTCTAAAGACTTGGTGCACACGTGTGGAGCAGATTTTTTTTTGAAGGTTTAGCGCAATGCAGGGGATTTCCATCGCAGCACTACAGACGGCTTTAAATGGAGCATTAATGCTGCTGTTCACAAATGACCTCCAGTCCCCCACCCCTGGGCTTTCTCATGGAGCCCTGCTCTACAGGATCTGCTCCCTGTTGTGTTTCTGAGTCCCTTTTTCCTTCTCTTAATTTTCATCCCTCTTTTCTCTTTGTCCTTATCCCAATCACTAAATAAGGGTTAGCTGTTTGTGAAGAATAATTTATCTAACTCTTTAAAAGTACTCTCATTTCGTACACCATGTTTTGGAAGAGGTCTTATTTTCTCTACCCAAAGCAAACTTTCAAGGTATTTTCTTAGATGAAGCTAGTTGATCTCTTTAAGTGACCTACTGTTAAAATTACATTTGTAGGACTTTGCTGGTGGTCCACTGGTTAAGACTTCACCTTCCAATGCATGGAGGTGTAGGTTCGATCTTGGGTTGGGGAGTTAAGATCCCACATGCCTTGGGGCCAAAAAACCAAAACATAAAACAGGAGAAATATTGTAACAAATTCAATAAAGACTTTTCTCAAAAACTTTTTATTTGTATTGGAGTATAGCCGATTAACAAACAATGGTGTGATGCTTTCAAATGATTCAATAAAAACTTAAAAAATGGTCCACATTAAAAAAAAACTTTACAAAATAAAATTACAATTGTACATATAATTTTAACGAGAAAAATAATAATTTTAATTTTTTTCATCATGTTACCCTTAACTTTCCTCTTTACAACCATGAATTTCTTATTTCTTCTCACCTTTTGTGTATCCAGCTGTACTATTTGGTGTGTTAACATTTCCTTGCTTTCATCTCATGCTTGGTTTTGAGACCTCTTGAAGGTCCTTTGAAACCTCCTACTGTTTCTCAGTTCTCAAAACTTATATTTCTCTGTCAGAAATAGAGTTGTCTTATGATCTTTGGGAAGCCTTGTATTTATCTTTTCTCTACACTTAGAGTACCTTGAGTTTTTTTCTTTTTTCTTAGCATGATCAGAAAAGTATGGGGAAAAAGTCTTACTCTCTACATTGCTAAATCCAACCTCCAAACCTGAGATGCTTTTCAATTAGGAGAAAGCAGCCAATAAATAACAGGGTTTCCCAGGTAGTGAAGTGGTAAAGAATCTGCCTTCTAATGCAGGAGACCTAAGAGATGGGAGTTTGGTCCCGGGGTCAGGAAGATCCCCTGGAGGAGGGCATGGCAATCCACTCCAGTGTTCTTGCCTGGAGAATCCCTTGGACGGAGGAGCCTGGCAGGCTACAGTTCATGGGATCGCAAAGAGTGGGACACGACTGAGCATGCACACACACAGCCAATAAACACACGCCTGACCCATCCCTTTTACTTTTCCTCTCCCCACACTATCAATACTTGATTTGCATTGCAGCCTCTTTTATAATTCTATATCTTTAAAATAAACTTTGATCTTTACTTTGGGACTACATCTTTTATTCTCTGAATGTTTAAAAACACATGCTGAACAAAGTATAGCAAACATTTTTACACTGAATCACCTGGTATCCCATGGATATAAGCAGCTTGTGATGTTCTGGAGATGTCTGAGAGGTTGAGATTTCAGGTAAAGCAGTGTGGCTGCTCTGGAGGACTAGAGACCCAGAAGATGTAATCAGGAATGAATTAGCAAGCCCTTCTAGGATTTTCAGATAACAGGACAAGATGTGGTTCTGGGAATGGCAGTGAGAGCACTTGTGAAGGGAATGGTGTTGGGAAGGGGTTTCCCAGCAGGAGGAAGGTGATCCTGATGAGATACAGTGAGAACCACAGGGTTAGAAGTGTAGCATCTGGACTAAAGAAGAAGAGGTATGAGCTACACAAAGCACATGTCGTGTTTGGTTAACTAACTGAACATGGAATGCCAGAAACAGTAAGAAGCTGAACATTTCTCATTACTTGAAAGATAATCCATTACTTGCTTTGGTAGGGTACAGGAAATGGAGGATGAATTGTGAAAGCTTTGTAATTTTCAGGGTCAGTTGATATTTGTACACTCATTTCAGACAGTACATCAAACATGACTGATTTTCTGGGAAAATTTATGTATCTGAGAGAAAAGAGTTTCTAATTAGGATCTGTTTCACTTAGACCATATACATGGCAAAGACCATTCAGGCAATCTGTCATGTGTCCTAAATTATTTGAAAAGCTGTCGACATTAATCAAATTAATTATATAGGGCTAGCCTTTAGATTCTTAGGCTATTTTTAAACACACACATACAAAATGTTTCTCTTTGTTCTTTAAAAAGTCTATTTTCTAAAACATGGTCATGTCTACTGACTTTTTTTCTCTTTAAAATCCTGTGTTTAGAACAATCACTGATGGCTTGCAATAAATCATTTCCAACTTCACTCTCTTCTCAGGCAACATTATCCAAACCTGTGGTTTAAAAAACCATTTACACACCAATAGCTCCTAAAGTTATTTCTCCATCTCTAATCTCTCTCCTGAACTCCAGACTCAAATACTTGCTGCCTCTTATACATCTCTACTGGGAGGTCTAAGAGGCATCACAATCTAACAGGACCAAAGCAGAATTCTTAATTCCATCTGTTTCTCCTTCTTCAACTTGCTTCTTCCTCATTTTTCTCAACTGATAATGCCAGGATCCACTTGGTTGCTCAAAAATTTATGGTCATTTTCGGTTCTTCTTTTTTTCTCTCATTCTTAATATTGACACGACTAATGCATTGAGTTTACTCTATCTAAACATTCTTTGTGACTCGTCCCACTTTTCTTCATCTCCTTAGCTGGTATTCTGGACAATCTTCCCTTCCAGTACTGAATCCAGAGTAACTGTAGCCAGAGTAATCTTTGAATCATATTTGTTCAAATCAAATCAAATCATATCTGTTTATCTCTCTCACACTTTTAGAAAAAAAGCCTATGTGATCCTGCATCCATCTGTCTCTCTGGCTTTACCAAATCACTGTCCACGCTCACCTGATGCGACACTAGATTGTGTTATGTTTCTTAGAAAGTCCAAGGTTATTCATTCTTTATGAACTTGCATGTTTATCAGCCTGGACTGTCCACTTTCTAGAGCATCATATGTCTGGATCCTTTTAGCCTTCCAGTTCTTACCTTAAATCTTGCTTCTTCAGTTAGGTCTTACCTGATCCTCTGTCACAGTCAGATTCTACTCAGGAAAATGAAACTGCTCTTAAATATTTTACAACAGGACATTTACACATAGTATTGTTTACATATGTGGTGGAAGAACTGAGAAAACAAATAAAAGGTGGAAAAACAACCCAGAGATTGGAAACAACAGAAAGCTACTACCAACCCTGGGTTGGAGGGACAAAAAGAGGAGGTAGTTTTACTGAAGTCCAGGAGCACAGAAGAGGCTAGAACCACAGGACTGCAAGAGCCAGCGAGGAGATGTAGTCTCCGATGAAGACATAACCTGAGGCAGGGAGAGAGGGACAAAACGCCCTGGTTTCTCCCTTCTTGCAATGCTCCAATCTCAGTGATTCCATTGATTAAATCTAGCCATATGTTAGCTGACATAGGAGCCTATAGAATGTAACCTGCAAGGTCAGTTCTACTCGGGTACTGAGCAAAGTAGAACATAGGGGAGAAATTAATCTGAATGGAATCAGATGAGAGATGGTTATATCACGCATCTTAAAGTAGTCACCCTTCCCCCAGACACATCCTAACCCTTCATTCTTTTTTAATCAGAGCATATACTCATTCTCAAAAGTTTCTTATTTGTTCATTTTCTGTCATTTGTCTTTCTTTTGTTCACATCCAACCCAGCATCTGGCATATTTTATGTGCTCAAAAATGAATACAGGGAGGAGGAATTTTTCTCTATAAGTTTGCAAAAGGAAAGTTACTTAAGGAAGTCCTCTAATAACTTTCCAAGTTTGTGCACAGTGTAACTAGAAATCAAAGCTGGGTTTTTCATTAAATCAGTAGTAGATACATATTCCTTATGGATTTTCTATCTTAACAGTGAAGGATGGTGCTATATATTTTGGGAGAGATAATTATAATGCTTTTAGAAATAAATACTTGATTCATTCTTAGAGTTTAGTTTTTATCAGCTTTATTCTTTAAGGAAAACTATATCGTATAACATGCTTTTAAAATACTGTAGAATGTTTTTGGTTACAGGTAAATATTTCTAAAATCAAGAAACCCCAAGACTTAAAAATATAAAAATTTCTGAGTTACTCCTTTTTCTTCAAATTATCAATTCCTCAGTCAGTTCAATCACTCAGTTGTGTCTGACTCTTTGTGACCCCATGGACTGCAGCACGCCAGGCTTTCCTGTGCATCAGCAACTCCTGGAGCCTGCTCAAACTCATGTCCATTAAGTCGGTGATGCCACCCAACCGTCTCATCCTCTGTCGCCCCCTTCTCCTCCCACCTCCAATCTTTCCCAGCATCAGGGTCTTTTTCAATGAGTCAGTTCTTCACATGAGGTGGCCAAAACGTTGGAGTTTCAGCTTCAGCATCAGTCCTTCCAATGAATATCCAGGACTGATTTCTTTTAGGATAGACTGGTTGGATCTCCTTGCAGTCCAAGGGCCTCTCAAGAGTCTTCTCCAAGCCCACAGTTCAAAAACATCAATTCTTCAGCACTCAGCTTTCTTTATAGTTCAACTCTCACATCCATACATGACTACTGCCAAAGCCATAGCTTTGACTAGATGGACCTTTGTTGGCAAAGTAATATCTCTGCTTTTTAATATGCTGTTTAGGTTTGTCATAGCCTTTCTTCCAAGGAGCAAGCGTCTTTTGATTTCATGGCTGCAGTCACCATCTGCAGTGATTTTGAAGCCCCCCAAAATAAAGTCTCTCACTGTTTCCATTGTTTCCCCATCTATTTGCCATGAAGTGATGGGATCAGATGCTATGATATTAGTTTTCCTAATGTTGAGTTTTAAGTCAACTTTTTCACTCTCCTCTTTCATGTTCATCAAGAAGTTCTTTAGTTCTTCACTTTCTGCCATAAGGGTGGTGTCATCTGCATATCTGAGGTTATTGATATTTCTCCCAGCAATCTTGATTCCAGCTTGTGCTTCATCCAGCCCGGCATTTCTCATGGTGTACTCTGCATATAAGTCTATTTCTTCAGTTAATAATAAACACGTACATCCATGCAGCTTATAACACCTTCAGCTCAAAGATCGCAGAGTGACTGCAGACACAGTTACCACTCTCTTATTTTTCATTGAGAAACATGAGATTTAGGGATACCAAGCAGTTTTTCTCAGAATTACAGCATCAGAGGACCAAAGGACCCTTAACAAGATAATCAAATCCACTCTCTTTGCTTCTAAAGTATGCATTGAACTATTGAGCTAAAACAGGATTATATCTAAATCCTCATTTGTTAGCAAGGGCTCTTGGGGAAGGAGATTGTAAATGACTCCGTTTTAATAGCATTTACTGTGCATAAATGTTTCCTGATATTTATTCTATATCCCTCACACTATAATTTAAGCCTATTTGGTCTCATTCCTTCCTGGCCTCCCATAATACTCTCAATTTTGAATGGCTTTTTAAGTTTTTTATACACAAAAATCTCATCTCTATAACAAGATAATCAAAAGAATTACTTTGCTTGACATTGTTTCAGTTTGCCCCAGAGTGCAGGTTCAAGGATGTGTCAGCTAGCTGATGGACTGTACTGTTAGAATCTATTTCGAGTAGAGAAAGTTAGTGATTGAGTGATGTTCACATGATATTGGGGCATAAGGAGATATAACAATAACAATAATAACCACATGAAGAAGAAGCAGAAGAAGAAAAGTTAACCTCTACTGAGTTCTTGTTATGTGTCAAACAATCTTCTAAGCCCTTTTACATATTTTAACTTGGTTAATTTTCACAATGACTCTGTGGGTTGGCACTATGATTAGCCTATTCTAAAAAAAAGAAAGCTGATGTACAGAAATGTTAAATGACCAAGAATATGTGGTCAATAAGCTGCAGTGCTGACGTTCAAATCCTAGAACCCATGTTTCTAACCTCTAAACTACAGCTTCTGTGGGGGAGGGGACGGGGACTTTAATAGGAAGTATCCAGGAAATGGCATATGATAGTTCTGGTTTCAGTTCTCACTACAAGAAGAAGTGACTGTTGCTTGCGACAGCAGACAGAAGACCACTGCTCTCCCAAAGGAAACACAGCTGCCGGGGAGAAGACACATACAGACACAGAATATAGTGCAGCAAAGCCATGGTCAGCATTTGAGGGCGAGCAGAACTTTATGAAGAATTTCATCAATAAAGAGTGGCTGTGGCATGAATAGTGACCTTGACTAAGAAGTAAGGACCCGGCAGAAAGAAATGGATGTTCCAGCCCAAACCAGACATCACATTGTGCAAATAACTGCATACATACAGAAAAGCATCAGACAAGATCAGATCTGTTTCCATAGCCCGTAGCCATGTAGACTAGTCTTATGACTAGTTGCTTAGTAGACGTTGACTGCCTTCTATACATCATCATTCGTAATCAGAAAACTAAAGTCCATAAGATTCTTATTTAAGAGTGTGTACACTATCATTTTAGGGAAATTTTTTTCATCATCTAACAAAAGCTCCAAGTCAAAAGAGTCATTCTTTATACTGCTAGATATGAGTTCCTGATTGGAAGAGTAGAATGAATACACACCTAACTCCAGAATTCTTTCATTGTTAACAAGGTTTCCATGCTACCTGCTACAGATATACAATATATGTTAATATTATCTCCTGGTATTAAGTTTGAAATGGAAGTTTCAACAATTTCCCCAGCTAATTAAATAAACACACATGTACATGCACACATAAAACCACACACACACACATATAACCATATATACATACATACAACCATACACTATATTGCCATACATTTTCCTCCAACACACTGACCTCTCTCATTCTTATCTCCTCAGCTGATTGTCAAACTCTTCCCATGGTCCTGTCCCACTATAATGAATAGATACTATTTTACAATTTTTCCATTATTTTCTGCAGATGCAAAATGATGCCAAGTCATCCACACCCCTTCAGCTTGCTCTTGTTGCTTTGGCCAGGAATGACCTTCCAATTTCTAGATTTATGCAAATCCAGTTACTCTTTAAGGCCCAAGTCAAAATTTCTCAAGTGACATTCTCTATAAATGCCAATCATTCCCATCTCTGACCTCCTTTGGTATCTCCTGTGAATGCTACTTTGGTAATCAGCCAAATGGCAGCCTGCACATTGCTCTGTTTCATATATGTATGACTTGTCTGACAAATCAATCATATACTTATTGGACCTAGGAACTGACTCTTAAACTTCTTGCCCTTGCACATCTCCTGGGACAATGGCAGACACATAGCTGACTCTCAATGCACAATTGTTGGAGATAAAATGAATGAAAGTACTAAATTGTTCTTTTTCAGACTAACTGACGTCAATAAGTAAATTATTTTTGAAGGACTCTTTCCCCTCTGTGTTTCAGAAGGACCTGTGGGGCATGCTGTATATCAAAAAGAGTCAGAGTTCCCTTTAAATACACTGCATGTTCAATGAGATCAATTGAGTATGTCCTCTTCTTTCCACAGGCTTTTTAATCCGGGTAATTTATGCACCTACAATGTTGGACAAAAAAGCACTGGAAAAGAAATAGAGCGGTACAGTCTGATTATTATAGAAGCATGCAATCATTTGAGCATAAACATATTTTTATGACAGTTCTATAGTTGAATATTCCTACATGGAGTTAATGCTTAAGTCATGAAAGTTTGAGTCCTCTATGTTCAAAAATTGGTGCAATTCTGTTTTATTGACATTGGTATTTGGGCAGGCAGCCTGAATGGATTAATGAGAAATAATGAGCATAAAATATAAGATGTACCCAATGGGCTAAACTCATTGATCATAAGCCACAATGGTATTTCCCAACCTTAAACATGCTAATCCACTTTGTGAACTGCAATACCTGTGAGTCCATCAACTATGCAGTTACCTAAAACATTTTTCAACTAATTGGTTCTTTTAGTCTCCTAAATCACCTCCTGATGTGATAAGTTTAGTAATATTAATATCACCAGCAGATAACATTCAGGAAATACAATAGACCTATAATTATCTCCGTTAAAATCCTTACAACAACCCTGTGTAGAGGGTACTATTACTACTCTCTATTAGTCATTCTTTGGACTTTATCTTTTCTTTCCTCAGTTTTCAGTATTTTGAGTGTAATTTTAGGAAATGATCTCTAACCCTCAGCAATACATTATTTCATTTGCATGTCTATGGTCATTTTTCAGTCCTTTATGTGCTTCTTACAAAGGCAGGCTAAGAGGAGAATGATGTTAAAAATCACATTTAGAGAGAGATGTTGTTTATCATTGTATGGGGAAAGTATAAGGACTCTTAAAATTATTTTTCACATGTTCAACACTGTGCTGGATCCCTCAACCTCTAGTTTTATTGAGATAAAGCTGACATAACTTTGTATTAGTTTAAGATGTATAACATAATTATTTGACATATGTACATATTGTGACTTGATCACCACAGTTAAGTTTAGCTAACATCAATCACTACATGTAGTTACACATTGATTTTTTTTCTTGTGGCTTTTTAAAAAATTCAGGGACACACACTTACCAGTGACTTTAAGGAGCAATGACTACCACAACCTAGTCTAAAATAAGTGCTCACTAATTATATGTGAAACAAGAAAGAATGAGGTAAATAAATATTTTCTGTTTCCTTTGCTTGAGCCCTACATTATTCATTCACAACCATTCATTCCATAATTGTAACTGAATCCGTGAGACTCTACCCCTCAAGCCTCACATTATTTCTGAACTCAGTGAACGATACACCCACCATCTTTTCAGTTTTTCAGACCAGAAACCCAGGGGCCTTCCTTGACACCTCTCCTTTCTTTGTTTCTCTGTCCTTCTATGGTTTTGCCTTTTAGATTTTCTTTTAAATCATTCCACTTACCCACAAACCAGCTTCCCAGATAGCCCACCCACATCTCCTCCTTCTTCTCCCTCCCCACCCCAATTCAACAGACAGAATATCTATTTTAAAAACAAATCTGATTGTGTTACCCTACCCACTGGCTTAAAGTACTCAGTGGTTTCCCTTTGACGTTAAGATAAAAGCAAAACCCCTCTGTTGGTCCTTTAATGGACCGGAACCTGGCGGTCCGGAGTCGACGATGAGAGAGTGAAAGAAGGAAAGAGGCTAATATTCCCTGGGTTACGCAGCCGGCTTCTGCGCTCCAGGGAATCAGCCAGAAATAGATAGAGATAGAGAGAGAAAAAAGGAAAGAAAGAAAGAAAGAAAGACACGGGGACCAAAGCTCTGATGAAGCAAAGGTGTTTTAATCAACATGGTGTGGGCATATATACTGTAGTTATTCTCAGCAAAGATAGAGATTAAAATTCCAGCCTTACAAAACACAAGGTGATCCCTATTAAAGAGAGAAGAGGGTACTTATCACCATAATGAGAAACTAACAAAGGCAATGCCTGGATTCCTCAGCCCCTGGACAGGCATGCCTTTCCTCTTAATTCCTGAATATTCAGGAATTAATAAGGGCCAAAGCTTTCCTGACAGATCCATAACAGCACATGGGAAGCCTCCTGTTACATGCTTCCTGACACCCCTCAGTTGGCCTTAGAACACCCTCCCTTGCTTAGGTTCCTATGCCATCTTGCATGGATGCCTCCATTCCCTCTTTCTGACAACCACCCCAGCCTGCTTCCTCCCTTGCACATGAGTTCCCTGAACAGTCTTCCCTTCTTTCTTCACTCAAAGAGCATCCTTCAGAAGTTAGTTTTATTTAGAGGTCTTCTTCCTTGACAACTCTGACTATGTCATATCCTCCTACATTCATTCATTCATTCCTTTATTCATTCATTCAAATAATTCAAGAACTATCTATTGAGCAACTTCTCTGTGCCAGGCTCTGTGCCAAGGGCTGGAATACAACAGTAAGCAAGGCACGTGTGTTTCTTAATCTTGCTGTCCAAATAGAAATCAGAGCACAAGTCTGTCTTCCTTCACAGGACTTATTGCAAGCACAATTTTATACCCATTTTTATTATTAGACTTGCATCTGTTTCCTGTGTAGACTGCAACCTCCATGCTGGCAAGAATTTTTCCCCACCGTTTTGTTTCTCGAATCCAGCACCCTACCTGAAATATAATATGCACTCAATGATTATATATTGGTTGAATTAATTTTAGAAATGTAAATCTAAATACTCACATTAAAATGTATCTACCGCATACACATGTCCTAAATCTTAAAATATTCATTTTTTCTTAGTCTTGTCATTTCATAAATTGTAGTTTTATGTCAGTCACATTTTTATTAATTTATTTTTGTTTATTTCATTAATTTAATTTTTTATTAATTTATTTTAGAATGATTGTCTATCACTCACTGTTCAAAGCTAAGTCATTCTTATCTATAATCTCCCCAGATATTAAATGATAATATCTTTGGGGAAAGAGAGTGGAAGTATCTGGGAACTTTATTTCCAGGGTAGCAGTACCCATTGGGAGTTTCCCTGGTGGCTCAGATGGTAAAGAATCTATCTATAATGCAGGAGATTCAAGTTCAATTCCTGGTTTGGGAAGATGCCCTGGAGAAGGGAACAGCTACCCACTCCAGTATTCTTGTCTGGGAAATCCCATGGACAGAGGATCCTGGTAGGCTACAGTCCATGGGGTTGCAAAGAGTCGGACACAATTGAGTGACCAACACTACTATGGATACACACTGAGTTTTCTATTTTTAAGCCTTATTTAGAATTTCTTATTCATATCTAAACACTGCTTCCAATATCATACTGACTGAAGTTCTAAAACAAGTTTTATAATTACTTTCAAAATCTAAAGATATTATGTATACTTGTTACTTCCTTTCATTTCTTGCAAAAACAGTATTTCTCAATTTGTGTTCTAAGGGTGCCATGGTCAAATACTACTGGCTTAAACACAGCAGAACAAATTTTTTGCTGCAGCATTTTATAGAGTCCTAGACCAGTTATTTTGCACTGTAAATTCCCAAATGTGCCTGTGTGGCAAGGGCTGGAGGGAGTGTAGTATTACATACTCAGAACACCAGCTTTTTCAAAAACATCTGAGAGCTGGACTCCTCTTTCCAAGAGCTCTTGTTCAAACACTTTGGGAAATGCTACTTTTAATTCAGCATGATTCTAGTTGTGGGATAAATGTTGGCATGTCACTGTTTTGATTATCATTAAAATAAATGAACTTTTGCAGTTTTCTCTGGAAGTCAACTGACTGGTGAAAAGAACATGTGTCCAATTCCACCCACCAAATGGTTATTGAACATCTTTTGTCTGATCATTTAGTACCGGCAGTTCTCTTGACCAAGAAGACCACAGTGACATGCCTGCTTCTGTGGATGCAGAAGAGAATATTTGGGGGACTGAGTCCTTACTATGTTACAGCCTGCTGCAATGCCAACACATAGCACTCCTACATGTGGAAGTTCTTATTCTCTGTGATACAAGACATGGGATTCTCTGGTCACACAGTTAGCAGACAGGAGAGCTGAAACTCAAACCAAGGCCTCCTTGCTTCTAAGCCAGGTGGTCTCTCTTTCTTGGCCACAGCATCCTGACTTATGTACAGTTTTGTATGAGAAGTTCACTAAAAATACTGTGAATACTGTATAAATAAATGAGTCCTAAGGAAAACATCAGGGCTGTTTTCCTGTTTCCAACAGATGTTATTCTTCCCCTTCCCTAGACTGTGTTTTTGCCCAGAATTTGAAGAGTGCTTTGAAGAAATATGTTGCTAGCAAACCCTCTGTCTCCACCGCTCTGTCTCCTTTAAGTAAATTGTGAAATTTCCATTAATGCAGAAGTAGAACTACTTCTCAGCAGAAATTCTTAGCTTGTGTTTGTGGTTTAGGTTGGTGGCAGATGTGATTTCCTTCATAAAATCTTAGAACTAGAAGGAAGTGAAAAGATTGTCATAAGGTCCCACTCGTGAACAACCAGGACAATTGAAACCTGGAAAGAGTTAATGATTTATCCAGAATCACATAGGAAATAATAATACAAGGAAACATTAATGAAGATGCCAGGATCATTACTTTTGTATATTAAGAATCTACCATTATAAGATATGTATTATATAGTATATATTAGCCCTATTTTCCGGAGAAGGCAATGGTACCCCACTCCAGTACTCTTGCCTGGAAAATCCCATGGACAGAGGAGCCTGGTAGGCTGCAGTCCATGAGGTTGCTAAGAGTCCGACACGGCTGGGCGACTTCACTTTCACTTTTCACTTTTCACTTTCATGCGCTGGAGAAGGAAATGGCAACCCACTCCAGTACTCTTGCCTGGAGAATCTCAGGGACGGGGGAGCCTGGTGGGCTACCGTCTATGGGATCGCACAGAGTCAGACAGGACTGCAGTGACTTAGCAGCAGCAGCAGCAGCAGCCCTATTTTCAGATGGGGTATCTGAGGCTCAGATAGGTTATGTGACTTATCCAAGGACACACAGTTAATAGGTGGTAGAACCTTGGCTGAAACAGTCAGTCTGACTCTAAGGCTGGGACCCTTTCTGCCTCACTGCTCCCAGTCTCTGCACTGCGGGCTCATCAAGATAAGCAATAAGGAGTGATGCAGTCTAATCTCGCTCAACCTCAAATCAAATGGAAAATTTTAAGGGCCCAAGAAAGCCTTAAAATCACATCATTTACATGAGGTATGACTGAAGAAAAATGGACCTGGATTTTTAAAAAATGATGTCAGAGGTCATTGACCTAAAGAAGGGCATTTGTTTTCCATACTGATCATTAATTGGATGGATTCATTTTAGCAGTGGTGCCATGGCTTGAAACCATTTTGAAATTCCTTTTTATGCAGTTATTGTAAGCTGCTGTCTGTTTTTTTTTTTTTGCATAACCTCATTAGAGGTAACATATTTTCCTTTGAGAGCAGGTTTAATTCTTTCCAATGTTTGGAACTCAACTTTGTGAATAAGTGATAATGGTCAGTATCATACAATGAGACCAGTTTTCTTGAGTGACTTGATCTACAGACTCAGAAGATTTTAACTAAAGTTAAGCTCGGTCCTTTGAATCAACAGCAATGCCAGGGGAATCGAAGACTCAGATCTGCATGGACTCTGAGAGAGTTTATAGTCCCAGCTTATATGTGCTGTATGAAAACAAAATAATTGAAAACAGGTACATATAAACAAATTCTTTATTATTCTTTATTTCAAGTAAATGTAAATTATGATAATTATTGTAGTCATTTAATTTTTTGTTTGTTTGTTTAATGGTTCCTTATTTTGAAATTTTACCTATGTTTGTAAAGCCCAGCTGTATCCTACTTGGTTCAAGACAACACCCTACTAAGAAGGACCTCTGAACCATGACCATATTTGCTCTCTGTTTCAATTTCTTAGAATCTAGTCAAATACTACACTGCATTTTTATATCAGCTTTCATGGTGTCTGTCTTACCTTCTTACAAAGACTATAATATTAATACATACTTTTTAAGGAAATAAGCAGTTCAATTTTTAAAGTTCCTTTGCTTTCTTATTTTGTTTTGATTTGCCCTGTGGTAGATGCATGGTAAAATGAATGTTTTTAAGATGCATCACTTCCTTGTTTTTGTGTGTTTGCTCTCTGGGTATAAACTGAATTCCTGGGAGATTATCCATGTTCAATATCTTCTTCCCTTTTATCTTTCTCACTCTGATTTCACTTTTCCCTGAAAAGCTCCATTTGCTAACATTTCTTTCTTTTTTTTTAATGTGAGGAAATTGGAATGACTATGGTTATATTCAGTGGTTGACTGAAGTATAAAGTTCAAGTGCTTTTGGTCAATGGACACAGACTTCATCACTAATTTAAGCCCAATCTTCTACAGAAAGTCTGCATATTCAGACCTGAAAAGTTTTCTGGGATAAACAAAACTTCTTTTCTACTGGATTAAGAGGCAAGCCTGTCTTGAATTTATGGCCTCAGGACTGTCTGCCACAAGGTCTGATTTTGCTGTTTGATTAAGACAGAGGTCAAATCAAAGGTATTTGTTAAAGTGTGTTTATAAAACACCTACCTTCTGCCCAGTACCTGTAGGTATTCTCTTTTCAGCAGTACTAGTTTGGCTCATAGTTATAATTCCATTCTGAGAGAGCCTCAGAACAGAGCAAGGCAACATAAGTGAGTACCCAAATCCCAGAGTTTAAAGTCCAACAGCTCCAGGGAGAGGAAGTCGGCAGTGAGAGGGAAGTGGACTTTTCTGCCACTGGATAAGCCTCCTCACTGCAAAGGAAGTGTGCTTGGTTATAGAAGGACTAGGGAAAAATGCAGAGAGGGTATCTTTCTACTTTTTCCATAATAGAGAAAAAGTAAATTGAGAGGCCTAGCACACCACAAATAATAAACTATTGCCGTCCAGTGGCAATAGACACATTTGGAAATCAGGAAGCCAAACTTCTGTTCCAGCAGTGGTGTCAGTGAAGGATACTCCAGCACTGGAAGTCCTCTGGGAGAGCAGGGAAGTCTGTATTGGTTGCTAATGGGAAACCTGCTGAAGAGTCAGTCCTTGGGGGAGAGACTAGAAAAGTGAGGTGATATATTATAATAGAGATCTATAATGCAACTCAGTTTTTAGAAACCTGATATCTTTGTTTTTCTTCCTGGTTCACCATAAAAACATGCATGAGTGTTCACAGAATATATCTAGCAAGGAATTCCAAAAAGCCAACACACAGATTTATAAGATCAGTCTTTATCAAAGCAGGCTTACTACTTCGTAAAAAGTTGACAGAGAAAAACCATCTGGAAAGTTAAACTGGAGTTGTGTTGTATCAAGCAAAGTCACCCCTTCATGGATCATAGCCTTGTTGTGGTGGAGCGGCTTGCGTAACTCAATGAAACTATGAGCCATGCCATGCAGGGCCACCCAAGACAGATGGGTCATAGCGGAGAGTTCTGACAAAAGGTAGTCCACTGGAAGAGGGAATGGGAAACCACTCCAGTGTTCTTGCCGAGAGAACTCCATGAACAGCATGAAAAGGTAAAAAGATATGACACCAGAAGACAAGCCCCCCAGATAGGAAGGTGTCCAATAGGCTACTGCAGAAGAGAAGAGAGCAATTACTAATAGCTGCAGAAAGAATGAACTAAAGAGACTCTTGATGAGAGTGAAAGAGGAGAGTGAAAAAGTTGTCTTAAAACTCAACATTAAAAAAAAATAAGATTGGGCTTCCCCGAGGGCTCAGTGGTAAAGAATCCACCTGCCAATGCAAGAGACATGGGTTTGATCCCCAATCTAGGAAGATCCCAGATTCCATGGAGAAACTAAGCTCATTCACCACAGCTGTTAAACCAATGCTCTGGGGCCTGGAAGCCTCAACTAGAGAGCCCATGTGCTGCAACTACTGAAGTCCATGTGCCTAGAGCCCATGTTCCACAACAAGAGAAGCCACTGCAGAGAGAAGCTGTGCACCTCAACTAGAGGGTAGTCCCTGCTTGCCGCAATTAGAGAAAAGTCCGCGTAGCAAAATAGACCCAGAATAGTAAAAAATAAGTATAAAATAAATAAAGGAAAATTATTAAACAAACACACAAAACTAAAATCATGGCATTTGGTCCCATCACTTCATGGCAAATAGACTGGGTAAAAGTGGAAGCAGTGACAGACTTTATTTTCTTGGGCTCCAAAATCATTGCAGATGGTGACTGTAGCCAAGAAATTAAAAGACACTTGCTTCTTGAAAAAAAAGCTATGACAAATCTAGATAGCTTATTAAAAAGCAGAGACATTACTTTGCCGACAAAAGTCCATCTAGTCAAAGCTATGGTTTTTCCAGTAGTCATGTACAGATCTAAGAGTCGGACAATAAAGAAGACTGAGTACCGAAGAACTGATGCTTTCAAACTGTGGTGCTGGAGAAGACTCTTGGACAGCAAGGAGATCAAACCAGTCAATTCTGAAGGAAATCAACCCTGAATATTCTATTGAAAGGACTGATGCTAAAGCTGAAGCTCCAATACTTTGGCTACCTGCATTGGAAAAGACCCTGATGCTAGGATAGATTGGAGGCAAAAGGAGAAGGGGGCAGCAGAGGATGAGATGGTTAGATAGCATCACCAACTCAGTGGACATGAATCTGAGCAAACTCCTGGAGATAGAGAAGGACAGGGAAGCCTGGCATGCTGCAGTCCATGGGGTCCAAAAGAGTCAGACATGACTTAGTGACTAAACAACAGCAGCAATAATCAAAGTGAAGGTGATATTCTCAATAAGATTGAAAACAGTCTGACCCAAATGGCACAACTTAGTACTTGAGGATTCATTTTAGCAAACCAAAACAGTATCAGAATTGTTCCAGAGTTTGGATGGTACAGTGAAGAGATTTCCCATAAAGTATCCTTAAAATACTGACTTCTGCCCCTTATCACCACATCACCAAACCACTCCTTCACCCACTACCATCCTAAAGACTCTGATTCAATCCCTCTGTACTTAGGAATCGGTTTTCAAAAGCATTTAAACAGCCATGTTTGGGAACCACTGGCCAGGGCAACAAACCAATCAGGATAATTTCTGCTGGTGGGTTTCCATTCTGAATGCATGTTGAGCTACTTGGGGGCACTTTTAATGATACCAGTGTTGGAGATTTCTCTCCCAGAGATTCTGGTTTAACTTATCTGAAGAGCAAATTTCTCAAAGCCCTTCAGTTAATCCTAATACCTGGCCAGGGTGGTGAACCACTGACTTAAGCCAAATCAGACCCAAAACTTCCGATTTTGAGACTTTCTGACCAACATTCATTTTATTTTTAAAGTAGTGACATCCTTTTTAAAAAAATTTCATGTATTATTATTTCTACCTTTGATCAAAATCTCAAATTATTATAAAGCATGCATTTATCTTTTAGCTTTAAAATTAATTTTGCTATTAATGACTTTTCTTAGGATATTACTTGTTTGCAGTAGCAGCAGGAGAGGGAGAGTCTGTGACACAGTTTTCTTCCCAAAGGTTTAAACTTCTCCTGCAAATTCCAAATACTTTTGTTCAGAGAATGCACCTGCCAAAAGATAGACAAGGTGAGGAGACCTATTCAGAATAGACAGAAGATCCCCTATGCCCAAAAGCCTGGCCAGGAATAGGAAGACTGAATAGGAATGGCTCAGTTGTTCTAAGAGAAAAAGCAGCAGAGACTTCTGGAGCGGCAGTACAGGTCTTGCCTGGAGCTGTTGAGCTCCTCCAAGCCAGGCTCTGCTTCCTAACTCATTTGACTGAAAATCCACTATGCTGTCCCATACACTATCCAAGACACCACAGCCCAATTAAATCTGCATTTAACTTAATCTGCAATTACAGTATTTGCATCTTCTGTACTACATCCGAGTCCTGGAATCCTAGGTTCTGCCAACAACCTGACTACCCAACTTCTTATCATTCTATTCTAACATCTGTAAGATATTATGGAAAAACCCTTATGAACGTCCTGACCAACCCAAATTTAACTTATCTGATTTCATGTTGACTACCTGAAGAGTGTAACCCCCGCCTGCACCACTGGCCAGTGGAATAAGACCCAACATAGTAAAATGAACATTCTGGACTGTCCCTAGATGGTTTTGCCATTCTCTTTAGGTTTTATTTGACTTGTCCAGGTCATGGTAATGACTGGATGGGAGTTTGAAAATGTTAACCATTACATGGTAAAGCCTTTGTGGTTCTGAACTATTTCAGAGTTCAAGAAGAAATTCTTGTTAGAAGCTTGTAAAATGCATGTTGTGAATGAAGTAGTTGGAATAGACTTTTTTTTGACAAACAAAACCTCAAAAAGTGTTTTAGGAAAGGGAGGGTATGGGAAGGGAAGACAGTATTCAACCATCCCAAAATAGCTGGTTTATTACTACAGGAAAAAGATAAGACGAAGGCAGATTAGTCATGTTTCCTTATTTGTTATTGTACCAAAATTACCCAGTGAATTGCAACACCATTTTATATTACTATTGAGACTTCTTAAATGCATCAGATCACTGAGAAAGGAGTGGAAGAAAAAAAAATTACTTAAAGCACAACTTTTTAAAACAGTGAGTGACTCAGGTCAGTAATTTGTAATCCTTTTTTTTTTTTTGGCCACAAGTCCAGCCTTGTTCCTTTAAGAAATCTGGCTCACTCCAAAGCTGCAGAGCTGACAATGAAACCAACGTTTGGCCATCTTAGCTTGCTTTCAACTTCTTTGCTATTCTCATATACATACAGATTTGCTTTGGATCTTCTTGGTCTGTAAGTGGGACCCTCACTTATTAATATATTCATTCAACATGTATTTATTAATCATCTATCTTGTGCCATGTGACACTTTATGATTTTTCATCTAGGGTGACATCATCTTCTGCCATAGGAGTGACTCACATACAGCGGTGATGTCTTCAGCTTCCATTTTGGTTCTCTATTTGCCTATTAGCAATACCTAACACTATATGGCATTGACTTGTGCAAGGCACAGTTACAAGTGCTTTACATACGTTAACTTCTTGATCCTCCTGAGAACCCCATGAAAAATACTTCATTTTTATCTCTATTTTCCGGTTTGTTGTTGTTCAGGTGCTAAGTTGTGTCTGATTCTTTGTGACCCCATGGACTGCAGCACACCAGGCTTCCCTGTCCTTCACCATCTCCTGGAGTGTGCCCAAGTTCATGTCCATTGAGTCAGTGTTGCCATCCAACCATCTCATCCTCTGTCACCCCCTTCTCCTCCTGCCTTCAGTCTTTCTCAGCATAAGGGTCTTTTCTAATGAGTCATCTCTTCACATCAGGTGGCCACAGTATTGGAGCTTCAGCTTCAGCATCAATCCTTCCAATGAATATTCAGGACTGATTTTCTTTAGGATTGATTGGATTGATCTCCTTGCAGTCCAAGGGACTCTCAAGAGTCTTCTCCAGCACCACAATTCAAAAGCATCAATTCTTTGGTGCCCAGCCTTCTTTGTGGTCAAACTCTCACATCTGTACATGACTACTGGAAAAACCATAGTTTGACTATAAGGATCTTTCTCAGCAAAGTGATGCCTCTGCTTTTCAATACACTGTCTAGGTTTCTTATAACTTTTCTTCCAAGGAACAAGCATCTTTTAATTTCATGGTGCAGTCATCGTCCACAGTGATTTTGGAAACTGAGAAAATAAAGTGTGTCACCATTTCCACTTTTTCCCCATCTATTTGCCATTAATTGATGGCACTGGATACTGTAATCTTAGATTTTTGAATGTTGGGTTTTAAGCCAGCTTTTTCACTTTTCTCTTTCACCTTCATCAAGAGGCTGGATGTTAAATAATTTTAAAATATATCTGAGGATAGCACAACTAGTAAGTGATACAATTTGGTTTTGAACCTGGGCAGTCCAGCATTAGAGGCTGTATTTTTAACCACTGTGGAATCTCTGACTTCATCTACAAAGCCCTCATTAGTGGAATATCTCTGCTTTGACTTAACCCTTCGTGGAAGGGCTTCCACCTGACTCATTCCACTCTGAAGCAGAGCTCAGAAAGAACATTTGAAATGGAAGTCCTGCCCACTGCATACTTTTAGCCTTAGTTACAAAGGCAGTTCTGATAAATATAGTAATTTTTTTCTAAACTAGTTTTTTTGTTTTTTCAAAGTGTTAATTACAACATTTGATTTTTTTCTAAGAGGCTGTATTTTCTGCCTATTAAGATATCATATGTTCTCATCCCAATTAATTCTAAGATGATTTGTTTCTCTAGTGTCAAATGTTTCTTAAATATGAGGTCTTTCTGTGTATGTAATTTTTCTTGGCTACTGTTCAGCATAATCACTTTCACATTAAAAGAACCGAAAATTTTAATTCAATGTCAAAGCCTTTGGCACACATTACATTTAGACAGCCCCATTTGTGGCAGAAATGATGTTGTTTAGCTCATAATCCAAAGATGGCACATAGGCCAGTACCAAGAGGCTCCTGAGTCATTTGTTATCACCACTCATTTCTTTCCTGACACTTCATGGACCTTCCCTTAGATTCACCAAGATTCCTCATCTACCACTCATGAAATTATACTGATTCATAGTCTCTGTTTTCTATCTTTTATTTCGGAATTTATTGGGATATAAATGAATGAAAGGTTCTAAATAAAAAAAAAATATACTAAATAGAGAGAGAGTCCCTTTTAACATTTCATAGCAACAAATAGTTTCACAATATCCAGAAAATGGTCACTTAAATCATCTATAATGAGAAAGAAAACAAAGACTTTAAACTTAATGAAGGTCACAATGATTGCTTTTGTAGTATGTGTTTTGGTAGAGAATGTATTTGAAGACTAGAAATTCCTGAGATCTTGTTGGGAAATAACAGGATAGCAGGAACTAGGATCGCCCTGATGGCACCCTCACCCCCATTACACTCTCACTTTTGATTCTCCATGAGTTGCCAGAGTAATCCTACACACACACACACACACACACACACACACACACGCACATATCATACACAATGTATGTATGCCTCAACTCTTTTTTCCTTTCTTTCTGCAAGGTACACAACCTCCTTTCTTTCCAAAGTAGACAGAGGAGTAGGCATTTAATTTCAAATGTCAGTCTTACTAAAGATATCTCTTGATGTGCTAATTTGATAAAATGCCTTCACTTGGAAATATATTATGGTCCAGAGAGGAAATCAGGAGGTGACATTGTAATCTCATCCTCAATTCATTGATCTCTGGAGACAAATATGTTGAATAATTCAAAATGGAAAAAAAAATCACTCTGAGAGCTGAGTCATGCAGTTTGTATCATTGATCCAATTAACTGGAGGGATGCCAAATTGCCATTTTATTTTTTGCTGTAAACACTGTTTTGGTTGGTATATCTTGTGAAAGTACTTTGTGGTTCCTCGGGTAAAGTCACTCTGTGGTACTATCAGCAGTTTTTTTTCTTCTGACTTGTTAGGACAATAACTTTTGTTTTTATAGTCAACACTTAGAAATTCAGGATAACATAAAATGCTCTAAGCTTATGACCCAATTTTTATAGAACTATCCTGATCTGAAATATTTTATCTTACCATCCCCATAAACCACTGAAGTTCTTACAAATGTTGTCTTTGGACTTGGATGGACTGAAATTTGAATCACAGCTCTGCCACCCACTAAGCTGTGTGAACTTAGGTAAAATGTATTACACTTCGAAGCCTCAATTTTTTTTCATACATTCTTCCATTTTAGAGTTTAAGTGAGGATAACATAAGATCATGCATGCAAAGTTTTAGTATAATGGCTGTCTAGAAAATTCTCATAAATATTAGCTTTTATCATTGGTTAGTTCAAATATTTTTGGGTCATACTGTTTATTCTAGATTGACTTTTATAACTTGAAACTCTCCCCAAAGTATTTTTGAAAACTAACATACTTTATTTGTAAAATATGATGACTCTACCTACAAAGAATGGAGATTATATTAAACAGATAATCTTCACGTCTGCTTTAAATTAGTATCTTGAGCTTTCCTTTCCTCAGTTACAATGAAATGTGCAACCGAATTGATTTACTTGAGACTTCTATTATTCCTTCTTTGACTA